>NW_028225179.1:32279839-32804732 GCF_052327205.1 Somniosus microcephalus | reverse complement strand
CCCATCCCATCCCATCCCTTCCCTTCCCACCCATTACCATCCCTTCCCTTCCAATCCCATCCCTTCCCATCCCATCTCTTCCCAGCCCATCCCTTCCCATCCCATCCCTTCCCTTCCCTTCCCATTCCATCCCACCCATTACCATCCCTTCCTTTCCGTTCCCATCCTTTCCCATCACATCCCTTCTCATCCCATCCCGTCCGTCCCATCCCTTCCCATCCCATCCCTTCCCTTCCCATCCCATCCCATCCCATCCCTTCCCATCCCACCCATTACCATCCCTTCCTTTCCATTCCCATCCTTTCCCATCCCATCCCTTCTCATCCCATCCCATCCCTTCCCATCCCTTCCCTTCCCATCCCTTCCCATCCCATCCCATTACTTCCCTTCCCTTCTCATCCCTTCCCTTCTGATCCCTTCTCATCCCATCCCTTCCCTTCCCTTCACTTCCCACCCCATCCCTTCCCATCCCATCCCTTCCCTTCCCATCCCATCCCATCCCTTCCCATCCCACCCATTACCATCCCTTCCTTTCCGTTCCCATCCTATCCCTTCCCATCCCATCCCTTCCCTTCCCATCCCATCCCATCCCTTCCATCCCATCCATTCCCATCCCTTCCTTTCCATTCCCATCCTTTCCCATCCCATCCCTTCTCATCCCCTCCCATCCCTTCTCCAATACAAGGAGATGAAAAACTGACCAGCATGCCGAGAGGTCACCACGAACGCCAGCCTCTACCGCTTCCGGGCTTTGACGGAGTGGAATTCAATGTTTTTTTTGTATCCGACGGGAATTCCAACACCAGGAGCACAATAAAAAAAAACAACCTTTCGGGATCTTTCCAGCCTGCCTTTTGTCCGAGAGATCACAACTGGCACGGGCACCAGGAGTAAGGGACATCGGGAGTGAAGGGCACCCAGAATGAGGGATGCCAGGAGTGAGGGACACTAGAGTGAGGGACACCGGGAGTGAGTGACAATGGGAGTGAGGGACACTGGGAGTGAGTGAAACTAGGGTGAGGGACACTGGGAGTGAGGGACACCGGAAGTGAGTGACACGAGAGTGAGGGACACTGGGAGTGAGGGACACTGGGAATGAGGGACACTGGGAATGAGGGACACTGGGAATGAGGGACACTGGAATGAGGGACACCGGGAGTGAGTGAAACTAGGGTGAGGGAACTGGGAGTGAGGGACACTGGGAGTGAGGGACACTGGGAGTGAGGGACACTGGGAGTGAGGGCCCCTGGGAGTGAGGGACACTGGGAGTGAGGGGACACCGGGAGTGAGTGACACGAGAGTGAGGGACACTGGGAGTGAGGGACACTGGGAGTGAGGGACACCGGGAGTGAGTGAAACTAGGGTGAGGGAACTGGGAGTGAGGGACACCGGGAGTGAGGGACACCGGGAGTGAGGGACACCAAGAGTGAGGGAAACTGGGAGTGAGGGACACAGAGAGAGAGGGTGCTGGGAGTGAAGGACACTGGGAGTGAGCGACACCGGGAGTGAGTGACTCGAGAGTGAGGGACACTGGGAGTGAGGGACACAGAGAGAGAGGGTACTGGGAGTGAAGGACACTGGGAGTGAGGGACACCGGGAGTGAGTGACTCGAGAGTGAGGGACACTGGGAGTGAGGGACACCGGGAGTGAGTGACACGAGAGTGAGGGACACCGGGAGTGAGTGACACGAGAGTGAGGGACACTGGGAGTGAGGGACACTGGGAATGAGGGACACCGGGAGTGAGTGAAACTAGGGTGAGGGAACTGGGAGTGAGGGACACTGCGAGTGAGGGACACCGGGAGTGAGGGACACCGAGAGTGAGGGCCCCCAGGAGTGAGGGACACCGGGAGTGAGTGACACGAGAGTGAGGGGACACCGGGAGTGAGTGACACGGGAGTGAGGGACACTGGGAGTGAGGGACACTGGGAGTGAGGGACACTGGGAGTGAGGGACACGGGAGTGAGTGAAACTAGGGTGAGGGAACTGGGAGTGAGGGACACTGGGAGTGAGGGACACTGGGAGTGAGGGACACCGGAAGTGAGTGACACGAGAGTGAGGGACACTGGGAGTGAGGGACACTGGGAATGAGGGACACTGGGAATGAGGGACACTGGGAATGAGGGACACCGGGAGTGAGTGAAACTAGGGTGAGGGAACTGGGAGTGAGGGACACTGGGAGTGAGGGACACTGGGAGTGAGGGACACCAGGAGTGAGGGCCCCTGGGAGTGAGGGACACTGGGAGTGAGGGACACCGGGAGTGAGTGACACGAGAGTGAGGGACACTGGGAGTGAGGGACACTGGGAGTGAGGGACACCGGGAGTGAGTGAAACTAGGGTGAGGGAACTGGGAGTGAGGGACACCGGGAGTGAGGGACACCGGGAGTGAGGGACACCGGGAGTGAGGGACACCAAGAGTGAGGGAAACTGGGAGTGAGGGACACAGAGAGAGAGGGTGCAGGGAGCGAAGGACACTGGGAGTGAGGGACACCGGGAGTGAGTGACTCGAGAGTGAGGGACACTGGGAGTGAGGGACACAGAGAGAGAGGGTACTGGGAGTGAAGGACACTGGGAGTGAGGGACACCGGGAGTGAGTGACTCGAGAGTGAGGGACACTGGGAGTGAGGGACACAGGGAGTGAGTGACACGAGAGTGAGGGACACCGGGAGTGAGTGACACGAGAGTGAGGGACACTGGGAGTGAGGGACACTGGGAATGAGGGACACTGGGAATGAGGGACACCGGGAGTGAGTGAAACTAGGGTGAGGGAACTGGGAGTGAGGGACACTGCGAGTGAGGGACACCGGGAGTGAGGGACACCGAGAGTGAGGGCCCCCAGGAGTGAGGGACACCGGGAGTGAGTGACACGAGAGTGAGGGACACCGGGAGTGAGTGACACGAGAGTGAGGGACACTGGGAGTGAGGGACACTGGGAGTGAGGGACACTGGGAGTGAGGGACACGGGAGTGAGTGAAACTAGGGTGAGGGAACTGGGAGTGAGGGACACCGGGAGTGAGGGACACCGGGAGTGAGGGACACCGAGAGTGAGGGCCCTCGGGAGTGAGGGACACCGGGAGTGAGGGACACCGGGAGTGAGGGACACCGAGAGTGAGGGACACCGAGAGTGAGGAAAACTGGGAGTGAGGGACACAGAGAGAGAGGGTACTGGGAGTGAAGGACACTGGGAGTGAGGGACACTGGGAATGAGGGACACCGGGAGTGAGTGACACAAGAGTGAGGGACACTGGGAGTGAGGGACACCGGGAATGAGTGACTCGAGAGTGAGTGCCCTCGGGAGTGAGGGCCCTCGGGAGTGAGGGACACCGGGAGTGAGGGACACCGGGAGTGAGGGACACCGGGAGTGAGGGACACCGAGAGTGAGGGAAACTGGGAGTGAGGGACACAGAGAGAGAGGGTACTGGGAGTGAAGGACACTGGGAGTGAGGGACACTGGGAATGAGGGACACCGGGAGTGAGTGACACAAGAGTGAGGGACACTGGGAGTGATGGACACCGGGAGTGAGGGACACCGGGAGTGAGGGACACCGAGAGTGAGGGACACCGAGAGTGAGGGTACTGGGAGTGAAGGACCCTGGGAATGAGGGACATCGGGAGTGAGGAACACTGGGAGTGAGGACACTGAGTGTGAGGGACACTGGGAGTGAGGGACACTGGGAGTGAGGGACACCAGGAGTGAGGGACACCGGGAGTGAGGGACACCGGGAGTGAGGTACACCGGGAGTGAGGGACACCGGGAGTGAGGGACACCGGGAGTGAGTTCACCGGGAGTGAGGGACACCGGGAGTGAGGGACACTGGGAGTGAGGGACACTGGGAGTGAGGGACACTGGGAGTGAGGGACTCTGGGAGTGAGGGACACCGAGAGTGAGGGAACTGGGAGTGAGGGACACCGGGAGTGAGGGACACCGGGAGTGAGGCACACTGGGAGTGAAGGACACTGGGAGAGAGGGAACTGGGAGTGAGGGACACCGGGAGTGAGGGACACCGGGAGTGAGGGACACCGGGAGTGAGGGACACCGGGAGTGAGGGAACTGGGAGTGAGGGACACTGGGAGTGAGGAACACTGGGAGTGAGGAACACCGGGAGTGAGGCACACCGGGAGTGAGGGACACCGGCAGTGAGGGACACAGGGATTGAGGGACACTGGGAGTGAGGGACACTGGGAGTGAGGGACACTGGGAGCGAGGGACACTGGGAGTGAGGGATACCGAGAGTGAGGGACACTGGAAGTGAGGGACACCGGGAGTGAGGGAAACTGGGTGTGAGGGACACAGAGAGTGAGGGTCACTGGGAGTGAGGGATACCGGGAATGACGGACATCGGGAGTGAGGAACACTGGGAGTGAGGGTACTGGGAGTGAAGGACACTGGGAGTCAGGGACACTGGGACTGAGGGACACCGGGAATGAGGGACATCGGGAGTGAGGAACACCAGGAGTGAGGGTCACTGAGAGTGAGGGACACTGGGAGTGAGAGGCACCGGGAGTGAGGGAACTGGGAATGAGGGACACTGGGAGTGCGGGACACTGGGAGTGAGGGAACTGGGCTTGAGGCAACTGTGAGTGAGGAATACTGGGAGTGATGGACACCGGGAGTGAGGGACACCGGGAGTGAGGAACACCGGGAGTGAGGAACACCGGGAGTGAGGAACACTGGGAGTGATGGACACCGGGACTGAGGGACACCGGGACTGAGGGAATTGGGCTTGAGGGACACTGGGAGTGATTAATACTGGGAGAGATAGACACCGGGAGTGAGGAACACTGGGAGTGAGGAACACTGAGAGTGAGGGCCACCGGGAGTGAGGGAGACCGGGAGTGAGGGAGTCCGGGAGTGAGGGTACTGGGAGTGACTGATACCGGGAGAGAGTGACACCGGGAGAGAGTGACACTAGGGTGAGGGACACTGGGAGTGAGGGACACCGGGAGTGAGTGACACTAGAGTGAGGGAAACTGGGAGTGAGGGACACAGTGAGTGAGGGTCACTGGGAGTGAGGGACACCGAGAGTGAGGGACACTGGGAGTGAGGGTCACAGAGAGTAAGGGGCACTGGGAGTGAGGGTCACTGGGAATGAGGGACATCGGGACTGAGGATCACTGGGAGTGAGGCAACTGGGAGTGAAGGAAGCTGGGAGTGAGGGACACCGGGAATGAGGGACATCGGGAGTGAGGAACACCAGCAGTGAGGGTCACTGAGAGTGAGGGACACTGGGAGTGAGGGAAGTGGGAGTAGTGAACACTGGGAGTGAGAGGCACCGGGAGTGAGGGAACTGGGTTTGAGGGAACTGGGCTTGAGGGAACTGGGCTTGAGGGACACTGGGCTTGAGGGACACCGGGAGTGAGGAACACCGGGAGTGAGGAACACCGGGAGTGAGGAACACCGGGAGTGAGGAACACCGGGAGCAAGGGACACTGCGAGTGGGAGACACCGGGAGTGAGGGACACTGGGAGTGAGGGAAACCAGGAGTGAGCGACATTGGGAGTGAGGGAAACCAGGAGTGAGTGAAACTAGGGTGAGGGAACTGGGAGTGAGGGACACTGCGAGTGAGGGACACCGGGAGTGAGGGACACCGAGAGTGAGGGCCCCCAGGAGTGAGGGACACCGGGAGTGAGTGACACTAGAGTGAGGGACACCGGGAGTGAGTGACACGAGAGTGAGGGACACTGGGAGTGAGGGACACTGGGAGTGAGGGACACTGGGAGTGAGGGACACGGGAGTGAGTGAAACTAGGGTGAGGGAACTGGGAGTGAGGGACACCGGGAGTGAGGGACACCGGGAGTGAGGGACACCGAGAGTGAGGGCCCTCGGGAGTGAGGGACACCGGGAGTGAGGGACACCGGGAGTGAGGGACACCGGGAGTGAGGGACACCGAGAGTGAGGGACACCGAGAGTGAGGAAAACTGGGAGTGAGGGACACAGAGAGAGAGGGTACTGGGAGTGAAGGACACTGGGAGTGAGGGACACTGGGAATGAGGGACACCGGGAGTGAGTGACACAAGAGTGAGGGACACTGGGAGTGAGGGACACCGGGAATGAGTGACTCGAGAGTGAGTGCCCTCGGGAGTGAGGGCCCTCGGGAGTGAGGGACACCGGGAGTGAGGGACACCGGGAGTGAGGGACACCGGGAGTGAGGGACACCGAGAGTGAGGGAAACTGGGAGTGAGGGACACAGAGAGAGAGGGTACTGGGAGTGAAGGACACTGGGAGTGAGGGACACTGGGAATGAGGGACACCGGGAGTGAGTGACACAAGAGTGAGGGACACTGGGAGTGATGGACACCGGGAGTGAGGGACACCGGGAGTGAGGGACACCGAGAGTGAGGGACACCGAGAGTGAGGGTACTGGGAGTGAAGGACCCTGGGAATGAGGGACATCGGGAGTGAGGAACACTGGGAGTGAGGACACTGAGTGTGAGGGACACTGGGAGTGAGGGACACTGGGAGTGAGGGACACCAGGAGTGAGGGACACCGGGAGTGAGGGACACCGGGAGTGAGGTACACCGGGAGTGAGGGACACCGGGAGTGAGGGACACCGGGAGTGAGGGACACCGGGAGTGAGGTCACCGGGAGTGAGGGACACCGGGAGTGAGGGACACTGGGAGTGAGGGACACTGGGAGTGAGGGACACTGGGAGTGAGGGACTCTGGGAGTGAGGGACACCGAGAGTGAGGGAACTGGGAGTGAGGGACACCGGGAGTGAGGGACACCGGGAGTGAGGCACACTGGGAGTGAAGGACACTGGGAGAGAGGGAACTGGGAGTGAGGGACACCGGGAGTGAGGGACACCGGGAGTGAGGGACACCGGGAGTGAGGGACACCGGGAGTGAGGGAACTGGGAGTGAGGGACACTGGGAGTGAGGAACACTGGGAGTGAGGAACACCGGGAGTGAGGCACACCGGGAGTGAGGGACACCGGCAGTGAGGGACACAGGGATTGAGGGACACTGGGAGTGAGGGACACTGGGAGTGAGGGACACTGGGAGCGAGGGACACTGGGAGTGAGGGATACCGAGAGTGAGGGACACTGGAAGTGAGGGACACCGGGAGTGAGGGAAACTGGGTGTGAGGGACACAGAGAGTGAGGGTCACTGGGAGTGAGGGATACCGGGAATGACGGACATCGGGAGTGAGGAACACTGGGAGTGAGGGTACTGGGAGTGAAGGACACTGGGAGTCAGGGACACTGGGACTGAGGGACACCGGGAATGAGGGACATCGGGAGTGAGGAACACCAGGAGTGAGGGTCACTGAGAGTGAGGGACACTGGGAGTGAGAGGCACCGGGAGTGAGGGAACTGGGAATGAGGGACACTGGGAGTGCGGGACACTGGGAGTGAGGGAACTGGGCTTGAGGCAACTGTGAGTGAGGAATACTGGGAGTGATGGACACCGGGAGTGAGGGACACCGGGAGTGAGGAACACCGGGAGTGAGGAACACCGGGAGTGAGGAACACTGGGAGTGATGGACACCGGGACTGAGGGACACCGGGACTGAGGGAATTGGGCTTGAGGGACACTGGGAGTGATTAATACTGGGAGAGATAGACACCGGGAGTGAGGAACACTGGGAGTGAGGAACACTGAGAGTGAGGGCCACCGGGAGTGAGGGAGACCGGGAGTGAGGGAGTCCGGGAGTGAGGGTACTGGGAGTGACTGATACCGGGAGAGAGTGACACCGGGAGAGAGTGACACTAGGGTGAGGGACACTGGGAGTGAGGGACACCGGGAGTGAGTGACACTAGAGTGAGGGAAACTGGGAGTGAGGGACACAGTGAGTGAGGGTCACTGGGAGTGAGGGACACCGAGAGTGAGGGACACTGGGAGTGAGGGTCACAGAGAGTAAGGGGCACTGGGAGTGAGGGACACTGGGAATGAGGGACATCGGGACTGAGGATCACTGGGAGTGAGGCAACTGGGAGTGAAGGAAGCTGGGAGTGAGGGACACCGGGAATGAGGGACATCGGGAGTGAGGAACACCAGCAGTGAGGGTCACTGAGAGTGAGGGACACTGGGAGTGAGGGAAGTGGGAGTAGTGAACACTGGGAGTGAGAGGCACCGGGAGTGAGGGAACTGGGTTTGAGGGAACTGGGCTTGAGGGAACTGGGCTTGAGGGACACTGGGCTTGAGGGACACCGGGAGTGAGGAACACCGGGAGTGAGGAACACCGGGAGTGAGGAACACCGGGAGTGAGGAACACCGGGAGCAGGGGACACTGCGAGTGGGAGACACCGGGAGTGAGGGACACTGGGAGTGAGGGAAACCAGGAGTGAGCGACACTGGGAGTGAGGGAAACCAGGAGTGACGGACACTGGGAGTGAGAGACACCGGGAGTGAGGGACACTGTGAGAGAGCGAACTGGGAGTGAGCGACACTGAGAGTCAGGGACACCGTGAGTGAGGGACACTGGGAGTGAGGGACACTGGGAGCGAGGGCCACTGGGAGCGAGGGACACCGAGAGTGAGGGAAGTGGGAGTGAGGGACACTGGGAGTGAGGGACACCGAGAGTGAGGGACTCTGCGAGTGGGGGACAGTGGGAGTGAGGGACAGTGGGAGTGAGGGAACTGGGAGTGAGGGACACCAGGAGTGAGGGACACCAGGAGTGAGGGACTCTTGGGAGTGAGAGACACCGGGAGTCAGAGACACCGGGAGTGAGGGAACAAGGCTTGAGGGACACTGGGAGTGAGGGACATCGAGAGTGAGGGAACTGGAAGTGAGGGACACTGGGAGTGAGGGACACCAGGTGTGAGGGACACCAGGAGTGAGGGACACTGGGAGTGGGTGACACCGAGAATGAGGAACACTGGGAGTGAGGGACACCGGGAGTGAGGAACACCCAGAGTGAGGGTCATCGGGACTGAGAGGCACTGGGAGTGGCAGACACTGGGAGAGACGGACACCGGGAGTGAGGGTCACCGGGAGTGAGGGGACTGGGAGTGAGGGACACTGGGAGTGAGGGACACCGGGAGTGAGGGAACTGGGAGTGAGGGACACCGGGAGTGAGGGACACTGGGAGTGAGGAACACCGGGAGTGAGGGACACTGCGAGTGAGGGACACTGCGAGTGAGGGACACTGCGAGTGAGGAACACTGCGAGTGAGGGACACAGAGAGTGAGGGACACCGAGAGTGAGGAACACCGGGAGTGAGGGTCACTGGGAGTGAGAGACACCGGGAGTGAGGGAACTGGGAGTGAGGGACACTGGGAGTGAGGGACACTGGGAGTGAGGGACACTGGGAGTGAGGGAAACCGGGAGTGAGGGACACTGGGAGTGAGGGAACTGGGTTTGAGGGAAACTGGGAGTGAGCAATACTGGGAGTGAGGTACACTGGGAGTGAGGAACACTGGGAGTGAGGAACACTGGGAGTGAGGGACACCGAGAGTGAAAGACACCAGGAGTGAGGTGACTGGGAGAGTGGGACACTGGGAGTGAGGGGCACTGGGAGTGAGGGAACTGTGCTTGAGGGACACTGGGAGTGAGGGATACTGAGAGTGAGGGACACCGAGAGTGAGGGTCACTGGAAGTGAGGGACACCGGGAGTGAGGGAAACTGGGTGTGAGGGACACAGAGAGCGAGGGTCACTGGGAGCGAGGGATACCGGGAATGACGGACATCGGGAGTGAGGAACACTGGGAGTCAGGGTACTGGGAGTGAAGGACACTGGGAGTCAGGGACACTGGGACTGAGGGACACCGGGAATGAGGTACATCGGGAGTGAGGAACACCGGGAGTGAGGGTCACTGAGAGTGAGGGACACTGGGAGTGAGAGGCACCGGGAGTGAGGGAACTGGGAGTGAGGGACACTGGGAGTGAGGGACACTGGGAGTGAGGGACACTGGGAGTGTGGGACACTGGGAGTGTGGGACACTGGGAGTGAGGGAACTGGGCTTGAGGCAACTGTGAGTGAGGAATACTGGGAGTGATGGACACCGGGAGTGAGGGACACCGGGAGTGAGGAACACTGGAAGTGAGGAACACTGGGAGTGATGGACACCGGGACTGAGGGACACCGGGACTGAGGGAATTGGGCTTGAGGGACACTGGGAGTGATTAATACTGGGAGTGATGGACACCGGGAGTGAGGGACACAGGGAGTGAGGAACACTGGGAGTGAGGGCCACCGGGAGTGAGGGAGACCGGGAGTGAGGGTACTGGGAGTGACTGATACCGGGAGAGAGTGACACCGGGAGTGAGGGAAACTAGGGTGAGTGACACTAGAGTGATGGAAACTTGGAGTGAGGGACACAGAGAGTGCGGGGCACTGGGAGTGAGGGTCACCGAGAGTGAGGGACACTGGGTGTGAGGGACACAGAGAGTAAGGGGCACTGGGAGTGAGGGACAATGGGAATGAGGGACATCGGGACTGAGGAACACTGGGAGTGAGGGAACTGGGAGTGAAGGACGCTGGGAATGAGGGACACTGGGAATGAGGGACATCGGGAGTGAGGAACACCAGGAGTGAGGGTCACTGAGAGTGAGGGAGACTGGGAGTTAGGGAAGTGGGATTGGTGAACACTGGGAGTGAGAGGCACCGGGAGTGAGGGAACTGGGTTTGAGGGAACTGGGCTTGAGGGAACTGGGCATGAGGGACACTGGGATTGAAGAACACCGGGAGTGAGGAACACCGGGAGTGAGGGTCACTGGGAGTGAGGGACACTGGGAGTGAGGGACACTGGGAGTGCAGGACACTGGGAGTGAGGGAACTGGGCTTGAGGCAACTGTGAGTGAGGAATACTGGGAGTGATGGACACCGGGAGTGATGGACACCGGGAGTGAGGGACACAGGGAGTGAGGAACACTGGGAGTGAGGAACACTGGGAGTGAGGGCCACCGGGAGTGAGGGAGACCGGGAGTGAGGGAGACTGGGAGTGACTGATACCGGGAGAGAGTGACACCGGGAGTGAGGGAAACTAGGGTGAGGGACACTGGGAGTGAGGGACACCGGGAGTGAGTGACGCTAGAGTGAGGGAAACTGGGAGTGAGGGACACAGTGAGTGAGGGTCACTGGGAGTGAGGGTCACCGAGAGTGAGGGACACTGGGAGTGAGGGACACTGGGAGTGAGGGACATCGGGACTGAGGATCACTGGGAGTGAGGCAACTGGGAGTGAAGGACGCTGGGAGTGAGGGACACTGGGAATGAGGGACATCGGGAGTGAGGAACACCGGGAGTGAGGGTCACTGAGAGTGAGGGACACTGGGAGTGAGGGAAGTGGGAGTAGTGAACACTGGGAGTGAGAGGCACCGGAAGTGAGGGACACTGGGCTTGAGGGAACTGGGCTTGAGGGAACTGGGCTTGAGGGACACTGGGATTGAGGAACATCGGGAGTGAGTGTCACTGAGAGCGAGGGAAACTGGGAGTGAGGGACACTGAAAGTGAGGGGCACTGGGAGTGAGGGAAACTGGGAATGAGGGACACAGAGAGTGAGGGGCACTAGGAGTGAGGGACACCGAGAGTGAGTGACATCGGGAGTGAGGGACACCGGGAGTGAGGGAACTGGGAGTGAGGGAACTGCGAGTGAAGGACACTGGGAGTGAGGGACACCGGGAATGAGGGTCACAGAGTGAGGGACACTGGGAGTGAGGGAACTGGGAGTGAGGAACACCGGGAGTGAGGGTCACTGAGAGTAAGAGACACTGGGAGTGAGGGACACTGGGAGAGTGGGAACTGGGAGTGGGCGACACTGAGTCAGGGACACCGTGAGTGAGGGACACTGGGAGTGAGCGACACTGGGAGTGAGGGACACTGGGAGAGTGGGAACTGGGAGTGGGCGACACTGAGTCAGGGACACCGGGAGTGAGGGACACCGGGAGTGAGGGACACCGGGAGTGAGGGACACTGGGAGTGAGGGACACCGGGAGTGAGGGACACTGGGAGTGAGGGAACTGGGAGTGAGGGACAGTGGGCGTGAGGAACACTGGGAGTGAGGCACACCGGGAGTGAGGGAACTGGGAGTGAGGAACACCGGCAGTGAGGGACACAGGGATTGAGGGACACTGGGAACGAGGGACACTGGGAGTGAGGGATACCGAGAGTGAGGGACACCGGGAGTGAGGGTCACTGGAAGTGAGGGACACTGGAAGTGAGGGACACCGGGAGTGAGGGAAACTGGGTGTGAGGGACACAGAGAGTGAGAGACACTGGGACTGAGGGACACCGGGAATGAGGGACACCGGGAATGAGGGACATCGGGAGTGAGGAACACCGGGAGTGAGGGACACTGGGAGTGAGAGGCACCGAGAGTGAGGGAACTGGGAGTGCGGGACACTGGGAGTGCGGGACACTGGGAGTGCGGGACACTGGCGGGACACTGGGAGTGAGGGAACTGGGCTTGAGGTAACTGTGAGTGAGGAATACTGGGAGTGATGGACACCGGGAGTGAGGGACACCGGGAGTGAGGAACACTGGGAGTGAGGAACACTGGGAGTGAGGAACACTGGGAGTGAGGAACACCGGGACTGAGGGAATTGGGCTTGAGGGACACTGGGAGTGATTAATACTGGGAGTGATGGACACCGGGAGTGAGGGACACAGGGAGTGAGGAACACTGGGAGTGAGGAACACTGGGAGTGAGGGCCACCGGGAGTGAGGGGGACCGGGAGTGAGGGAGACCGGGAGTGAGGGTACTGGGAGTGACTGATACCGGGAGAGAGGGAAACTAGGGTGAGGGACACTGGGAGTGAGGGACACCGGGAGTGAGTGACACTAGAGTGAGGGAAACTGGGAGTGAGGGACACAGTGAGTGAGGGGCACTGGGAGTGAGGGTCACCGAGAGTGAGGGGCACTGGGAGTGAGGGACACTGGGAGTGAGGGACATCGGGACTGAGGATCACTGGGAGTGAGGCAACTGGGAGTGAAGGACGCTGGGAGTGAGGGACACCGGGAATGAGGGACATCGGGAGTGAGGAACACCAGGAGTGCGGGTCACTGAGAGTGAGGGACACTAGGAGTGAGGGAAGTGGGAGTAGTGAACACTGGGAGTGAGAGGCACCGGGAGTGAGGGAACTGGGTTTGAAGGAACTGGGCTTGAGGGAACTGGGCTTGAGGGACACTGGGATTGAAGAACACCGGGAGTGAGGAACACCGGGAGTGAGGGTTACTGAGAGTAAGGGACACTGCGAGTGGGAGACACCGGGAGTGAGGGACACTGGGAGTGAGGGAAACCAGGAGTGAGGGACACTGGGAGTGAGGGAAAACAGGAGTGAGGGACACTGGGAGAGAGAGACACCGGGAGTGAGGGACACTGGGAGAGAGCGAACTGGGAGTGAGCGACACTGAGAGTCAGGGACACCGTGAGTGAGAGACACTGGGAGTGAGGGACACTGGGAGTGAGGGACACTGGGAGCGAGGGCCACTGGGAGCGAGGGACACCGAGAGTGAGGGAAGTGGGAGTGAGGGACACTGGGAGTGAGGGACACCGAGAGTGAGGGACAGCGAGAGTGGGGGACAGTGGGAGTGAGGGACAGTGGGAGTGAGGGAACTGGGAGTGAGGGACACCGGGAGTGAGGGACTCTTGGGAGTGAGAGACAACGGGAGTCAGAGACACCGGGAGTGAGGGAACAAGGCTTGAGGGACACTGGGAGTGAGGGACACCGAGAGTGAGGGACACCGAGAGTGGGGGACAGTGGGAGTGAGGGACAGTGGGAGTGAGGGAACTGGGAGTGAGGGACACCGGGAGTGAGGGACTCTTGGGAGTGAGAGACAACGGGAGTCAGAGACACCGGGAGTGAGGGAACAAGGCTTGAGGGACACTGGGAGTGAGGAACATCGAGAGTGAATGAACTGGAAGTGAGGGACACTGGGAGTGAGGGACACCAGGTGTGAGGGACACCAGGAGTGAGGGACACTGGGAGTGGTTGACACCGAGAATGAGGAACACTGGGAGTGAGGGACACCGGGAGTGAGGAACACCGAGAGTGAGGGTCATCGGGACTGAGAGGCACTGGGAGTGACGGACACTGGGAGAGACGGACACCGGGAGTGAGGGACACCGGGAGTGAGGGGACTGGGAGTGAGGGACACTGGGAGTGAGGGACACCGGGAGTGAGGGAACTGGGAGTGAGGGACACCGGGAGTGAGGGACACTGGGAGTGAGGAACACCGGGAGTGAGGAACGCTGCGAGTGAGGGATGCTGGGAGTGAGGGACACCGAGAGTGAGGGACACCGAGAGTGAGGGTCACTGGGAGTGAGGGACACCGGGAGTGAGGGTCACTGGGAGTGAGAGACACCGGGAGTGAGGGAACTGGGAGTGAGGGACACTGGGAGTGAGGGACACCGGGAGTGAGGGAAACCGGGAGTGAGGGACACTGGGAGTGAGGGAACTGGGTTTGAGGGAAAGTGGGAGTGAGCAATACTGGGAGTGAGGTACACTGGGAGTGAGGAACACTGGGAGTGAGGGACACTGGGAGTGAGGGAAACCGGGAGTGAGGGAAACCGAGAGTGAAAGACACCTGGAGTGAGGTGACTGGGAGAGTGGGACACTGGGAGTGAGGGACACTGGGAGTGAGGGAACTGTGCTTGAGGGACACTGGGAGTGAGGGATACTGAGAGTGAGGGACACCGAGAGTGAGGGTCACTGGAAGTGAGGGACACCGGGAGCGAGGGTCACTGGGAGTGAGGGATACCGGGAATGACGGACATCGGGAGTGAGGAACACTGGGAGTCAGGGTACTGGGAGTGAAGGACACTGGGAGTCAGGGACACTGGGACTGAGGGACACCGGGAATGAGGGACATCGGGAGTGAGGAACACTGGGAGTGATGGACACCGGGACTGAGGGACACCGGGACTGAGGGAATTGGGCTTGAGGGACACTGGGAGTGATTAATACTGGGAGTGATGGACACCGGGAGTGAGGGACACAGGGAGTGAGGAACACTGGGAGTGAGGGCCACCGGGAGTGAGGGAGACCAGGAGTGAGGGAGACCGGGAGTGAGGGTACTGGGAGTGACTGATACCGGGAGAGAGTGACACCGGGAGAGAGGGAAACTAGGGTGAGGGACACTGGGAGTGAGGGACACCAGGAGTGAGTGACACTAGAGTGAGGGAAACTGGGAGTGAGGGACACAGAGAGTAAGGGGCACTGGGAGTGAGGGACAATGGGAATGAGGGACATCGGGGCTGAGGAACACTGGGAGTGAGGGAACTGGGAGTGAAGGACGCTGGGAGTGAGGGACACTGGGAATGAGGGACATCGGGAGTGAGGAACACCAGGAGTGAGGGTCACTGAGAGTGAGGGACACTGGAAAGAGGGAAGTGGGATTGGTGAACACTGGGAGTGAGAGGCACCGGGAGTGAGGGAACTGGGTTTGAGGGAACTGGGCTTGAGGGACACTGGGATTGAGGGACACTGGGATTGAGGGTCACTGAGAGTAAGGGACACTGCGAGTGGGAGACACCGGGAGTGAGGGACACTGGGAGTGAGGGAAACCAGGAGTGAGGGACACTGGGAGTGAGGGACACCAAATGTGAGGGACACTGGGAGTGAGGAACACCGGGAGTGAGGGTCACTGGGAGTGAGGGACACTGGGAGTGAGAGACACCGGGAGTGAGAGACACCGGGAGTGAGGGAACTGGGAGTGAGGGACACCGGAAGTGAGGGACACCGGGAGTGAGGGAACTGGGTTTGAGGGAAACTGGGAGTGAGGTACACTGGGAGTGAGGTACACTGGGAGTGAGGGACACTGGGAGTGAGGGACACCGGGAGTGAGGGAACTGTGCTTGAGGGACACTGGGAGTGAGGAATACTGGGAGTGATGGACACCGGGAGTGAGGGACACCGGGAGTGAGGAACACTGGGAGTGAGAACACTGGGAGTGAGAACACTGGGAGTGAGGGGCACCGGGAGTGAGGGACACCGGGAGTGAGGGACACCGGGAGTGAGGGTACTGGGAGTGATGGACACCGGGAGTGATGACACCGGGGGTGAGTGAAACTAGGGTGAGGGACACTGGGAGTTAGGGACAACAGGAGTGAGTGAAACCATGGTGAGAGACACTGAGAGTGAGAGACACCGGGAGTGAGGGAACTGGGAGTGAGGGACACTGGGAGTGAGGGACACTGGGAGTGAGGGAACTGCGAGTGAAGGACACTTGGATTCAGGGACACTGAGAGTGAGGGACACCGGTAATGAGGGACATCGGCAGTGAGTTACACCGGGAGTGAGGGTCACTGAGAGTGAGGGACACTGAGAGTCTGAGGGAACTGGGAGTGAGGGACACTGGGAGTGAGGGACACCAGGAGTGAGGGACACCGGGAGTGAGGGACACCGGGAGTGAGGGACACCGGGAGTGAGGGACACCAGGAGTGAGGGTCACTGAGAGTGAGGGAAACTGGGAGTGAGGGACACAGAGAGTGAGGGGCACTGGGAGTGAGTGACACCGGGAATGAGGGACATCGGGAGTGAGGAACACCGGGAGTGAGGGACACTGGGAGTGAGGGAACTGGGAGTGATGAACACCGGGAGTGAGAGGCACCGGGAGTGAGGGAACTGGGCTTGAGGGACCAGGGCTTGAGGGAACTGGGCTTGAGGGACACTGGGAGTGAGGAACACCGGGAGTGAGGGTCACTGAGAGTGAGGGTCACTGAGTGTGAGGGACACTGAGAGTGAGAGACACCGGGAGTGAGGGACACAGGGAGTGAGGGACACCGGGAGTGAGGGACACCGGGAGTGAGGGACACCGGGAGTGAGGGACACCGGGAGTGAGCGAAACTGGGAGTGAGCGAAACTGGGAGTGAGGGACACCGAGAGTGAGGGAACTGGGAGTGAGGGACAACGGGAGTGAGGGATTCTGGGAGTGAGGGACACCGGGAGTGAGGGACACCGGGAGTGAGGGACACAGAGAGTGAGGGAACTGGGAGTGAAGGACACTGGGAGTCAGGGACACTGAGATTGAGGGACACCGGGAATGAGGGACATCGGGAGTGAGGAACACCGGGAGTGAGGGTCACTGAGAGTGAGAGACACCGGGAGTGAGGGAACTGGGAGTGAGGGACACCGGGAGTGAGGGACACTGGGAGTGAGGGAACTGGGCTTCAGGGGCACTGGGAGTGAGGAATTATGGGAGTGAGGGACACCGGGAGTGAGGGCCACCGGGGGTGAGGAATACTGGGAGTGATGGACACCGGGAGTGAGGGGCACTGGGAGTGAGGAACATCGGGAGTGAGGAAAACTGGGAGTGAGGGACACCGGGAGTGAGGGTACTGGGAGTGATGGACACCGGGAGAGATGACACCGGGGGTGAGTGAAACTAGGGTGAGGGACACTGGGAGTCAGGGACAACAGGAGTGAGTGAAACCATGGTGAGAGACACTGAGAGTGAGAGACACCGGGAGCGAGGGAACTGGGAGTGAGGGACACTGGGAGTGAGGGACACTGGGAGTGAGGGAACTGCGAGTGAAGGACACTTGGAGTCAGGGAAACTGAGAGTGAGGGACACCGGTAATGAGGGACATCGGCAGTGAGTTACACCGGGAGTGAGGGTCACTGAGAGTGAGGGACACTGAGAGTCAGAGACACCGGGAGTGAGGGAACTGGGAGTGAGGGACACTGGGAGTGAGGGACACCGGGAGTGAGGGACACCGGGAGTGAGGGACACCGGGAGTGAGGGACACCGGGAGTGAGAAACACCAGGAGTGAGGAACACCAGGAGTGAGGAACACCAGGAGTGAGGGTCACTGAGAGTGAGGGAAACTGGGAGTGAGGGACACAGAGAGTGAGGGGCACTGGGAGTGAGTGACACCGGGAATGAGGGACATCGGGAAGTGAGGAACACCGGGAGTGAGGGTCACTAAGTGTGAGGGACACTGGGAGTGAGGGAACTGGGAGTGAGGGACACCGGGAGTAAGGGACACCGGGAGTGAGGGACTGGGAGTGAGCGAAACTGGGAGTGAGGGACACTTGGAGTGAGGGACACCGAGAGTGAGGGAACTGGGAGTGAGGGACAACGGGAGTGAGGGATTCTGGGAGTGAGGGACACCGGGAGTGAGGGACACCGGGAGTGAGGGACACAGAGAGTGAGGGAACTGGGAGTGAAGGACACTGGGAGTCAGGGAACTGGGAGTGAGGGACACCGGGAGTAGGGGACTGGGCTTCAGGGACACTGGGAGTGAGGAATACTGGGAGTGATGGACATCGGGAGTGAGGGACACCGGGAGTGAGGAACACTGGGAGTGAGGGACACCGGGAGTGAGGGACACCGGGTGTGATGGAACTGGCAGTGAGGGACACTGGGAGTGAGGGACAGCGGGGGTGAGGAATACTAGGAGTGATGGACACCGGGAGTGAGGGGCACTGGGAGTGAGGAACATCGGGAGTGAGGAAAACTGGGAGTGAGGGACACCGGGAGTGAGGGACACCGGGAGTGAGGGAGACCGGGAGTGAGGGTACTGGGAGTGACGGACACCGGGAGTGAGGGAGACCGGAAGTGAGGGTACTGGAATGACGGACACCGGGAGTGAGGGTCACTGAGAGTGAGGGACACTGGGAGTGAAGGACACTGGGAGTGAGGGACACCGGGAATGAGGGACATCGGGAGTGAGGGTCACTAAGTGTGAGGGACACTGGGAGTGAGGGAACTGGGAGTGATGAACACCGGGAGTGAGAGGCACCGGGAGTGAGGGAACAGGGCTTGAGGGAACTGAGCTTGAGGGAACTGAGCTTGAGGGACAACTGGGAGTGAGGAACACCGGGAGTGAGGAACACTGGGAGTGAGGGTCACTGAGAGTGAGGGACACTGAGAGTGAGGGACACTGAGAGTGAGAGACACCGGGAGTGAGGGACACTGGGAGAGAGGGAACTGGGAATGAGGGACACTGGGAGTGAGGGACACCGGGAGTGAGGGACTCTGGGAGTGAGGGACTCTGGGAGTGAGCGACACTGTGAGTGAGGGACACTGGGAGTGAGGGACAACGGGAGTGAGGGACACCGGGGGTGAGGGACACCGGGGGTGAGGGACACCGGGGGTGAGGGACACCGGGAGTGAGGAACATTGGGAGTGAGAACACAGGGAGTGAGGGGCGCCGGGAGTGAGGGACACTGGGAGTGAGGGAGACCGGGAGTGAAGGAGACCGGGAGTGAGGGAGACCAGGAGTGAGGTTACTGGGAGTGATGGACACCGGGAGAGATGACACCGGGAATGAGTGAAACTAGGGTGAGGGACACTGGGAGTGAGGGACACCGGGAGTGAGTGACACTAGAGTGAGGGACACTGGGAGTGAGGGACAACAGGAGTGAGTGAAACACTGAAAGTGAGAGACACCGGGAGTGAGGGAACTGGGAGTGAGGGACACCGGGAATGAGGGACATCGGGAGTGAGGAACACTGGTCGTGAGGGAACTGGGAGTGAAGGGCACTGGGAGTCAGGGACACTGAGAGTGAGGGACACCGGGAATGAGGGACATTGGGAGGAACACCGGGAGTGAGGGTCACTGAGAGTGAGGGACAGTGCGAGTGAGAGACACCGGGAGTGAGGGAACTGGGAGTGAGGGACACCGGGAGTGAGGGGTACTGGGAGTGAGGGACACCGGGAGAGAGGGAACTGGGAGTGAGGGACACCGGGAGTGAGCGACACTGGGAGTGAGCGACACCGGGAGTGAGGGACACCGGGAGTCAGGGAACTGGGCTTGAAGGACACTGGGAGTGAGGAATACTGAGAGTGATGGACACTGGGAGTGAGGGACAACGGGAGTGAGGAACACTGGGAGTGAGGTACACTGGGAGTGAGGGACACCGGGAGTGAGGGACAGTGGGAGTGAGGGACAGTGGGAGTGAGGGACACTGGGAGGGAGGAACACTGGGAGGGAGGAACACTGGGAGTGAGGGAAACTGGGAGTGAGGGCCACCGGGAGTGAGGGCCACCGGGAGTGAGGGTCACTGAGAGTGAGAGTCACCGGGAGTGAGGGACACTGGGAATGAGGGACACCAGGAGTGAGGGTCACTGGGAGTGAGAGACACCGGGAGTGAGGGACAGTGGGAGAGTTGGAACTGGGAGTGAGAGACACCGGGAGTGAGGGACACCGAGGGTGAAGGAACTGGGAGTGAGGGACACTGGGAGTGAGGGACACCGGGAGTGAGGGACTCTGGGAGTGAGGGACACCGGGAGTGAGGGATACTGGGAGTGAGCGACGCTGGGAGTGAGGGACACCAAGAGTGAGGGACACTGGGAGTGAGGGACACCGGGAGTGAGGGACTCTGGGAGTGAGGGACACCGAGTGTGAGGGACACTGGAAGTGAGGGACACCGAGAGTGAGGGACACTGGGAGTGAGGAACACTGGGAGTGATGGACAATGGGAGTGATGGACACTGGGAGTGATGGACACTGGGAGTGAGGGACACCGGGAGTGAGAGACACCGGGAGTGAGGGACACCGGGAGTGAGGGACAACAGGAGTCAGGGAACTGGGAGTGAGCAACACTGAGAGTGAGGGACACTGGGAGTGAGGGACACCGGGAGTGAGGGACACCGGGAGTGAGGTACACCGGGAGTGAGGGACACCGAGAGTGAGGGACACCGAGAGTGAGGGACACCGGGAGTGAGGGACACCGGGAGTGAGGGACACCGGGTGTGAGGGACACCGGGAGTGAGGGACACCAGGAGTGAGGGAACTGGGAGTGAGGGACACTGGGAGTCAGGGACACCGAGAGTGAGGGGCACCGAGAGTGAGGGACACGGAGAGTGAGCGACACTGCGAGTGAAGGACAGTGTGAGTGAGGGACACTGGGAGTAAGGGACACCCACAGTGGGGGACACTGGGAGTGAGGGACACCGGGAGTGAGGGAACTGGGAGTGAGCGACACTGGGAGTGAGGGACACCGGCAGTGAGGAACACTGAGAGTGAGGGACACTGGGAGTGAGGGAAGTGGGATTGGTGAACACTGGGAGTGAGAGGCACCGGGAGTGAGGGAACTGGGTTTGAGGGAACTGGGCTTGAGGGAACTGGGCTTGAGGGACACTGGGATTGAGGAACACCGGGAGTGAGGAAAACCGGGAGTGAGGAACACCGGGAGTGAGGAACACCGGGAGTGAGGGTCACTGAGAGTAAGGGACACTGCGAGCGGGAGACACCGGGAGTGAGGGACACTGGGAGTGAGGGAAACCGGGAGTGAGGGACACTGGGAGTGAGGGAAACCGGGAGTGAGGGACACTGGGAGTGAGGGACACCAAGTGTGAGGGACACCAGGAATGAGGAACACCGGGAGTGAGGGACACCGGGAGTGAGGGACACCTGGAGTGAGGGACACCGGGAGTGAGGGACACCGGGAGTGAGGGACACCGGGAGAGAGGGACACCGGGAGTGAGAGACACCAGGAGTGTGAGACACCGGGAGTGAGGGAACTGGGAGTGAGGGACACTGGGAGTGAGGGACACTGGGAGTGAGGGACACCGTGAGTGAGGGAACTGGGTTTGAGGGAAACTGGGAGTGAGGAATACTGGGAGTGAGGAACACTGGGAGTGAGGAACACTTGGAGTGAGGGATACTGGGAGTGAGGGACACCGGGAGTGAGGGAACTGTGCTTGAGGGACACTGGGTGTGAGGAATACTGGAAGTGATGGACACCGGGAGTGAGGGACACCGGGAGTGAGGAACACTGGGAGTGAGAACACTGGGAGTGAGAACACTGGGAGTGAGGGGCACCGGGAGTGAGGGACACCGGGAGTGAGGGAGACTGGGAGTGAGGGTACTGGGAGTGATGGACACCGGGAGAGATGACACCGGGGGTGAGTGAAACTAGGGTGAGGGACACTGGGAGTGAGGGACAACAGGAGTGAGTGAAACCATGGTGAGAGACACTGAGAGTGAGAGACACCGGGAGTGAGGGAACTGGGAGTGAGGGACACTGGGAGTGAGGGAACTGCGAGTGAAGGACACTTGGAGTCAGGGACACTGAGAGTGAGGGGCACCGGTAATGAGGGACATCGGCAGTGAGTTACACCGGGAGTGAGCGTCACTGAGAGTGAGGGACACTGAGAGTCAGAGACACCGGGAGTGAGGGAACTGGGAGTGAGGGGCACTGGGAGTGAGGGACACCGGGAGCGAGGGACACCGGGAGTGAGGGACACCGGGAGTGAGGAACACCAGGAGTGAGGAACACCAGGAGTGAGGAACACCAGGAGTGAGGGTCACTGAGAGTGAGGGAAACTGGGAGTGAGGGACACAGAGAGTGAGGGGCACTGGGAGTGAGTGACACCGGGAATGAGGGACATCGGGAATGAGGGACACTGGGAGTGAGGGACACTGGGAGTGATGAACATCGGGAGTGAGGGTCACTGAGAGTGAGGGACACTGGGAGTGAGGGACACCGGGAGTGAGGAACACCGGGAGTGAGGGTCACTGAGAGTGAGGGACACTGGGAGTGAGGGACACCGGGAGTGAGGGACACCGGGAGTGAGGAACTGGGAGTGAGTGAAACTGGGAGTGAGGGACACTGGGAGTGAGGGACACCGAGAGTGAGGGAACTGGGAGTGAGGGACAACGGGAGTGAGGGATTCTGGGAGTGAGGGACACCGGGAGTGAGGGACACAGAGAGTGAGGGAACTCGGAGTGAAGGACACTGGGAGTCAGGGACACTGAGATTGAGGGACACCGGGAATGAGGGACATCGGGAGTGAGGAACACCGGGAGTGAGGGTCACTGAGAGTGAGGGACACTGAGAGTGAGAGACACCGGGAGTGAGGGAACTGGGAGTGAGGGACACCGGGAGTGAGGGACACCGGGAGTGAGGGACACCGGGAGTGAGGGAACTGGGCTTCAGGGACACTGGGAGTGAGGAATACTGGGAGTGATGGCCATCGGGAGTGAGGGACACCGGGAGTGAGGAACACTGGGAGTGAGGGACACCGGGAGTGAGGGCCACCGGGTGTGATGGAACTGGCAGTGAGGGACACCTGGAGTGAGGGACACCGGGGGTGAGGAATACTGGGAGTGATGGACACCGGGAGTGAGGGGCACTGGGAGTGAGGAACATCAGGAGTGAGGAAAACTGGGAGTGAGGGACACCGGGAGTGAGGGACACCGGGAGTGAGGGAGACCGGGAGTGAGGGTACTGGGAGTGACGGACACCGGGAGTGAGGGAGACCGGAAGTGAGGGTACTGGAATGACGGACACCGGGAGTGAGGGTCACTGAGAGTGAGGGACACTGGGAGTGAAGGACACTGGGAGTGAGGGACACCGGGAATGAGGGACATCGGGAGTGAGGGTCACTAAGTGTGAGGGACACTGGGAGTGAGGGAACTGGGAGTGATGAACACCGGGAGTGAGAGGCACCGGGAGTGAGGGAACTGGGCTTGAGGGAACAGGGCTTGAGGGAACTGAGCTTGAGGGATCTGAGCTTGAGGGACAACTGGGAGTGAGGAACACCGGGAGTGAGGAACACTGGGAGTGAGGGTCACTGAGAGTGAAGGACACTGAGAGTGAGGGACACTGAGAGTGAGAGACACCGGGAGTGAGGGACACTGGGAGAGAGGGAACTGGGAATGAGGGACACTGGGAGTGAGGGACACCGGGAGTGAGGGACTCTGGGAGTGAGCGACACTGAGTGAGGGACACTGGGAGTGAGGGACAACGGGAGTGAGGGACAATGGGAGTGAGGGACACCGGGGGTGAGGGACACCGGGAGTGAGGGACACCGGGAGTGAGAACACTGGGAGTGAGGGGCACCGGGAGTGAGGGACACTGGGAGTGAGGGAGACCGGGAGTGAAGGAGACCGGGAGTGAGGGAGACCAGGAGTGAGGTTACTGGGAGTGATGTACACCGGGAGAGATGACACCGGGAATGAGTGAAACTTGGGTGAGGGACACTGGGAGTGAGGGACACCGGGAGTGAGTGACACTAGAGTGAGGGACACTGGGAGTGAGGGACAACAGGAGTGAGTGAAACTAGGGTGAGAGACACTGAGAGTGAGAGACACCGGGAGTGAGGGAACTGGGAGTGAGGGACACAGAGAGTGAGGGACACAGAGAGTGAGGGGCACTGGGAGTGAGGGACACCGGGAATGAGGGACATCGGGAGTGAGGAACACTGGTAGTGAGGGAACTGGGAGTGAAGGGCACTGGGAGTCAGGGACACTGAGAGTGAGGGACACCGGGAATGAGGGACATTGGGAGGAACACCGGGAGTGAGGGTCACAGAGTGAGGGACAGTGCGAGTGGGAGACACCGGGAGTGAGGGAACTGGGAGTGAGGGACACTGGGAGTGAGGAATACTGGGAGTGAGGGACACTGGGAGTGAGGGACAACGGGAGTGAGGAACACTGGGAGTGAGGGACACTGGGAGTGAGGGACACCGGGAGTGAGGGACACCGGGAGTGAGGGACAGTGGGAGGGAGGGACACCGGGAGTGAGGAACACTGGGAGTGAGGGTCACTGGGAGTGAGAGACACCGGGAGTGAGGGACAGTGGGAGAGTTGGAACTGGGAGTGAGAGACACTGGGAGTGAGGGACGCCGAGAGTGAAGGAACTGGGAGTGAGGGACACTGGGAGTGAGGGACACCAGGAGTGAGGGACTCTGGGAGTGAGGGACACCGGGAGTGAGGGATACTGGGAGTGAGGGACACCGAGAGTGAGGGACACTGGAAGTGAGGGACACCGAGAGTGAGGGACACTGGGAGTGAGGGACACTGGGAGTGAGGGACACTGGGAGTGAGGAACACTGGGAGTGAGGGGCACTGGGAGTGAGGGACAGCGGGAATGAGGGACATCGGGAGTGAGGAACACCGGGAGTGAGGGTCACTGAGAGTGAGGGACACAGAGTGAGAGACACCGGGAGTGAGGAAACTGGGAGTGAGGGAACTGGGAGTGGGGGACACTGGGAGTGAGGGACACCGGGAGTCAGGGAACTGGGCTTGAGGGACACTGGGAGTGAGGAATACTGGGAGTGATGGACACCGGGAGTGAGGGACACTGGGAGTGAGGAACACTGGGAGTGAGGGACACTGGGAGTGAGGGACACCGCGAGTGATGGAACTGGGAGTGAGGGACACTGGGAGTGAAGGACACCGGGAGTGAGGGACACCGGGAATGAGGGTCACTGGGAGTGAGGGAACTGGGCTTGAGGGACACTGGGACTGAGGAATATTGGGAGTGATGGACACCGGGAGTGAGGGACACCGGGAGTGAGGAACACTGGGAGTGAGGAAAGCTGGGAGTGAGGGACACCGGGAGTGAGGGAACTAGGCTTGAGGGAACTGGGCTTGAGGGACAGTGGGAGTGAGGAACTCCGGGAGTGAGCAACACCGGGAGTGAGGAACACCGGGAGTGAGGGTCACTGAGAGTGAGGGACACTGAGAGTGAGGGACACAGGGAGTGAGGGACACTGGGAATGAGGGAAACCCAGAGTGAGGGACAGTGGGAGTGAGGGACACCGGGAGTGAGTGAGACCGGGAGTGAGGGTACTGGGAGTGACGGACACCAGGAGTGAGGGAGACCGGGAGTGAGGGTACTGGGAGTGATTGAACTGGGCTTGAGGGAACTAGGCTTGAGGGAACTGGGCTTGAGGGACAGTGGGAGTGAGGAACGCCGGGAGTGAGCAACACCGGGAGTGAGGAACACCGGGAGTGAGGGTCACTGAGAGTGAGGGACACTGAGAGTGAGAGACACAGGGAGTGAGGGACACTGGGAATGAGGGAAACCCGGAGTGAGGGACACTGGGAGTGAGGGACACCGGGAGTGAGTGAGACCGGGAGTGAGGGTACTGGGAGTGACGGACACCAGGAGTGAGGGAGACCGGGAGTGAGGGTACTGGGAGTGATTGAACTGGGCTTGAGGGAACTGGGCTTGAGGGATACTGGGAGTGAGGAACACCGGGAGTGAGGAACACCGGGAGTGAGGGTCACTGAGAGTGAGGGACACTGAGAGTGAGAGTCACCGGGTGTGAGGGACACTGGGAATGAGGGAAATCAGGAGCGAGGGTCACTGGGAGTGAGAGACACCGGGAGTGAGGGACGCTGGGAGAGTGGGATACTGGGAGTGAGGAACACTGGGAGTGAGGGACGCTGGAAGTGCGGGACACCGAGAGTGAGGGACACTGGGCGTGAGGAACACTGGGAGTGAGGGGCACTGGGAGTGAGGGACACCGGGAATGAGGGACATCGGGAGTGAGGAACACTGGGAGTGAGAACACTGGGAGTGAGGGGCACCGGGAGTGAGGGAGACCGGGAGTGAGGGAGACCGGGAGTGAGGGTACTGGGAGTGAGGGTACTGGGAGTGATGGACACCGGGAGAGATGACACCGGGAGTGAGTGAAACTAGGGTGAGGGAGACTGGGAGTGAGGGACACTGGGAGTGAGGGACAACGGGAGTGAGTGAATCTAGGGTAAGGGACACTGAGAGTGAGAGACACCGGGATTGAGGGAACTGGGAGTGAGGGACACAGAGAGTGAGGGGCACTGGGAGTGAGGGACACCGGAAATGAGGGACATCGGGAGTGAGGAACACTGGGAGTGAGGGAACTGGGAGTGAAGGACACCGGGAGTCAGGGAAACTGAGAGTGAGGGACACCGGGAATGAGAGACATCGGGAGTGCGGAACACCGGGAGTGAAGGTCACTGAGAGTGAGGGACACTGAGAGTGAGAGACACCGGGAGTGAGGGAACTGGGAGTGAGGGACACAGAGAGTGAGGGGTACTGGGAGTGAGGGACACCGGGAATGAGGGACATCGGGAGTGAGGAACACTGGGAGTGAGTGAACTGGGAGTGAAGGACACTGGGAGTCAGGGACACTGAGAGTGAGGGACACCGGTAATGAGGGACATCGGCAGTGAGTTTCACAGGGAGTGAGGGTCACTGAGAGTGAGGGACACTGAGAGGGAGCGACACCGGGAGTGAGGGAACTGGGAGTGAGGGACACTGGGAGCGAGGAACACCAGGAGTGAGGAACACCAGGAGTGAGGGTCACTGAGAGTGAGGGAAACTGGGAGTGAGGGTCACCGAGAGTGAGGGAAACTGGGAGTGAGGGAAACTGGGAGTGAGGGACACAGAGAGTGAGGGGCACTGGGAGTGAGTGATACCGGGAATGAGGGACATCGGGAGTGAGGGTCACTGAGAGTGAGGGACACTGAGAGTGAGAGTCACCGGGAGTGAGGGTCACTGGGAGTGAGAGACACCGGGAGTGAGGGACACTGGGAGAGTGGGAACTGGCAGTGAGAGACACTGGGAGTGAGGGACACCGAGAGTGAGGGACACCGGGAGTGAGGGACTCTGGGAGTGAGGGACACCGGGAGTGAGGGACATTGGGAGCGAGGGACAACGGGAGTGAGCGACACCGGGAGTGAGGGATACTGGGAGTGAGGAACACTGGGAGTGAGGGACGATGGAAGTGCGGGACACCGAGAGTGAGGTACACTGGGCGTGAGGTACACTGGGAGTGAGGGACACATGGAGTGAGGGACACAGGGAGTGAGGGACACAGGGAGTGAGGGACACCGGGAGTGAGGGACACCGGGAGTGAGGGACACAGGGAGTGAGGGACACAGGGAGTGAGGGACACAGGGAGTGAGGGACACCGGGAGTGAGGGACACAGGGAGTGAGGGACACTGGGAGTGAGTGACAGCGGGAGTGAGTGAAACTAGGGTGAGGGACACTGGGAGTGAGGGACACCGGGAGTGAGGGAACTAGGAGTGATGGACACCGGGAGTGAGGGACACCGGGAGTGAGGGATATCGGGAGTGAGGGACACTGGGAGTGAGTGACAGCGGGAGTGAGTGAAACTAGGGTGAGGGACACCGGGAGTGAGGGACACCGGGAGTAAGAGACAACGGGAGTGAGGGAACTGGGCTTGATGGACAACGGGAGTGAGTGACACTGGGAGTGAGTGAAACTAGGGTGTGGGACACTGGGAGTGAGGGACACCGGGAGTGAGGGACACCGGGAGTGAGGGACACCGGGAGTGAGGGACACCGGGAGTGAGGGAAACTGGGTGTGAGGGACACCGGGAGTGAGGGACACCGGGAGTGAGGGACACCGGGAGTGAGGGAAACTGGGTGTGAGGGACACAGAGCGTGAGGGGCACTGGGAGTGTGTGACACAGGGAATTAGGGATATCGGGAGTGAGGAACACTGGGAGTGAGGCAACTGGGAGTAAAGTACACTGGGGGTGATGGAAC
This sequence comes from Somniosus microcephalus, assembly GCF_052327205.1. Lineage (NCBI taxonomy): Eukaryota > Metazoa > Chordata > Chondrichthyes > Squaliformes > Somniosidae > Somniosus > Somniosus microcephalus. The sequence goes on along the minus strand of NW_028225179.1, from coordinate 32,776,615 downwards.
TGGGAGTGAGGGACACCGAGAGTGAGGGACACCGAGAGTGAGGGACACCGGGAGTGAGGGACACCGGGAGTGAGGGACACCGGGAGTGAGGGACACCGGGAGTGAGGGACACCGGGAGTGAGGGAGACCGGGTGTGAGTGACACCGGGAGTGAGTGAAACTAGGGTGAGGGACACTGGGAGTGAGTATCACTGGGAGTGAGTGACACTAGAGTGAGTGACACTAGAGTGAGTGACACTAGAGTGAGGGACACTGGGAGTGAGGGACACCGGGAGTGAGGGACACCGGGAGTGAGGGACACCGAGAGTGAGGGACACCGAGAGTGAGGGACACCGAGAGTGAGGGACACCGGGAGTGAGGGACATCGGGATTGAGGGACACCGGGAGTGAGGGACACCGGGAGTGAGGGACACCGGGAGTGAGGCACACCAGGAGTGAGGGAACTGGGAGTGAGCGACACTGGGAGTGAGAGACTCCGGGAGTGAGGGACTCTGAGAGTGAGGTCACCGGGAGTGAGCGAACTGGGAGTGAGCGACACTGAGAGTGAGGGACACCGTGAGTGAGGGACACTGGGAGTGAGGGACACTGGGAGTGAGGGACACCGGGCGTGAGGAACACCGGGCGTGAGGGTCATCTGGAGTGAGGGATTCTGGGAGTAAGAGACACCGGGACTGAGGGACATGGGGAGTGAGGGAACTGGGAATGAGGTACACTGGGAGTGAGGGAACTGGGCTTGAGGGACACTGGGAGTGAGGGACACCGGGAGTGAGAGAACTGGGAGTGAGGGACACTGGGAGTGAGGAACACTGGGAGTGAGGGACACCGGGAGTGAGGGATACTGGGAGTGAGGACACCGGGAGTGAGGGAAACTGGGATTGTGGGACACCGGGAGTGAGGGAACTGGGCTTGAGGGACATCGAGAATGAGGGACACCGGGAGTGAGGGAAATGGGAGTGAGGGACACCGGGAGTGAGGGACACTGGGAGTCAGGGAACTGGGAGTAAGGGAGACTTGGAGAGAGGGACTATGGGAGTAAGGGACACTGGGAATGAGGGACACTGGGAGTGAGGAACACTGGGAGTGAGGAATACTGGGAGTGAGGGATATCGGGAGTGAGGGACACCGGGAGTGAGGGACACCGGGAGTGAGGGACACCGGGAGTGAGGGACACGGAGAGTGAGGGACACGGAGAGTGAGGGACACGGAGAGTGAGGGACACTTGGAGTGAGGGACACCGGGAGTTAGGGAACTGGGAGCGAGGGACACCGGGAGCGAGGGACACCGGGAGCGAGGGACAGTGGGAGCGAGGCACACCGTGAGTGAGGGACACCGTGAGTGAGGGACACTGTGAGTGAGGGTACCGGGAGTGAGGGTCACTGGGAGTGAGGGACACTGAGAGTGAGGGAACTGGGAGTGAGGCACACCAGGAGTGAGTGAACTGGGAGTGAGCAACACTGAGAGGGAGGGGCACTGGGAGTGAGGGATACTGGAAGTGATGGACACCGGGAGTGAGGGACACCGGGAGTGAGGAACACTGGGAGTGAGAACACTGGGAGTGAGAACACTGGGAGTGAGGGGCACCGGGAGTGAGGGACACCGGGAGTGAGGGAGACTGGGAGTGAGGGTACTGGGAGTGATGGACACCGGGAGAGATGACACCGGGGGTGAGTGAAACTAGGGTGAGGGACACTGGGAGTGAGGGACAACAGGAGTGAGTGAAACCATGGTGAGAGACACTGAGAGTGAGAGACACCGGGAGTGAGGGAACTGGGAGTGAGGGACACTGGGAGTGAGGGAACTGCGAGTGAAGGACACTTGGAGTCAGGGACACTGAGAGTGAGGGGCACCGGTAATGAGGGACATCGGCAGTGAGTTACACCGGGAGTGAGCATCACTGAGAGTGAGGGACACTGAGAGTCAGAGACACCGGGAGTGAGGGAACTGAGAGTGAGGGACACTGGGAGTGAGGGACACTGGGAGCGAGGGACACCGGGAGTGAGGGACACCGGGAGTGAGGAACACCGGGAGTGAGGAACACCAGGAGTGAGGAACACCAGGAGTGAGGATCACTGAGAGTGAGGGAAACTGGGAGTGAGGGACACAGAGAGTGAGGGGCACTGGGAGTGAGTGACACCGGGAATGAGGGACATCGGGAATGAGGGACACTGGGAGTGAGGGACACTGGGAGTGATGAACACCGGGAGTGAGGGTCACTGAGAGTGAGGGACACTGGGAGTGAGGGACACCGGGAGTGAGGAACACCGGGAGTGAGGGTCACTGAGAGTGAGGGACACTGGGAGTGAGGGACACCGGGAGTGAGGGACACCGGGAGTGAGGAACTGGGAGTGAGTGAAACTGGGAGTGAGGGACACTGGGAGTGAGGGACACCGAGAGTGAGGGAACTGGGAGTGAGGGACAACGGGAGTGAGGGATTCTGGGAGTGAGGGACACCGGGAGTGAGGGACACAGAGAGTGAGGGAACTGGGAGTGAAGGACACTGGGAGTCAGGGACACTGAGATTGAGGGACACCGGGAATGAGGGACATCGGGAGTGAGGAACACCGGGAGTGAGGGTCACTGAGAGTGAGGGACACTGAGAGTGAGAGACACCGGGAGTGAGGGAACTGGGAGTGAGGGACACCGGGAGTGAGGGACACCGGGAGTGAGGGACACCGGGAGTGAGGGAACTGGGCTTCAGGGACACTGGGAGTGAGTAATACTGGGAGTGATGGCCATCGGGAGTGAGGGACACCGGGAGTGAGGGCCACCGGGTGTGATGGAACTGGCAGTGAGGGACACCTGGAGTGAGGGACACCGGGGGTGAGGAATACTGGGAGTGATGGACACCGGGAGTGAGGGGCACTGGGAGTGAGGAACATCGGGAGTGAGGAAAACTGGGAGTGAGGGACACCGGGAGTGAGGGACACCGGGAGTGAGGGAGACCGGGAGTGAGGGTACTGGGAGTGACGGACACCGGGAGTGAGGGAGACCGGAAGTGAGGGTACTGGAATGACGGACACCGGGAGTGAGGGTCACTGAGAGTGAGGGACACTGGGAGTGAAGGACACTGGGAGTGAGGGACACCGGGAATGAGGGACATCGGGAGTGAGGGTCACTAAGTGTGAGGGACACTGGGAGTGAGGGAACTGGGAGTGATGAACACCGGGAGTGAGAGGCACTGGGAGTGAGGGAACTGGGCTTGAGGGAACAGGGCTTGAGGGAACTGAGCTTGAGGGATCTGAGCTTGAGGGACAACTGGGAGTGAGGAACACCGGGAGTGAGGAACACTGGGAGTGAGGGTCACTGAGAGTGAGGGACACTGAGAGTGAGGGACACTGAGAGTGAGAGACACCGGGAGTGAGGGACACTGGGAGAGAGGGAACTGGGAATGAGGGACACTGGGAGTGAGGGACACCGGGAGTGAGGGACTCTGGGAGTGAGGGAACTGGGAGTGAGCGACACTGAGTGAGGGACACTGGGAGTGAGGGACAACGGGAGTGAGGGACAACGGGAGTGAGGGACACCGGGGGTGAGGGACACCGGGAGTGAGGGACACCGGGAGTGAGAACACTGGGAGTGAGGGGCACCGGGAGTGAGGGACACTGGGAGTGAGGGAGACCGGGAGTGAAGGAGACCGGGAGTGAGGGAGACCAGGAGTGAGGTTACTGGGAGTGATGTACACCGGGAGAGATGACACCGGGAATGAGTGAAACTAGGGTGAGGGACACTGGGAGTGAGGGACACCGGGAGTGAGTGACACTAGAGTGAGGGACACTGGGAGTGAGGGACAACAGGAGTGAGTGAAACTAGGGTGAGAGACACTGAGAGTGAGAGACACTGGGAGTGAGGGAACTGGGAGTGAGGGACACAGAGAGTGAGGGACACAGAGAGTGAGGGGCACTGGGAGTGAGGGACACCGGGAATGAGGGACATCGGGAGTGAGGAACACTGGTAGTGAGGGAACTGGGAGTGAAGGGCACTGGGAGTCAGGGACACTGAGAGTGAGGGACACCGGGAATGAGGGACATTGGGAGGAACACCGGGAGTGAGGGTCACAGAGTGAGGGACAGTGCGAGTGAGAGACACCGGGAGTGAGGGAACTGGGAGTGAGGGACACCGGGAGTGAGGAATACTGGGAGTGAGGGACACTGGGAGTGAGGGACAACGGGAGTGAGGAACACTGGGAGTGAGGGACACTGGGAGTGAGGGACACCGGGAGTGAGGGACACCGGGAGTGAGGGACACTGGGAGGGAGGGACACCGGGAGTGAGGAACACTGGGAGTGAGGGTCACTGGGAGTGAGAGACACCGGGAGTGAGGGACAGTGGGAGAGTTGGAACTGGGAGTGAGAGACACTGGGTGTGAGGGACACCGAGAGTGAAGGAACTGGGAGTGAGGGACACTGGGAGTGAGGGACACCAGGAGTGAGGGACTCTGGGAGTGAGGGACACCGGGAGTGAGGGATACTGGGAGTGAGGGACACCGAGAGTGAGGGACACTGGAAGTGAGGGACACCGAGAGTGAGGGACACTGGGAGTGAGGGACACTGGGAGTGAGGGACACTGGGAGTGAGGAACACTGGGAGTGAGGGGCACTGGGAGTGAGGGACAGCGGGAATGAGGGACATCGGGAGTGAGGAACACCGGGAGTGAGGGTCACTGAGAGTGAGGGACACAGAGTGAGAGACACCGGGAGTGAGGAAACTGGGAGTGAGGGAACTGGGAGTGAGGGACACTGGGAGTGAGGGACACCGGGAGTCAGGGAACTGGGCTTGAGGGACACTGGGAGTGAGGAATACTGGGAGTGATGGACACCGGGAGTGAGGGACACTGGGAGTGAGGAACACTGGGAGTGAGGGACACTGGGAGTGAGGGACACCGCGAGTGATGGAACTGGGAGTGAGGGACACTGGGAGTGAAGGACACCGGGAGTGAGGGACACCGGGAATGAGGGTCACTGGGAGTGATGGAACTGGGCTTGAGGGACACTGGGACTGAGGAATATTGGGAGTGATGGACACCGGGAGTGAGGGACACCGGGAGTGAGGAACACTGGGAGTGAGGAAAGCTGGGAGTGAGGGACACCGGGAGTGAGGGAACTAGGCTTGAGGGAACTGGGCTTGAGGGACAGTGGGAGTGAGGAACGCCGGGAGTGAGCAACACCGGGAGTGAGGAACATCGGGAGTGAGGGTCACTGAGAGTGAGGGACACTGAGAGTGAGAGACACAGGGAGTGAGGGACACTGGGAATGATGGAAACCCAGAGTGAGGGACACTGGGAGTGAGGGACACCGGGAGTGAGTGAGACCGGGAGTGAGGGTACTGGGAGTGACGGACACCAGGAGTGAGGGAGACCGGGAGTGAGGGTACTGGGAGTGATTGAACTGGGCTTGAGGGAACTAGGCTTGAGGGAACTGGGCTTGAGGGACAGTGGGAGTGAGGAACGCCGGGAGTGAGCAACACCGGGAGTGAGGAACACCGGGAGTGAGGGTCACTGAGAGTGAGGGACACTGAGAGTGAGAGACACAGGGAGTGAGGGACACTGGGAATGAGGGAAACCCGGAGTGAGGGACACTGGGAGTGAGGGACACCGGGAGTGAGTGAGACCGGGAGTGAGGGTACTGGGAGTGACGGACACCAGGAGTGAGGGAGACCGGGAGTGAGGGTACTGGGAGTGATTGAACTGGGCTTGAGGGAACTGGGCTTGAGGGATACTGGGAGTGAGGAACACCGGGAGTGAGGAACACCGGGAGTGAGGGTCACTGAGAGTGAGGGACACTGAGAGTGAGAGTCACCGGGTGTGAGGGACACTGGGAATGAGGGAAATCAGGAGTGAGGGTCACTGGGAGTGAGAGACACCGGTAGTGAGGGACACTGGGAGAGTGGGAACTGGCAGTGAGAGACACTGGGAGTGAGGGACACCGAGAGTGAGGGAACTGGGAGTGAGGGGCGCTGGGAGTGAGGGACACCGGGAGTGAGGGACTCTGGGAGTGAGGGACACCGGGAGTGAGGGTCATTGGGAGCGAGGGACAACGGGAAGTGAGCGACACCGGGAGTGAGCGACACCGGGAGTGAGGGATACTGGGAGTGAGGAACACTGGGAGTGAGGGACGCTGGAAGTGCGGGACACCGAGAGTGAGGGACACTGGGCGTGAGGAACACTGGGAGTGAGGGGCACTGGGAGTGAGGGACACCGGGAATGAGGGACATCGGGAGTGAGGAACACTGGGAGTGAGAACACTGGGAGTGAGGGGCACCGGGAGTGAGGGAGACCGGGAGTGAGGGAGACCGGGAGTGAGGGTACTGGGAGTGAGGGTACTGGGAGTGATGGACACCGGGAGAGATGACACCGGGAGTGAGTGAAACTAGGGTGAGGGAGACTGGGAGTGAGGGATACTGGGAGTGAGGGACAACGGGAGTGAGTGAATCTAGGGCAAGGGACACTGAGAGTGAGAGACACCGGGATTGAGGGAACTGGGAGTGAGGGACACAGAGAGTGAGGGGCACTGGGAGTGAGGGACACCGGAAATGAGGGACATCGGGAGTGAGGAACACTGGGAGTGAGGGAACTGGGAGTGAAGGACACCGGGAGTCAGGGACACTGAGAGTGAGGGACACCGGGAATGAGAGACATCGGGAGTGCGGAACACCGGGAGTGAAGGACACTGAGAGTGAGGGACACTGAGAGTGAGAGACACCGGGAGTGAGGGAACTGGGAGTGAGGGACACAGAGAGTGAGGGGTACTGGGAGTGAGGGACACCGGGAATGAGGGACATCGGGAGTGAGGAACACTGGGAGTGAGTGAACTGGGAGTGAAGGACACTGGGAGTCAGGGACACTGAGAGTGAGGGACACCGGTAATGAGGGACATCGGCAGTGAGTTTCACAGGGAGTGAGGGTCACTGAGAGTGAGGGACACTGAGAGGGAGCGACACCGGGAGTGAGGGAACTGGGAGTGAGGGACACTGGGAGCGAGGAACACCAGGAGTGAGGAACACCAGGAGTGAGGGTCACTGAGAGTGAGGGAAACTGGGAGTGAGGGACACAGAGAGTGAGGGGCACTGGGAGTGAGGGTCACCGAGAGTGAGGGAAACTGGGAGTGAGGAAAACTGGGAGTGAGGGACACAGAGAGTGAGGGGCACTGGGAGTGAGTGATACCGGGAATGAGGGACATCGGGAGTGAGGGTCACTGAGAGTGAGGGACACTGAGAGTGAGAGTCACCGGGAGTGAGGGTCACTGGGAGTGAGAGACACCGGGAGTGAGGGACACTGGGAGAGTGGGAACTGGCAGTGAGAGACACTGGGAGTGAGGGACACCGAGAGTGAGGGACACCGGGAGTGAGGGACTCTGGGAGTGAGGGACACCGGGAGTGAGGGACATTGGGAGCGAGGGACAACGGGAGTGAGCGACACCGGGAGTGAGGGATACTGGGAGTGAGGAACACTGGGAGTGAGGGACGCTGGAAGTGCGGGACACCGAGAGTGAGGTACACTGGGCGTGAGGTACACTGGGAGTGAGGGACACAGGGAGTGAGGGACACAGGGAGTGAGGGACACAGGGAGTGAGGGACACCGGGAGTGAGGGACACCGGGAGTGAGGGACACCGGGAGTGAGGGACACAGGGAGTGAGGGACACAGGGAGTGAGGGACACAGGGAGTGAGGGACACCGGGAGTGAGGGACACCGGGAGTGAGGGACACAGGGAGTGAGGGACACTGGGAGTGAGTGACAGCGGGAGTGAGTGAAACTAGGGTGAGGGACACTGGGAGTGAGGGACACCGGGAGTGAGGGAACTAGGAGTGATGGACACCGGGAGTGAGGGACACCGGGAGTGAGGGATATCGGGAGTGAGGGACACTGGGAGTGAGTGACAGCGGGAGTGAGTGAAACTAGGGTGAGGGACACTGGGAGTGAGGGACACCGGGAGTGAGGGACACCGGGAGTGAGGGACACCGGGAGTAAGAGACAACGGGAGTGAGGGAACTGGGCTTGATGGACAACGGGAGTGAGTGACACTGGGAGTGAGTGAAACTAGGGTGTGGGACACTGGGAGTGAGTGACACCGGGAGTGAGGGACACCGGGAGTGAGGGACACCGGGAGTGAGGGACACCGGGAGTGAGGGAAACTGGGTGTGAGGGACACCGGGAGTGAGGGACACCGGGAGTGAGGGACACCGGGAGTGAGGGAAACTGGGTGTGAGGGACACAGAGCGTGAGGGAAACTGGGTGTGAGGGACACAGAGCGTGAGGGGCACTGGGAGTGTGTGACACAGGGAATTAGGGATATCGGGAGTGATGAACACTGGGAGTGAGGCAACTGGGAGTAAAGTACACTGGGAGTGATGGAACTGGGAGTGAGGGACACCGAGAGTGAGGGACACCGAGAGTGAGGGACACCGAGAGTGAGGGACACCGAGAGTGAGGGACACCGGGAGTGAGGGACACCGGGAGTGAGGGACACCGGGAGTGAGGGACACCGAGAGTGAGGGAGACCGGGTGTGAGTGACACCGGGAGTGAGTGAAAGTAGGGTGTGGGACACTGGGAGTGAGTATCACTGGGAGTGAGTGACACTAGAGTGAGTGACACTAGAGTGAGTGACACTAGAGTGAGGGACACTGGGAGTGAGGGACACCGGGAGTGAGGGACACCGGGAGTGAGGGACACTGAGAGTGAGGGACACCGAGAGTGAGGGACACCGAGAGTGAGGGACACCAAGAGTGAGGGACACCAGGAGTGAGGGACATCGGGATTGAGGGACACCAGGAGTGAGGGACACCGGGAGTGAGGGACACCGGGAGTGAGGCACACCAGGAGTGAGGGAACTGGGAGTGAGCGACACTGGGAGTGAGAGACTCCGGGAGTGAGGGACTCTGAGAGTGAGGTCACCGGGAGTGAGCGAACTGGGAGTGAGGGACACTGGGAGAGAGGGAACTGGGAGTGAGCGACACTGAGAGTGAGGGACACCGTGAGTGAGGGACACTGGGAGTGAGGGACACTGGGAGTGAGGGACACCGGGCGTGAGGAACACCGGGCGTGAGGGTCATCTGGAGTGAGGGATTCTGGGAGTAAGAGACACCGGGACTGAGGGACATGGGGAGTGAGGGAACTGGGAATGAGGTACACTGGGAGTGAGCGAACTGGGCTTGAGGGACACTGGGAGTGAGGGACACCGGGAGTGAGAGAACTGGGAGTGAGGGACACTGGGAGTGAGGAACACTGGGAGTGAGGGACAGCGGGAGTGAGGGATACTGGGAGTGAGGACACCGGGAGTGAGGGAAACTGGGATTGTGGGACACCGGGAGTGAGGGAACTGGGCTTGAGGGACATCGAGAATGAGGGACACCGGGAGTGAGGGAAATGGGAGTGAGGGACACCGGGAGTGAGGGACACTGGGAGTCAGGGAACTGGGAGTAAGGGAGACTTGGAGAGAGGGACTATGGGAGTAAGGGACACTGGGAATGAGGGACACTGGGAGTGAGGAACACTGGGAGTGAGGGATATCGGGAGTGAGGGACACCGGGAGTGAGGGACACCGGGAGTGAGGGACACCGGGAGTGAGGGACACCGGGAGTGAGGGACACGGAGAGTGAGGGACACGGAGAGTGAGGGACACGGAGAGTGAGGGACACGGAGAGTGAGGGACACTTGGAGTGAGGGACACCGGGAGTTAGGGAACTGGGAGCGAGGGACACCGGGAGCGAGGGACACCGGGAGCGAGGGACAGTGGGAGCGAGGCACACCGTGAGTGAGGGACACCGTGAGTGAGGGACACCGTGAGTGAGGGTACCGGGAGTGAGGGTCACTGGGAGTGAGGGACACTGAGAGTGAGGGAACTGGGAGTGAGGCACACCAGGAGTGAGTGAACTGGGAGTGAGCAACACTGAGAGGGAGGGACATTGGGAGTGAGGGATACTGGGAGTGAGGGTCACCGGGAGTGGGGGACGCTGGGAGTGAGGGAACTGGGAGTGAGGGATACTGCGAGTGAGGGGCACTGGGAGTGAGGGACTTTGAGAGGGAAGGATACTGGGAATGAGGGACACCAAGATTGAAGGACACCGGGAGTGAATAAAACTGGGAGTGAGGGATTTTGGGAGTGAGGGACACCGGGAGTGAGGGTCACCGGCAGTGAGGGACACCGGGAGTGAGGGACACCGGGAGTGAGGGACACCGGGATTGAGGGACACCGGGAGTGAGGGACACCGGGAGTGAGGGACACCGGGAGTGAGGCACACCGGGAGTGAGGCACACCGGGAGTGAGGGAACTGGGAGTGAGCGACACTGGGAGTGAGAGACTCCGGGAGTGTGGGTCACTGAGAGTGAGAGACACCGGGAGTGAGGGACACCGGGAGTGAGGGACACTGGGAGTGCGGGACACTGGGAGTGCGGGAAACTGGGATTGAGGGACACCGGGAGTGAGGGACTCTGAGAGTGAGGTCACCGGGAGTGAGTGAACTGGGAGTGAGGGACACTGGGAGAGAGGGAACTGGGAGTGAGCGACACTGAGAGTGAGGGACACCGGGAGTGAGGGACACCGGGCGTGAGGAACACCGGGCGTGAGGGTCATCTGGAGTGAGGGATTCTGGGAGTAAGAGACACCGGGACTGAGGGACATGGGGAGTGAGGTAACTGGGAATGAGGTACACTGGGAGTGAGGGCACCGGGAGTGAGGGACACCGGGAGTGAGGAACACCGGGCGTGAGGGTCATCTGGAGTGTGGGATTCTGGGAGTAAGAGACACCGGGACTGAGGGACATGGGGAGTGAGGGAACTGGGAATGAGGTGCACTGGGAGTGAGGGCACCGGGAGTGAGGGACACCGGGAGTGAGGGACACCGGGAGTGAGGGACACCGGGAGTGAGGGACACAGGGAGTGAGGGACACCGCGAGTGAGGGACACAGGGAGTGAGGGACAAAGGGAGTGAGGGACACCGGGAGTGAGGGACACAGGGAGTGAGGGACACAGGGAGTGAGGGACACAGGGAGTGAGGAACACCGGGAGTGAGGGACACAGGGAGTGAGGGACACCGGGAGTGAGGGACACTGGGAGTGAGGGACACCAGGAGTGAGGGACACCGGGAGTGAGGGACACCGAGAGTGAGGGACACCGAGAGTGAGGGACACCGAGTGTGAGGGACACCGAGAGTGAGGGACACCGAGAGTGAGGGACACCGGGATTGAGGGACACCGGGATTGAGGGACACCGGGAGTGAGGGACACCGGGAGTGAGGGACACCGGGAGTGAGGGACACCAGGAGTGAGGCACACCAGGAGTGAGGGAACTGGGAGTGAGCGACACTGGGAGTGAGAGACTCCGGGAGTGAGGGTCACTGAGAGTGAGGGACACTGAGAGTGAGAGACACCGGGAGTGAGGGACACTGGGAGTGCGGGACACTGGGAGTGCGGGAAACTGGGATTGAGGGACACCGGGAGTGAGGGACTCTGAGAGTGAGGTCACCGGGAGTGAGCGAACTGGGAGTGAGGGACACTGGGAGAGAGGGAACTGGGAGTGAGGGACACTGGGAGTGAGGGACACCGGGCGTGAGGAACACCGGGCGTGAGGGTCATCTGGAGTGAGGGATTCTGGGAGTAAGAGACACCGGGACTGAGGGACATGGGGAGTGAGGGAACTGGGAATGAGGTACACTGGGAGTGAGGGAACTGGGCTTGAGGGACACTGGGAGTGAGGGACACCGGGAGTGAGAGAACTGGGAGTGAGGGACACTGGGAGTGAGGAACACTGGGAGTGAGGGACACCGGGAGTGAGGGATACTGGGAGTGAGGACACCGGGAGTGAGGGAAACTGGGATTGTGGGACACCGGGAGTGAGGGAACTGGGCTTGAGGGACATCGAGAATGAGGGACACCGGGAGTGAGGGAAAAGGGAGTGAGGGACACCGGGAGTGAGGGACACTGGGAGTCAGGGAACTGGGAGTAAGGGAGACTTGGAGAGAGGGACTATGGGAGTAAGGGACACTGGGAATGAGGGACACTGGGAGTGAGGAACACTGGGAGTGAGGAGTACTGGGAGTGAGGGATATCGGGAGTGAGGGACACAGGGAGTGAGGGACACAGGGAGTGAGGGACACAGGGAGTGAGGGACACCGGGAGTGAGGGACACAGGGAGTGAGGGACACAGGGCGTGAGGGACACCGGGAGTGAGGGACACAGGGAGTGAGGGACACAGGGAGTGAGGGACACAGGGAGTGAGGGACACCGGGAGTGAGGGACACAGGGAGTGAGGGACACCGGGAGTGAGGGACACCGGGAGTGAGAGACACTGGGAGTGAGGGACTCTGCGAGTGAGGGAACTGGGAGTGAGGCACACCAGGAGTGAGTGAACTGGGAGTGAGCGACACTGAGAGTGAGGGACACTGGGAGTCAGGGAACTGGGAGTGAGGGAGACTGGGAGTGAGGGACACTGGGAGTCAGGGAACTGGGAGTGAGGGACACTGGGAGAGAGGGACACCGGGAGTGAGGGTACTGGGAGTGAGGAAAACTGGGAGTGAGGGACATCGGGAGTGATGGACACCGGGAGTGAGGGACACCGGGAGTGAGGGACACCGGCAGCGAGGGACACCGAGAGTGAGGGACACTTGGAGTGAGGGACACCGGGAGTTAGGGACCTGGGAGTGAGGGACACCAGGAGTGAGGGATACCGGGAGTGAGGGACGCTCAGAGTGAGGGAACTGGGTATGAGGGACACTGGGAGTGAGGCACACCGGGAGTGAGGGAACTGAGAGTGAGGGACACCGGGAGTGAGGGACACTGGGAGTCAGGGAGCTGGGCTTGAGGGACACTGGAAGTGAGGGACACCGGGAGTGAGGGACACCGTGATTGAGGGACACTGGTAGTGAGGGACACCAGGAGTGAGGGACACCGGGAGTGAGGCACACTGGGAGTGAGGGACACCGGGAGTGAGGGACACCGTGATTGAGGGACACTGGGTGTGAGGGACACCGGGAGTGAGGGAACTGGGAGTGAGCAACACTGGGAGTGAGGGGCAGTGGGAGTGAGGGACACCGTGAGTGAGGGACACTGGGAGTGAGGGACACCTGGAGTGAGGGACTCTGGGAGTGAGGGACACCGGGAGTGAGTGACACCATGAGTGAGGGTACTGGGAGTGAGGGTCACTGGGAGTGAGGGAACTGGGCTTGAGGGACACTGGGAGTGAGGAGCACCGGTTATAAATCCGTGTGTTAATGGAGACACGGAATGCAGGAGTTGGTTTAACAAGTCTTTACTGAATGGAGACAATGGAGAACTGAAAACTACAGAAGGCTGCTAGCGCCTTTTTATACAGGGGTGGTCACTGCCGGTACTGCAGTCTGAGACCAGTTATTCCCTTAAAGGTACACAATTCACAATTCACAATTCAAATCGCTTTATTGGCATGATAAGTTACATCTTATGTTGCCAAAGCATCAAAATACATTTATGGTTTAGCACATAAACGCAGTTCTATTCATACAGTGTATAAACAGGTATATCCCTGAGTGTATAAATATACATTCGCATTGTTTATATATATTCTTTTCTTAGTTTACTGGTTGTCCCTCTGTTCATGGCAAGCTGTAACATAGTGTGCCGCCAGTGCTATACAGCTTCTCTCCTCTCCCAGTAGGAATGGGAGTTTTTGGTTGTCATTCAGATTTCTGAAATCAGGGCATATTTGTGAGAATTTTTGGTAGAAATTCTCCCTGATGCCCTGATATTTTCCACAAGCTGTGAGGAAGTGCATCTCTGTCTCCACCACTCCCTGACTGCAGTGAGAGCATATCCTGTCCTCTCTTGGCAGCCTGGTCTGCCTGTGTCTGCCTTTTTCGATCGCTAGGCTATGTTTGCTAAGTCTGTACCTTGTCAAGGTTCTTCTCAGTTTGTTATCCTTTACCATGGTCAGGTAATCAGCTATGTTGTATTGTCTGTTTAGGGCCAAGAAGCAATTGAGTTTGCTTTGGGTTTTTGTTGTTTCTGCCCAATATGTCAGATATTTTTCCTTTTGCTTAGCGACGATTGTGTTGGGTCGAATTCTTTGTGTTACCCTGTCACTGTCCTGGGGCTGGTTATTGTTAGTATTGTTAGTAGTTACTTCACTGAGTCCCAGGACTAGTTGACTGAGGGTATTCTTCTTTATGGTCAGCTGTTGGCATTTCAGGGCGTCGTAGTGATAGCATTGGGGATTGCTCATTTGTAGGTGATTCCAAAATTTGGTGGCTCTTTTTTGGATAGTGATTATTAATAGATATTGGCCTAGTTCCGCCCTGCATGCATTGTTTACTGTTTTCCTTTGAGTCCGGAGGATACTTTTACAGAATTCTGCATGTAGGATCTCAATTGGGTGTTTGTCCCATTTTGCAAATTCTTGTTGAGTTAGCGGTCCCCATACCTCACTGCCATAGAGTGCAATTGGTTCAATTACTGATTTGAAAATTTTGAGCCAAATGCTAATTGGGATTTCTATTTGGATTGATTTTTTGATGGCATAGAAAGCCCTTCTTGCTTTCTCTTTCAGTTCATTCACAGCCAGTTTGAAGTTTCCCGTAGAACTGATTTTTAAGCCCAAGTATGTGTAGTTAGTGGTTTGTTCAATTTTGGTTGTTCCTACTGTGAAATTTATTTTGGGTCCCTGATGTTTGGATCTTTGCTGGAACACAAGGACTTTGGTTTTTTGGGGATTTATTGTCAGGGCCCAAGTCTGGCAGTACGACTCCAGCAGGTCCAGGTTTTGCTGTAGCCCCTCTTTAGTTGGTGACAGCAGAACCAGGTCGTCTGCATAGAGGAGGAATTTAACCTTGGATTCATATAGGGTGAGGCCGGGTGCTGTAGATTGTTCAAGTAGTTTTGCCAATCCATTTATGTAAATATTAAAGAGTGTCGGTAAGATTGGCGAGCCCTGCGTCACCCCCCGCCCCTGTGGGAAGTATTTTGTTTGTTTGTCTCCAATTTTAACTGCACATTTGTTGTTTGTATACATTGATTTAATTACATCATATGTTTTCCCTCCTACCCCACTTTCGATAAGTTTCAGGAATAAACCGTCATGCCAGATGGAGTCGAAAGCCTTCTGGAAATCTACAAAGCATGCGTAGATTTTGCTTTTGTTATGGTGAACGTGTTTGTCAATTAGGGTCTGTAGGGTGAAGATATGATCGGATGTTCTATAGTTTGGCAGGAATCCAATTTGGCTTTTACTCAAGACATTGTGCTCCTCAAGGAAGTTTATAAGTCTTTTGTTTATGATGCTACAGAATACCTTCCCCAGGTTACTGTTTACACAGATGCCTCGATAGTTGTTTGGGTCGATTTTGTCCCCACTTTTGTATATGGGCGTTATGAGTCCTTTGTTCCAGATATCAGGGAAATAACCGACACTCAGAACCAAGTTGAAGAGTTTTAGGATAGCCAGTTTCATTTTGTTGTCTGTGTGTTTAATCATCTCGTTTAGTATGCCGTCTGTCCCGCAGGCTTTTCCTGGTCGCAGGTCCTTGAGTTTTTCAAGAAGTTCTTTTTCTGTTATTATGGCGTCCAGCGGGTTTTGGTTATCTTTTATGGCCATTTCTAGCTTTTCCAGTTTTTTGCATATTTGGTGTTGCTCTGGTCTTAGTGTGTTTTTCTGGTATAATTTTTCAAAGTGGTTTACCCATGTGTCCCCATTTTGAATGGCCAAATCGTCGTGTTGTTTTTTGTGTAGTGTTTTCAAGTTTTCCCAGAAACAATTGGAATCAATGGATTCCTCCATGGAGCTGAGTGTATTCTTAATATATTGCTCTTTTTTGGTTCTGAGTGTGTTTCTGTATTGTGTTAGTGTCTGACAATAAGTAAGGCGTAGTTCCTCGTTTTCTGGATGTCTGTGTTTTTGGTTTGATATTTTTCTAAGTTTTTTCCTCATGTTATGGCAATCTCGGTCAAACCATTTTTCATAGTTTTTTGTTTTGGGTTTGTTCTTGCGAGCTTTCAAGTTTGCATTTGTTGCCAAATTATCAAAAATATTGTTTAGTTTACTAACTGCCCGGTTTACGCCTTCTTTATTGTGAGTGTATATGTTATCCAGAAAGGTGTCTAAGAGAGCTTGAGTTGATGCATTGCTAATTGTTTTCTGGTATTTTTCCGTGTCGTTTTTGGCCCATCTGTACGATTTTTTGGTGTTGTACAGTTTACTGGGTTGTGTTTCTATGTTGTTTGTTTCTGTCTTTTTGAGGAACATAGTAATTTGACTGTGATCTGACAGTGTTGTTTGTGGTTTGACTGTGAATGCTCTGAAAGAGGATGGGTCTAAGTCTGTAATCATATAGTCTACTGTGCTGCAGCCAAGAGGTGAGCAAAAGGTCGATCTTCCTAGGAGGTCTCCTATGAACCTACCATTGACAATGTACAGACCCAGGTTTCGACAGAGCTGTAGTAGCTGTTTTCCGTTGGTATTTGACTGCTTGTCGCAGTTATGCCTGTATGGAAGGGAAGGGATGTCAAAGTGGTTATTCCCGAAAACGTAATTGTTTCCCTGATTATTGGTGAAGTCTGGTTCTTCGCCCGTTCTTGAATTGAGGTCCCCACAGATCAACACGTTCCCCTGGGCCTGGTATTGGATCATTTCCCCCTCCATGTTGGAGAAGGTGTCCTCTTTAAAGTACGGGGAATCGATTGGAGGGATATAAAGTGCGCAAATGTAAACATCTTGGGTGTTTGAGATAATCTCCCTCTCAAGTTTGAGCCACATATGGTTTTCGCCCTTTTTTATAAATTTGATGTAATTCTTAAGTTCTGTTTTAAACCAGATCAGTATGCCTCCGGAGTCTCTGCCTTGGGTTACACTTGGTAATTTATTGGAGGGGACCACCAGCTCAGTGTACCCTTGGGGACAGCCAGTGTGTCCTTTTCCTTTATACCAAGTTTCCTGTAAAATGATAATATCTAGGTCTTTAGTTTCATCTATGAACTCTGGGGTCCTACTTTTCACTTCTCGCAGTGAAGAGCGTAGACCTTGGATATTCCAGGTCGAAATATATAAGGATTTCATGTTAAGTTTGATCTTTTACTATGATAGGTTAAAGAGTGGTACGTGTTTGTCGTGTCTAAGTGTGGGAAAAAAAAGATCACATCAGTTGTCTACAAAAGTTAATACAATTTGGTTACAGTTCTTTCTATTAATTAGTCCTTGATCCATAAGGCGGAAGTAGATGCTGCTGCACATCTGCTTATTGTCTCTTAATGGATTGTTTCTGTCTGAGGTATTGCGTACGTCCTGTGCATCTCTCCCTCTGTCTGGCTGGGAGCAGTCCTATTCCCCTGTGGGACAGGAGTGGTGCAGGTCTGATATTGTTGTTTTGCATGGGGATCCTCTCTGGTCTCGGTTGGTGTGTTGGTGGTCCTTGTAGTGTTCCTGATATGTACCCCGCTGATCTCTGGTGGTCGGGGGGGGGTCCTCTTGGACACATACACAACAATTCCTCCCCTTTTAGATAAACAGTACATAACATTCATTTAACAACTAAATGATAACTAATTACAATCACAATTACGGTTGCTAGATACATTGGTTGAGGTTAATCAATTATAAGTTCAGTCTTTGAGGAGGCTTCCTGATTGTGTCTGGATAACGCCTCTTTGGGGTATTAGGTTCTTCTGGCAAGGTTGAGTCGGGACCAATGTCGTTGTTTGGTTCATCTGCTTCCAATATCACCGATTCTGCAGTAGATGCAATTGGTACGTCGGTTTCATCGCCAGGTGTATCAGATCGTGGTGTGGAGTTGACGTTTTCCCGTGACTCTAGAATCTGGTCAGCATGGCGTCTTACAATGCTCTCTCCAACGTCCACGGTATACATGAGAGGTCCTTGCCGTGTACAAATCGTTCCTGGCTGCCATTTCTCTGTGCGGTAGTCCCGGGCCAAAACTGGTTGACCTATCTTAAAACTCCTGGTCGGTCTTTCATTCATATTCTGAAACTGCCTGTTCTCCACATCTCTTCTGATGTTCGGCTTAACCAAATCCAAGCGGCATCGTAGTCTTCGATTGAAGAACATCATGGCAGGAGTTTGGTTGGTAACCGCATGTGTCGCATTCCGGTAGGCAAAGAAGAAGTTGTCCACCTTGTGTTGTAGGGGTATACCTTCATTACACATTGCCTTGATAGCCTTCTTGAATGTTTGAACAAACCTCTCGGCCAATCCATTAGTGGCTGGATGATATGGGGCAGATGTGTAATGCTTAGCACCATTGTTCTTTAAGAACCTCCGGAACTCTTCAGACACAAACTGTGGTCCATTGTCAGAGCAAATCTGTTCAGGCAGCCCATTCCTGGCGAATATGGTTCGTAAGACTGTAATAGTTTTTTCTGTGGTGGTTGAGGACATTTTTATTACCTCTGGCCACTTTGAATGTGCATCCACCGCAATTAAAAACATCGAGTCCATGAAGGGACCAGCAAAATCAATGTGCACCCTTTGCCATGGAGATTAGGGCCACTCCCATGGATGTAGAGGGGCTTGTGGTGGGGCGTTTTGGACCTTCTGGCATCCTGTACAGCTCTTGGTCATCTCTTCGATTTCTCTATCGATTCCCGGCCACCACACAAACGCTCTAGCTAAGTTCTTCTTTTTTACCCCTCCCAGATGGCCCTCATGAAGCTCATTGAGCACTCACTCTATCCTTCAATTTGGGTGGAATTACTACTCTGGATCCATACATCAAGGTTCCTCTGCACACTGACAGCTGTTCTCTTCTCAGCGAGAATGCTGGCAGCAGTGGTTCGCCATGTGCTGGCCATCCCTTCACCGTTAAATCATAGACCCGGGATAGTGTCGGGTCATTTCGTGTTTCCTTTTCTATGTTTGCATTCGTCACAGGGAGACATTCGACTATGGTCGAGTGGAATATCTCCATTGGATCCACTGCACGTTCTTCTTCCACCGTCGGCAACGGTAGGCGCGACAATCCATCAGCATTCCCATGCTGTTTAGTTCCTCTGTACTCGATGTCATATTGGTGTGCCCCTAGGAAAAGAGACCACCTCTGTAGCCGTTGTGCTGTCATTATCGGTACGCCCTTCTGAGGGTTGAAAATGGAGACAAGAGGTTGATGATCAGTTAATAAAGTAAATTTTTGACCGTGCAGGTAGTGATTGAACTTCTTCACCCCCCACACTAGGCTGAGGGCCTCTCTGTCAATCTGGGCGTAGTTACGCTCGGCTGAAGTTAACGAGCGTGACGCAAAAGCTATCGGCCTCTCTAAACCATCAAGGAATTTATGTGACAGTACCGCCCCAATGCCGTAGGGAGACGCATCACACGCCAGTCTTATCGGTAGTGATGGGTTGTAGTGAGCCAATACTTCTCTTGAAGTGATTAAGTCCTTACTCTTCTGAAAGGCCCGCTTACAGTCATTGCTCCATTTCCATGCTACTCCCGTTCATAGTAGGGCGTTCAGTGGGTGCAGAATTGTGGACAAATTCGGTAAAAACTTATGGTAGTAATTCACCAATCCGAGGAATGACCTCAGTTGCGACACATTTTCAGGCGCTGGGGCCTTAACAACCGCTTCAACTTTGTCAGGGGACTTATGTAACCCCTCTTCATCACTCATGTGGCCACAATACGATATCTGTTTCTTAAAAAACTCGCACTTGGGGCGGTTGGCTCGTAGCCCATGTTCACGTAGTCTAGTGAGCACCTGTTCTAGGTTGTTAAGGTGTTCATTGTCATCTTCACCTGTCACTAGGATGTCGTCCAAGTAACACTGAGTCCCCAGAATCCCTTGCAGGACTTGTTCCATCGCCCTTTGCCATATCGCCGGAGCTGATGCTACTCCGAATACCAGTCGATTATACTGGTAAAGACCTTTGTGAGTGTTTATCGTGAGATACTTCCTACAGGATCCTTCAACCTCCATCTGCAAATATGCTTGCGCTAGGTCAATTTTTGTAAAACGCTTCCCTCCGGATAGTGAGGCGAAGATATCTTCTATCCTTGGAAGAGGATATTGTACTGTGTGAAGGACTGGGTTCACTGTCACCTTGAAGTCCCCACAGATGCGAACCTTCCTTGGCTCCTCAGACTTATTGTTTAACGTTTTCTTCATGACAGGAACGATGGGTGTCGCCCACTCGCTCCAGTCTACCTTAGATAACACGCCTGCATTCTCCAGATTCTCCAGCTCTGCCTCGACGGCTGGGCGACTTGCATATGGTACTTGCTTTGAAAAACTTGGGAATTGCATTCTCCTCTATTTTTATCGAGGAGGTTACGCCTTTAAGAGTGCCCAGTTCTTGTTGAAATACCTCTTTGGCGTCAGCTAAGATTGTTGACAATCGTCCAGGAGTGACGTCGTCATCCTTTTTACCAGCCACCGTCAGTGCCTGAATGGAGAGCCAGTCTAAACTTATCTTTCTGATCCATTCACGTCCCAATAACGGTGGTCCACCATCTTGCAGAATGTAGAGATACAATTTCCGTATTTTCTTGCCGTTGTATTCGACAGGCACCCTTATTTTTCCTCTGGGGTATACTTTTTGCCCCGTTTCCGTCCTCAAGACAATGGATGTCTTTCTCAAGGGTATGTGTGAGGATAGCCGCTCGTAGTCTCGTCGATTCATGACAGTTAGAGCTGATCCTGTATCCAATTCCATTTTGACTTGAGACCCTGCTATCGTGAGGGTGACCCACATGGTTCGGTGATCCTCTTTTGCGATTACGTTGTGAAGTTTGAGACAGCTTAGTCTCCTGTTCCCGGATTCACTATCGCTCATCTGGTCTTCGGAACTACTATCCGTCATCTTTTGTACTTTCCTGTACGGTTCCTTAGTAGCCTTTTTATTGTCGTTGGTCTTCTTCTCACACCTGCAAACTCGTGCAATGTGTCCCATCTTTCCGCATTGCCTGCATATTTTGTCCTTGGACCAGCAGTCCTTCTGGTCATGGTTTGTTCTGCCGCAGCAATAGCATTTTGCAAATCCCCGTGTCATTTCGTGGGTGCCGTATTCCTGTGGCTTTTGTTGTATTTCCGCAGCTCCCCTTGCTGCTGCTTCGTACGATACTGCCACGCTGAAAGCCTTATCTAGCGTCAGCTCTTTCTCTGAGAGTAACCTCTTCTGGGTTCCTTCACTCAGGAGTCCACAGACAAATTTGTCCCGTAAGGTATCTGCCAGTCCTGCTCCGAACTGGCAGTGCTTTGATAGCTTGCGTAGTTCCGTAAGGTAATCAGCATTGCTCTCATTTTTGTGCTGATTTCTCCTGTGGAATTTAAATCTTTCTGCTATCAGCAGCGGTGTAGGATTTAGGTGTTCCTGTAGGATAGCAACAATTTCATTAAAACTCTTCGCCTTCGGTTTGGCTGGAGTAATCAGGTCCCGCAATAGGCCGTACGTTCTTGCACCCATTAAATTTAGCGATACCGATGCCTTTTTCTCCTCGGCTATTTCGTTTGCCTCGCAATATACCTCGACTCTTTCCACATACGTGGTCTAGTCTTCTATTGCATTATCGAAGGCAGTGATATCGCCAGTCTTTGGCATCTTGAAAATCTAAGATGGCGCCTCCCGCGCTTTGCCTTCGTCCCCGATTTAACAAAATGGCACCTCCCGTGCTTTTCCTTCTTCCCCACCGAGTTAAGATGGCGCCTCCCGCGCTTTCCCGCCACTGCCGCTGCTGTCAACGCCACTCTCCGCAGTATTTTTATTTTTAACCGTTCCCGTCGTGGAGCGGGCCCTCTGGGACACTTCCCTCCCTCTTCTTAGGTCCGAACGCTGCCCGGCTGCGAAGCACCGGCCGCGCCCTGTGTGCTCCACCCTCTCTCTCTCTCTTTGCTTCCCGACTCGCTGCCCGGCCCCGTTGCAGAGCCACCCGATCGAGCTCTAGCCCGCCGCAGCCCAGGAAGGATCAGTGCACTACCTGCCACCAGCCCGATTAGCTGGGAAACCACAGACTGGAGAACCAAGCATGGCTCTCGACAGTCTCTCCTGCACTTTTCAAGTCGATGATGTGGAGGGCGGTTGCCCACGGTCGACGCCCGTTTCTCGAGTTTCTTTTTCTCTCTTCTGGCTTCGATCATCAATAACGTCGTCTGAGGTGCTGCTGAGTTGCAGGTAAGTTCGTTTCTTACTCGTCGCCAGTATTAAATCCGTGTGTTAATGGAAACACGGAATGCAGGAGTTGGTTTAACAAGTCTTTACTGAATGGAAACAACGGAGAACTGAAAACTACAGAAGGCTGCTAGCGCCTTTTTATACAGGGGTGGTCACTGCCGGTACTGCAGTCTGAGACCAGTTATTCTCTTAAAGGTACACATACACAACAACCGGGAGTGAGGAACACCGGGAGTGAGGGTCACTGAGAGTGAGGGACACCGAGAGTGAGAAACACCGGGAGTGAGGGACACCGGGAATGAGGGAAACCGGGAGTGAGGGACGCCGGGAGTGAGGGACGCCGGGAGTGAGGGAGGCCGGGAGTGAGGGAGACTGGGAGTGCGGGTACTGGGAGTGAGGTAACTGGGCTTGAGGGTCACCGGGAGTGAGGGAAGTCAGAGTGAGGGACACTGGGAGTGTGGGACATGGGGAGTGAGGGACACGGGGTGTGAGGGAACCGGGAGTGAGGGACACTGCGAGTGAGGGACACCGGGAGCGAGGGACTCCGGGAGCGAGGGACTCCGGGAGCGAGGGACTCCGGGAGCGAGGGACTCCGGGAGCGAGGGACACCGGGAGCGAGGGACTCCGGGAGCGAGGGACTCCGGGAGCGAGGGACTCTGGGAGCGAGGGACACGGGGAGTGACGGACACCGGGAGTGAGGGACACCAGGAGTGAGGGACACCGGGAGTGAGGGAAATGGGAGTGAGGGACACTGGGAGTGAGGGACACTGGGAGTGAGGGAACTGGGAGTGAGGCACACCAGCAGTGAGTGAACTGGGAGTGAGCGACACAGAGAGTGAGGGACACTGGGAGTGAGGGACACCGGGAGTGAGGAACACCGGGAGCGAGGGACACCGGGAGTGAGGGACACCGGGAGTGAGGGACACTGGGAGTGAGGGACACCGGGAGTGAGGAACACCGGGAGTGAGGGACACTGGGAGTGAGGGACACCGGGAGTGAGGGACACCAGGAGTGAGGGACACCAGGAGTGAGGGACACGGTGATTGAGGGACACTGGGAGTGAGGGACACCGTGAGTGAGGGACACCGTGAGTGAGGGACACTGGGAGCGAGGGACACCTGGAGTGAGGGTCTCTGGGTGTGAGGGACACCGGGAGTGAGAGTTCTGGGAGTGAGCAATCCTGAGTGTGAGGGCCACTGGGACTGAGGGAGACCAGGAGTGAGATACACTAGGAATGAGGGACACCGGGAGTGAGGGACACCGGGAGTGAGGGACACCGGGAGTGTGGGACAACGGGAGTGAGGGACACCGGGAGTGAGGGACACCGGGAGTGAGGGACACCGGGAGTGAGGGACACCGAGAGTGAGGGACACCGAGAGTGAGGGACACTGAGAGTGAGCGACACTGGGAGTGAGGGACACCTGGAGTGAGGGACACCGGGAATGAGGGAACTGGGAGTGAGCAACACTGGGAGTGAGGGACACCGGGAGTGAGGGACACCGGAGCTGAAGTACACCGGGAGTGAGTGACTCTGGGAGTGAGGGACACCGGGAGTGAGGGTCTTTGTGAGTGAGGGACACCGGGAGTGATGGAACCGAGAGTGAGGTACACCGAGAGTGAGGGACACTGAGAGTGAGGAACACCGGGAGTGAGGGACACCGGGAGTGAGGGACACCGGGAGAGAGGGACACCGGGAGATAGGGACACCGGGAGTGAGGGACACCGGGAGTGAGGGACACCGGGAGTGAGCGACACCGGGAGTGAGTGAAACTAGGGTGAGGGACACTGGGTGTGAGGGACACCGGGAGTGAATGACACTAGAGTGCGGGACACTGTGAGTGAGGGACAATGGGAGTGAGGGACACCAGGAGTGATAGACACCGGGAGAGAGAGACACCGGGAGTGAGGGACACTGGGAGGGAGGGACACAGAGAATAAGGGAAACTGCGAGTGAGGGACACAGAGCGTGAGGGGCACTGGGAGTGAGCCAAAGCCGGAGTGAGTGAACTGGGAGTGAGCGACACTGGGATTGAGGGACACCGGGAGTGAGGGACACCGGGAGTGAGGGTCACCGGGAGTGAGGGAAGTGGGAGTGAGGGACACTGGGAGTGAGGGACACTGGGAGTGAGGGACACTGGGAGTGAGGGGCACCATGAGTGAGGGACGCCGGGAGTGAGGAACGCCGGGAGTGCGGAACGCCGGGAGTGAGGAACGCCGGGAGTGAGGAACGCCGGGAGTGAGGGACGCTGGGAGTGAGGGACGCCGGGAGTGAGGGACGCCGGGAGTGAGGGACACCGGGAGTGAGGGACACCGGGAGTGAGGGACACCGGGAGTGAGGGAACCGGGAGTGAGTGACACTGGGAGTGAGCGACGCTGAGAGTGAGGGACGCCGTGAGTGAGGGACACCGGGAGTGAGGGACACCGGGAGTGAGGGACACCGGGAGTGAGGGACAACGTGAGTGAGGGCCACCGTGAGTGAGGGAGACCGGGAGTGAGAGACACTGGGAGTGAGGGACACTGGGAGTGAGGGACACTGGGAGTGAGGGACACCGTGATTGAGGGACACTGGGAGGGAGGGACACCGGGAGTGAGGGACACCGGGAGTGAGGGACACCGGGAGTGAGGGAACTCGGCTTGCGGGACACTGGGAGTGAGGGTCACCGGGAGTGAGGGGAGTGGGAGTGAGGGACACTGGGAGTGAGGGACACGGGGAGTGAGGGACACGGGGAGTGAGGGACACGGAGAGTGAGGAACGCCGTGAGTGAGGGACACCGGGAGTGAGGGACACCGGGAGTGAGGGACACCGGGAGTGAGGGACACCGGGAGTGAGGGACAACGTGAGTGAGGGACACCGTGAGTGAGGGACACCGGGTGTGAGGGAGACCGGGAGTGAGAGACACTGGGAGTGAGGGACACTGGGAGTGAGGGACACTGGGAGTGAGGGACACTGGGAGTGAGGGACACCGGGAGTGAGGGACACCGGGAGTGAGGGAACTCGGCTTGCGGGACACTGGGAGTGAGGGACACTGGGAGTCAGGGAACTGGGAGTGAGGAAGACTGGGAGAGAGGGACACCGGGAGTGATGGACACCGGGAGTGAGGGACACCGAAGGTCAGGGACACCGGGAGTGAGGGACACCGAGAGTGAGGGACACCGGGAGTGAGGGACACCGGGAGTGAGGTTCTCCGGGAGTGAGGGAGACCGGGAGTGACGGAACCGGGAGTGAGGGACACTTGGAGTGAGGGACACTGGGAGTGAGGGGCAGTGGGAGTGAGGGACAGTGGTATTGAGGGACACCGGGAGTGAGGGACACTGGGAGTGAGGGACACTGGGAGTGAGGGACACTGGGAGTGAGGGACACTGGGAGTGAGGGACACTGGGATTGAGAGACACTGGGAGTGAGGGACATCGGGAGTGAGGGACATCGGGAGTGTGGGACACCGTGATTGAGTGACACCGGGAGTGAGGCAAGTGGGAGTGAGCGACACTGGGAGTGAGGGGCACCTGGAGTGAGGGACACCGGGAATGAGGGAACTGGGAGTGAGGGACACCGGGAGTGAGGGACACCGGAGCTGAAGTACACCGGGAATGAGGGCCTCTGGGAGTGAGAGACACCGGGAGTGACGGAACTGGGAGTGAGGGACACTGGGAGTGAGGGACACTGGGAGTGAGGGACACCGGGAGTGAGGGACACCGGGAGTGAGGGACACCGGGAGTGAGGGACACCGGGAGTGAGGGACACCGGGAGTGAGGGAAGTGGGAGTGAGGGAAGTGGGAGTGAGGGACACTGGGAGTGAGGGACACAGGGAGTGAGGGACACGGGGAGTGAGGGACAGTGGGAGTGAGGGACACCGGGAGTAAGAGACACCGGGAGTAAGAGACACCGGGAGTGTGGGAACTGGGAGTGAGGGAAGACCGGGAGTGAGGGACACCGGGAGTGAGGAAGACCGGGAGTGAGGGACACCGGGAGTGAGGGACACCGGGAGTGAGGGACACCGGGAGTGAGGGACACCGGCAGTGAGGGACACTGGGAGTGAGGGACACTGGGAGTGAGGGACACTGGGAGTGAGGGACACCTGGAGTGAGGGACACCGGGAATGAGGGAACTGGGAGTGAGCAACACTGGGAGTGAGGGACACCGGGAGTGAGGGACACCGGAGCTGAAGTACACCGGGAGTGAGTGACTCTGGGAGTGAGGGACACCGGGAGTGAGGGTCTTTGTGAGTGAGGGACACCGGGAGTGATGGAACCGAGAGTGAGGTACACCGAGAGTGAGGGACACTGAGAGTGAGGAACACCGGGAGTGAGGGACACCGGGAGTGAGGGACACCGGGAGAGAGGGACACCGGGAGATAGGGACACCGGGAGTGAGGGACACCGGGAGTGAGGGACACCGGGAGTGAGCGACACCGGGAGTGAGTGAAACTAGGGTGAGGGACACTGGGTGTGAGGGACACCGGGAGTGAATGACACTAGAGTGCGGGACACTGTGAGTGAGGGACAATGGGAGTGAGGGACACCAGGAGTGATAGACACCGGGAGAGAGAGACACCGGGAGTGAGGGACACTGGGAGGGAGGGACACAGAGAATAAGGGAAACTGCGAGTGAGGGACACAGAGCGTGAGGGGCACTGGGAGTGAGCCAAAGCCGGAGTGAGTGAACTGGGAGTGAGCGACACTGGGATTGAGGGACACCGGGAGTGAGGGACACCGGGAGTGAGGGTCACCGGGAGTGAGGGAAGTGGGAGTGAGGGACACTGGGAGTGAGGGACACTGGGAGTGAGGGACACTGGGAGTGAGGGGCACCATGAGTGAGGGACGCCGGGAGTGAGGAACGCCGGGAGTGCGGAACGCCGGGAGTGAGGAACGCCGGGAGTGAGGAACGCCGGGAGTGAGGGACGCTGGGAGTGAGGGACGCCGGGAGTGAGGGACGCCGGGAGTGAGGGACACCGGGAGTGAGGGACACCGGGAGTGAGGGACACCGGGAGTGAGGGAACCGGGAGTGAGTGACACTGGGAGTGAGCGACGCTGAGAGTGAGGGACGCCGTGAGTGAGGGACACCGGGAGTGAGGGACACCGGGAGTGAGGGACACCGGGAGTGAGGGACACCGGGAGTGAGGGACAACGTGAGTGAGGGCCACCGTGAGTGAGGGAGACCGGGAGTGAGAGACACTGGGAGTGAGGGACACTGGGAGTGAGGGACACTGGGAGTGAGGGACACCGTGATTGAGGGACACTGGGAGGGAGGGACACCGGGAGTGAGGGACACCGGGAGTGAGGGACACCGGGAGTGAGGGAACTCGGCTTGCGGGACACTGGGAGTGAGGGTCACCGGGAGTGAGGGGAGTGGGAGTGAGGGACACTGGGAGTGAGGGACACGGGGAGTGAGGGACACGGGGAGTGAGGGACACGGAGAGTGAGGAACGCCGTGAGTGAGGGACACCGGGAGTGAGGGACACCGGGAGTGAGGGACACCGGGAGTGAGGGACACCGGGAGTGAGGGACAACGTGAGTGAGGGACACCGTGAGTGAGGGACACCGGGTGTGAGGGAGACCGGGAGTGAGAGACACTGGGAGTGAGGGACACTGGGAGTGAGGGACACTGGGAGTGAGGGACACTGGGAGTGAGGGACACCGGGAGTGAGGGACACCGGGAGTGAGGGAACTCGGCTTGCGGGACACTGGGAGTGAGGGACACTGGGAGTCAGGGAACTGGGAGTGAGGAAGACTGGGAGAGAGGGACACCGGGAGTGATGGACACCGGGAGTGAGGGACACCGAAGGTCAGGGACACCGGGAGTGAGGGACACCGAGAGTGAGGGACACCGGGAGTGAGGGACACCGGGAGTGAGGTTCTCCGGGAGTGAGGGAGACCGGGAGTGACGGAACCGGGAGTGAGGGACACTTGGAGTGAGGGACACTGGGAGTGAGGGGCAGTGGGAGTGAGGGACAGTGGTATTGAGGGACACCGGGAGTGAGGGACACTGGGAGTGAGGGACACTGGGAGTGAGGGACACTGGGAGTGAGGGACACTGGGAGTGAGGGACACTGGGATTGAGAGACACTGGGAGTGAGGGACATCGGGAGTGAGGGACATCGGGAGTGTGGGACACCGTGATTGAGTGACACCGGGAGTGAGGCAAGTGGGAGTGAGCGACACTGGGAGTGAGGGGCACCTGGAGTGAGGGACACCGGGAATGAGGGAACTGGGAGTGAGGGACACCGGGAGTGAGGGACACCGGAGCTGAAGTACACCGGGAATGAGGGCCTCTGGGAGTGAGAGACACCGGGAGTGACGGAACTGGGA
This sequence comes from Somniosus microcephalus, assembly GCF_052327205.1. Classification (NCBI taxonomy): domain Eukaryota; kingdom Metazoa; phylum Chordata; class Chondrichthyes; order Squaliformes; family Somniosidae; genus Somniosus; species Somniosus microcephalus. The sequence goes on along the minus strand of NW_028225179.1, from coordinate 32,748,239 downwards.
GTGAGGGACACTGGGAGTGAGGGACACTGGGAGTGAGGGACACCGGGAGTGAGGGACACCGGGAGTGAGGGACACCGGGAGTGAGGGACACCAGGAGTGAGGGACACCGGGAGTGAGGGAAGTGGGAGTGAGGGAAGTGGGAGTGAGGGACACTGGGAGTGAGGGACACAGGGAGTGAGGGACACGGGGAGTGAGGGACAGTGGGAGTGAGGGACACCGGGAGTAAGAGACACCGGGAGTAAGAGACACCGGGAGTGTGGGAACTGGGAGTGAGGGAAGACCGGGAGTGAGGGACACCGGGAGTGAGGAAGACCGGGAGTGAGGGACACCGGGAGTGAGGGACACCGGGAGTGAGGGACACCGGGAGTGAGGGACACCGGCAGTGAGGGACACTGGGAGTGAGGGACACTGGGAGTGAGGGACACTGGGAGTGAGGGAACTTGGAGTGATGGACACCGGGAGTGAGGGACACCGGGAGTGAGGAACACTGGGAGTGAGGGACACCGGGAGTGAGGGAGACCGGGAGTGAGGGTACTGGGAGTGAGGGACACCGGGAGTGAGGAACACTGGGAGTGAGGGACACCGGGAGTGAGGGAGTCCGGGAGTGAGGGTACTGGGAGTGAGGGACACCGGGAGTGAGTGACACCAGGAGTGAGTGAAACTAGACTGAGGGACACTGGGAGTGAGGGACACTGGGAGTGAGAGACACCGGGAGAGAGGGTCACTGGGAGTGAGGGACACTGGGAGTGAGGGACACAGAGAGTGAGAGAAACTTGGAGTGAGGGACACAGAGCGTGAGGGGCACTGGGAATGAGGGACATCCGGAGTGAGGAACACAGGGACTGAGTGAACTGGGAGTGAAGGACACTGGTAGTGAGGGGCACTGGGAGTGAGGGACACCGTGAGTGAGGGACACCGGGAGTGAGGAACACCAGGAGTGAGGAACACCAGGAGTGAGGAACACCAGGAGTGACTGTCACTGAGAGTGGGGGACACTGAGAGTGAGAGACACCGGGAGTGAGGGACACTGGGAGTGCGGGAAACTGGGAGTGATAGACACCGGGGTGAGGGACACTGGGAGTGAGGGACACCGGGGGTGAGGGACGCTGGGAGTAAGAGACACCGGGAGTGAGAGAAACTGGGAGTGAGGGAACTGGGCTTGAGGGGCACTGGAAGTGAGGGACATCGAGTGCGAGGGACACCAGGAGTGAGGGACACTGGGAGTGAGGGACACTGGGAGTGAGGGACACCGGGAGTGAGGGACACCGGGAGTGAGGGTCACCGGGAGTGAGGGACACCTGGAGCGAGGGAGACCGGGAGTGAGGGTACTGGGAGTGAGGGACACCGGGTGTGAGTGACACTGGGAGTGAGTGAAACTAGGGTGAGGGACATTGGGAGTGAGGGCCACTGGGAGTGAGTGACACTAGAGTGAGGGACACTGGGAGTGAGGGACACCGGGAGTGAGGGAGACTGGGAGTGAGCGACACCTGGAGTTAGTGACACTAGAGTGAGGGACACTGGGATTGAGGGACACCGGGAGTGAGGGACGCTGGGAGTGAGGGGCACTGCGAGTGAGGGGCACTGCGAGTGAGGGACTTTGAGAGTGAATGATATTGGGAATGAGGGACACCGAGAGTGAAGGACACCGGGAGTGAATAAAACTGGGAATGAGGGACTTTGGGAGTGAGGGATTTTGGGAGTGAGGGCCACTGGGAGTGAGGGACACTGGGAGTGAGGGACACCGGGAGTGAGGGACACTGGGAGTGAGGGACACCAGGAGTGAGGGAACTGGGAGTGAGCGACACTGAGAGTGAGGGACAGCGGCAGTGAGAGACACTAGGAGTGAGGGACACTGGGAGTGAGGGGCACTGGGAGGGAGGGACACCGGGAGTGAGGTACACCGGGAGTGAGGGACACCGGGAGTGAGGGACACTGGGAGTGAGGCACACCAGGAGTGAGGGAACTGGGAGTGAGCGACACTGAGAGTGAGGGACAGCGGCAGTGAGAGACACTAGGAGTGAGGGACACTAGGAGTGAGGGACACTGGGAGTGAGGGGCACTGGGAGTGAGGGACACCGGGTGTGAGGTACACCGGGAGTGAGGGACACCGGGAGTGAGGGACACCGGGAGTGAGGGACACCGGGAGTGAGGGACACTGGGTGTGAGGGACACCGGGAGTGAGGGAACTGGGAGTGAGCAACACTGGGAGTGAGGGACACTGGGAGTGAGGGACACCATGAGTGAGGGACACTGGGAGTGGGGGACACCCTACTTACCGACCAGCGATCGGTAGTGTTTATGTTCAACAATAAACAGAGGGGGAAGATTAAAAATGATAAGATTCTTAGGTGGCGGATCGAGCTCTCCACTTTCGAGTACGACATCATTTACCGGCCAGGGGCCCTTAACGAATCCCCTGACGCCCTCTCACGAGGGATGTGTGCCAGCGCCACCGAGGATCGGCTACAGACCCTCCACAACGACCTCTGCCACCCAGGGGTCACTCGGCTGTTCCACTTCATAAAGTCCCGTAACTTACCCTACTCGATTGAGGAAGTTCGGTCTCTGACCAGGAACTGCCGCACTTGCGCTGAGTGCAAGCCTCGGTTCTACCGCCCAGATAGAGCCCACTTAATCAAAGCTACACGGCCCTTCGAGCGGCTCAGCTTAGATTTCAAGGGCCCCCTCCCGTCCGTCGACCGCAATGTTTACTTCCTGAACATTGTGGACGAATACTCCCGTTTCCCATTCGCCTTCCCCTGCCCAGACATGACCAGCGCCACGGTCATTAAATGCCTCAACAGCCTGTTCTGCCTGTTCGGTATGCCGAGCTATATCCACACGGATAGGGGGGCGTCCTTCATGAGTGAAGAGCTACGCCAGTACATGCTGTCCAAGGGGATCGCCACGAGCCGTACCACCAGCTACAACCCCCGGGGTAACGGCCAGGTGGAGCGAGAGAACGGGACAGTGTGGAAAGCAGTCACTCTAGCTCTAAGGACCAAGGGCCTCCCTATCTCCCGCTGGCAGGAAGTCCTCTCGGATGTGCTCCATTCGATACGGTCGCTATTGTGTACGGCCACTAATGCCACGCCTCATGAACGAATGTTTGCCTTTCCTCGGAAATCCACCTCAGGCGTATCCATGCCGTCATGGCTCTCCACCCCAGGTCCGGTACTCGTGCGAAGGCATGTGAGGGGCCACAAGACGGACCCTCTCGTGGAGCCAGTACACCTACTCCACGCCAACCCCCAATACGCATATGTCCGGCACGCCGACGGAAGGGAGGACACCGTGTCCATAAAAGACGTCGCCCCAGCCGGCATCGACAACAACCACGGCAATAGCAGCGACGACGATCACAGCAACCCTTACCCACCCACTATTCTTTCATCACCCCCGGAAGAACATCGACCAACGGCACCCCCACCAACTACCCCTTCAACAACCCCGGCAGAGACCCAGGAGGCTACCGGGGACACCCAGCCGACACCCGCGGCACCACAACAGCCACGTCGGTCACAGAGGACTATCAAACCCCCGAACAGACTAAATCTATAGAAGGGGTGAATGTGATGAAATATATTCCATTCATCACTGCCTGTTTTCTGTGTCTTGTAACTGCCTGCTTTCTGTGTCTTTTCCCTTCCCCCAGTCCTCATGTATTATGTATTGGAATGTGCTGGAACTGGTTGTGTGCAGGGCTCCGCCCATACCTGGCTCCTTTGTAATCTAACTTCAGTCGGGCATCAGCCTCCTGAAGGTAGACATCTCTCTATTTTACGTGTTATGTTCTGAGTTAATAAAAGCCTTACTTTTGTTCTGCTAACTTCGAGTCTCGGAATAATTGAGGCACATCAGGCCCCCATTCGGGGAGGGAAAAAGATGGGGGGGACGAATATATGTGTCTGCACTAATAGGGGGCCGACAGTGTGAGATGTTAGTGGACACTGGAGCAGCAATATCTATTACCGACCTCCCCCTTCCCACCACAAAGAAAAGTGCAGTAATAATAGGGGTAGGCGGTGAAAACTTCACAGCCTTCCGTAGTATTCCACAAATTGTAGAAATAAACGGACGATATATTCCCATGAGATTTTATGTATGTAAGAACAATGAAGGTACTATAATGGGTAATGACTTGTTGAGAGAATATCAGGTACTTGTAGACTGTGGAAAGGGTAAGTTAACCTGGCCAGATGTAAGTGGAAAAACCCAAGATGTGGGGTGCTTAACAGACCACACGACCACGTTGGGGGTAGCAGCCATAACTACGTGGGCTGACCCACCCTTACCGGAGTATGAGGATATCTGTAACTCCATGGAGGGTGTCTGGGCAGCAAACAAACTAGATACCGGAAGGGTCAATATTGACCCTATCATAGTGCTTGGACCAGAACACAAACCCCACCGTCAGTACCCCATTAAGCCAGAAGCCCATAAGGCAGTGATAGAGATAGTGAAGGGACTGGTGGAGTGAGGTATCCTAAAGGAAACCACGAGCACCACCAACTCTCCGACCTGGCCGGTCGGAAAGCCCGATGGAAGCTTTAGACTTACAATAGACTACACAGCCCTAAATAAGGTAACCCCAAAGTTACACCCCATAGTTGCTAGCCCCTCCACGATATTAAATGGGTTAGACCCGGAGCATAAGATCTTTACCGTGCTGGACATAGCTAACGGGTTCTGGGCTCTGCCATTAGACCCGGAGTCTCAAGAAAAGTTTGCCTTCACAGTAGGTGACAAGCAATATACATGGACCCGACTTCCCCAAGGGTTCCATAACAGTCCAGCTATCTTTCACCAGGTCATGTGTGACATTCTCCAAAAAGTGGAACTCCTGCCTGGGAGCACCACCCTCCAGTATGTAGACGATATACTCAGCGTCCACTACAACAGGGGGACAGAAGACTGCACTCGGTGCAGTCCTAAAGATCTTAGGGGAAACAGGACTGAAGGTCAGCCCCAAAAAGGCACAGATAGGGAAAACCCAGGTCTTATATTTAGGGCACCTTATCTCACAAGGAGTAAAAGAGATGCCCGCAGATAGAAAAGGGGCAATACAAACTATGCCTAGACCTGTAACAGTAAGAGGAGTAAGGAAAGTACTGGGACTTTTTAAATTACAGCTGAAACTTCATCCCGGGGTTCGCAAAAACAGCGGAACCCATACAGCGATTGGTAAAAGGGGGTAAGTCCGCCCTGGAACCCATCGAATGGGGTCCTGAGCAGGAACAAGCTTATACCCAACTTAAACGAGATCTGATATCAGCCCCAGGACTAGGACTCCCGGATATGAACAAACCCTTCCACATACACTGTGATAACGAGGAAGGATTTTATTCGGCCGTAGTCACCCAGGAGCATGGAGATAAACGTAGACCCATAGCATACTATTCCACTGCAGAAGGGCCAGTAGTATCGGGACTCTCAAGCTGCATAGCCGCTCTAGATTCACAGAATCACAGAATCACAGAAACCCCACAGTGCAGATAGAGGCCATTTCGGCCCATCGAGCCTGCACCGACACATATCCCACCCGATCCCCATAACCCCACGTATTTAATCCCCCCTAACACTAAGGGTCAATTTATCATAGCCAATCAACCTAACCCGCACATCTTTGGACTGTGGGAGGAAACCGGAGCACCCGGAGGAAACCCACGCAAACACGGGGAGAATGTGCAAACTCCACACAGACAGTCGCCCGAGGCTGGATTCGAACCCGGGTCCCTGGCGCTGTGAGGCAACAGTGCTAACCACTATGCCACCGTGCTGCTTGGGCCGTTGTAATGACAGGAGATATTGTTCTCCACACAAAGCATACTCTAGTAGAAATGTTAAACACTAGAAAGTTGCGATCAGTCTCACACTTGACAGTGAGGGACTTTGGGAGTGAGGGACTTTGGGAGTGAGGGAAACTGGGAGTGAGGGAACTGGGAGTGAGGGAACTGGGAGTGAGGGAACTGGGAGTGCGGGAAGTGGGAGTGAGGGACACTGGGAGTGAGGGACACCGGGAATGAGGGACACTGGGAGTGAGGGACACCTGAAAATGGGGACACCGGGAGTGAGGGAGACTGCGAGTGAGGGACACCGGAAATGAGGGACACCAGGAGTGAGGGAATGGGGAGTGAGGGACACCGGGAGTGAGGGGTAACGGGAATGAGGGACATCGTCAGTGATGGACAGTGGGAGTGAGGGACACCGGGAGTGAGGGACACCGGGAGTGAGGGACACCGGGAATGAGGGACACCGGGAATGAGGGACACCGGGAGTGAGAGACACCGGGAGTGAGAGACACCGGGAGTGAGAGACACCGGGAGTGAGGTAACTGGGCTTGAGTGATACTGGGAGTGAGGGACACTGGGAATGAGGGACAGTGGGAGTGAGGGACAGTGGGAGTGAGGGACAGTGGGAGTGAGGGACATCGGGCGTGAGGGACATCGGGCGTGAGGGACATCGGGCGTGAGGGACATCGGGAGTGAGGGAACTGGGCATGAGGGACACCGGGAGTGAGGGACACTGGGAGTGAGGGACATTGAGAGTGAGGGACATTGAGAGTGAGGGACAGTGGGAGTGAGGGACAGTGGGAGTGAGGGACAGTGGGAGTGAGGGACAGTGGGAGTGAGGGACAGTGGGAGTGAGGGACAGTGGGAGTGAGGGACACCGGGAGTCAGAGACACCGGGAGTGAGAGACACCGGCAGTGAGGGACACTGGGAGTGAGGGAACTGGGCTTCAGGGACACTGCGAGTGAGGGACACTGAGTGAGGGACGCTGGGTGTGAGGGACACTAGGAGTGAGGGACACCGGGAGTGAGGAAAACTGGGAGTGAGGGACTTTGGGAGTGAGGATCACTGGGAGTGAGGGGCAGCGGCAGTGAGGGAACTGGGAATGAGCGCCAATGGGAGTGAGGGACACCGGGAGTGAGGAAAACTGGGAGTGAGGGACTTTGGGAGTGAGGATCACTGGGAGTGAGGGGCAGCGGCAGTGAGGGAACTGGGAATGAGCGCCAATGGGAGTGAGGGACACCGGGAGTGAGGGACACTGCGAGTGAGGGACACCGGGAGTGAGGGACACCGGGAGTGAGGGACAGTGGTAGTGAGGGACACCGGGCGTGAGGGACACCGGGCGTGAGGGACATCGGGAGTGAGCGAACTGGGAGTGAGGGACACCGGGAAAGAGGGACACCGGGAGTGAGGAATACTGGGAGTGAGGAACATCGGGAGTGAGGGACACTGGGAGTGAGAGACACTGGGAGTGAGGGACAGTGGTAGTGAGGGACACTGGGTGTGAGGGACACCGGGCGTGAGGGACATCGGGAGTGAGGGAATTGGGAGTGAGGGATACCGTGAGTGAGGGACAATGGGAGTGAGGGATACCGGGAATGAGGAGCACTCGGAGTGAGGGATACCGGGAATGAGGAACACTCGGAGTGAGGGATACCGGGAATGAGGAACACTCGGAGTGAGGGACATCGGGAGTGAGGGACACTGGGAGTGAGGGTACTGGAAGTGAAGGACACTGGGAGTGAGGGACACCGGGAGTGAGGGCACTGGGAGTGAGGGACACCGGGACTGAGGGACACCGGGAGTGAGGGACACCGGGAGTGAGGGTCCCTGGGAGTGAGGGACACCGGTAGTGAGGGACACCGGGAGTGAGGGACACCGGGAGTGAGGGTCCCTGGGAGTGAGGGACACTGGGAGTGAGGGACACCGGGAGTGAGGATCACTGGGAGTGAGGGGCAGTGGGAGTGAGGGGCAGTGGGAGTGAGGGACACCGGGAGTGAGGGAATCTCAGTATTCTGCCCTCACAACGCGATCCTATGCAGAGCTAGACAGATAGCGAACAACTTGATATCTTCCCATAAAATCACAAGGCTTGACTTTTCTTGTAACGCTTTACAGAAAGATTCTTATTATTGTAAAACTGAAATACAACACAGAAATGGAAGCACACATTAGTATACAAGCGCATAACTGATATGTATACACAAATTTAGGTACGCCTGAGCGACACAGTACATTTAGTAAACTGGGAGACATTCTCTTTAAATTAGCCCTGTACATAGTGTATCAAAATACAGCTACTAGTTAATCAGCTAGACAGAGAAAAGTTACAACTAAACATTTTCTACAACATGCAGTGCACACTAATCATCTATAGCATTCTAAAATACTTACAGACAAACAATTTCCAAGACTCAAGCATGGGGACAATACAACTGCCCGGAGCCTGTGCTGCTGTAGGAGCACCGTGGTGTAGGTCTGTGTCCCAGCGAGGACTCCACGAGGACTACGTAGCAGTCCTGTGGGGAGCGTGATGACCTCATCACGCTCGGTCGCGTTGTCCGCGCTTGGGGCGTCGCGTGATGCGCGTGGTCGCGTTTCTGGCCGTTGAGGCCGAAGTCGGGAGCGGGAGCTGGAGGCCAGGCTGAGCCAGTGCTTGCCGCGGGAGCGGAAGATCGCGTCGCTCCCGGCGGCTGGTAGATGCGGCCGAAGACGCTAGGCCGGGCTGTGCCGGCGGCCTTTCTGGAAGGCCGAGTCGGGCCGGCAGCCGCCTCACGCACGTCACGTCGTACGTGCCGTGAGGTCAGCATGCTACGTCGTACGTGACGTGACGTCAGCACGCTAAGGCGCGTCTTAAAGGGGCAATGGCCCTAAAAGGTAAGTTAAAGGGGCAACAGCCCCAACAGGTAGGTTATACATATATAAGTAAGTTAAATACATACAGTGAGGTTAAGTTAGAGGGAGAGGCAGCACACTCCCCGCTTGGTACAATTCCATTGTACCACTACAGATACAAAATAAACCTGAAGAAAACGTCCTTTGGCTGCAACATACTCAGAGTCCGTTCTCTAGGTTACTTCAGAAAGGAGGACTACGATCTCTGAGACTGGCCTCAAACACTTTGATAGGCCCCTCCTTGACAATCTTCACCTCCACCTTGCGGACCCTCTTGTCCCTGGTCGGCAGAGTTTTGACAACCAGGCCCACTGGCCATTCATTTCTGCGTGCTTGGCTTTCTTTCAGCAAGACAACGTCTCTCACTTTGACATTTGGCTTGTCTTCTGTCCATTTCCTACGGCTCTGTAGGGTAGACAAATACTCTCCTCTTTGCTTGGGGAATGTCTGTCCCTCTTCAAGACATTTGAATTCCTCCTTGAAGACATCATGCTGGACAGAGCGAATAATCACACCTTTGGCTTGTGAAGGCTCACTTGTGCTGGATACTTCTTTAGAACATTTCCATCCTTTGCGTTCTATGTTGTCCGAATTCCCCTTGAAGGATGCTGCTACGTGAATGAGTCGGGCTGTGGTTCGGCAGAGTGTTCTCCAGCTTGAGAATCGCTCGAAGCGTTGTGAGCCCAACTGAGATTCTGAGGCTTTGGTGACCAGGGTCGTAACTTCAGGCCGAATCTCAGTATCAGCTTCAGGCTCCACAAGGGTGAAGGGATTGGACTCAGGAGTCTCCTCTGTGTTGACATTAGACAGGAAAGAGGGGCCCGAGAACCAACTGCTTTGCTGTAGGTGTGCTGCTGGTATAGACCTGGTAGCATGGTCTGCAGGGTTCAGGTCTGTGGAGACATAGCACCACTGGTCAGGGTGAGTGGATCGTCTGATACGAGTCACCCGGTTGGAAACATACACATAAAACCTTCTTGTGGAGTTGTGGATGTAACCAAGTACAATCTTGCTGTCCGTGAAGAACTTGACGGCGCCCACATCGATGTCAATCTTGTCTCTGATCAACTGTAGGTTCCATTTTGCTTCTTTTTCTGGGAGGAGTGGAGCATCCCACTCACTGATCCGATGAGAGTTCCCGTACTAATGCTTTTCCTTGCATTGTTATGGGAGCTACGAACCCCAAAGGGTCGTACAAACTGTTGACTGTGGACAGGACGTCTCTCCGTGTGAATGGCCTTTCTTCACGGGACACCAGGAATGTGACGCTGTCTGTTTCCAGGTTCCAGGAGAGCCCCAGGCTCCGTTGAAGGGGGGGGAGGATCCACTCCAAGGTGCAAATCCTTCAGATCCTTGGCACGGTCCTCTGCAGGGAAGGCTTCCATCACCTATCCACTGTTCGATGCTACCTTGTGTAGTCTCAGGTTGGACTCTTTCCATGGCCAACAACTTTCAGGACGGCCATCTAACTCCAGAAGGCCCGAACTCAACAACTCTCGGCGGATAAGGCACCCAGCGAGGTCCTGTGTACCCTGTGGCTCGGGTGAGGACTGCTTGGCTGGATTGGCTGAGTGCTGTGGAGGTCTCTGTAGGTAAGTCTTGCTTGTTTCTTCTCCTTTAAGCTCAGTGTCTCCAAAAACAGGCTGTTTGCTACTGTGGTGAGTAGCTGGTTCTGCGTCGAGATAGTTGGATGTTTCCTTGGAGAACAATTTGGAGTGTTGTTGGACATACTCACTTGTACGTTGCACTGGACTGAGGGGCTGTCCCAGGACATATGTTTCCTGGCTGGGCTCCCCGCCTTCATTCTCCTCACCTTCTTCATAAGCTGCGGCTTTAGCTTTAGCGGCAGCGGCAGCTCTCTGGCTTTGGAGAATGTGGAGACTGGCAGAGAGGTCAGCGCTCTGCTTCATAACACTAGTGTCGAGGTCAGCTTTCTGCTTCATCACCCTAGCTTCTTTTTCAGCAAGGGCCAATTGAGCCTGGGCAGCTTTTGCCTTGGCACGTGCTTTGGCGGCTGCAGAAGCTGTCGATGACGACGGTCTGCTGGACTGCCGAGATGATCGAGTGGATACTTTAGAGGACTGTGCTGTCTGCTTCATCATACTAGCTTCGAGGTCAGCTCTCTGCTTCATCACACTAGCGTCGAGGTCGGCTCTCTGCTTCATCACACTAGCGTCGAGGTCGGCTCTCTGCTTCATAAGGTCAGCTTCTTTTTCAGCGAAGGACAATTGAGCCTGGGCAGCTTTTGCCTTGGCACGTGCTTTGGCGGCTGCAGAAGCTGTCGATGACAACGGTCTGCTGGACCGCCGAGATGGCCTAGAGGATACTTTAGAGGGCTGTGACTTGGCATCGTTTGCTAGGAGAGGCTCATGCTTCTTGCTTGACTGGTCGACGTCCTCTATGGTATATTGTCTTCCTGAGCGTAGACTCATGGTAGCTGAGTGGTATCTTCCTGTGCTTGAGCACGCTGTGCTGTTGTCTTTTTACTGTTCTGCCCTCGCAACGCGATCCTATGCAGAGCTAAACAGATAGCGAACAACTTGATATCTTCCAATAAAATCACAAGGCTTGACTTTTCTTGTAACGCTTTACTGAAAGATTCTTATTATTGTAAAAAGACAAACAATTTCCAAGACTCAAGCATGGGGACAATACAACTGCTCGGAGCCTGTGCTGCTGTAGCAGCACCGTGATGTAGGTCTGTGTCCCAGCGAGGACTCCACGAGGACTACGTAGCAGTCCTGTGGGGAGCGTGATGACCTCATCACGCTCGGTCGCGTTGTCCGCGCTTGGGGCGTCACGTGATGCGCGTGGTCGCGTTTCTGGCCGTTGAGGCCAAAGTCGGGAGCGGGAGCTGGAGGCCAGGCTGAGCCAGTGCTTGCCGCGGGAGCGGAAGATCGCGTCGCTCCCGGCGGCTGGTAGATGCGGCCGAAGACGCTAGGCCGGGCTGTGCCGGCGGCCTTTCTGGAAGGCCGAGTCGGGCCGGCAGCCGCCTCACGCACGTCACGTCGTACGTGCCGTGAGGTCAGCACGCTACGTCGTACGTGACGTGACGTCAGCACGCTAAGGCGCGTCTTAAAGGGGCAATGGCCCTAAAAGGTAAGTTAAAGGGGCAACGGCCCCAACAGGTAGGTTATACATATATAAGTAAGTTAAATACAGTGAGGTTAAGTTAGAGGGAGAGGCAGCACACTCAGAGTGAGGGACACTGGGAGTGAGGGACACTGGGAGTGAGGGACACTGGGAGTGAGGGACACTGGGAGTGAGGGACAGTGGGAGTGAGGGACACCGGGAGTGAGGGACACCGGGAGTAAGGGACACCGGGAGTGAAGGACACCAGGAGTGAGGGTACTGGGAGTGAAGGACACTGGGGCTGAGGGACACCGGGAGTGAGGGACTCCGGGAGTGAGGGTCACTGGGAGTGAGGGACATCAGGAGTGAGGGAAACTGGGAGTGCGGGACATCAGGAGTGAGGGACACTGGGAGTGCGGGAAGTGGGAGTGAGGGACACTGGGCGTGAGGGAACTGGGCATGAGGGACACCGGGAATGAGGGACACCGGGAGTGAGGGACACCTGAAAATGGGGACACTGGGAGTGAGGGACACTGGGAGTGAGGGAGACTGCGAGTGAGGGACACCGGAAAAGAGGGACACCGGGAGTGAGGGAATGGGGAGTGAGGGACAACGGGAGTGAGGGGTAACGGGAATGAGGGACATCGGCAGTGATGGACACCGGGAGTGAGGGACAGTGGGAGTGAGGGACACCAGGAATGAGGGACACTTGGAGTGAGGGTCACCGGGAGTGAGAGACACCGGGAGTGAGAGACACTGGGAGTGAGGGAACTGGGCTTGAGGGATACCGTGAGTGAGGGACACCGGGAGTGAGGGACAGTGGGAGTGAGGGATACTGGGAGTGACGGACACTGGGAGTGACGGACACCATGAGTGAGGGTCACCGGCAGTGAGGGACACTGGGAGTGAGGGTACTGGGTGTGAGGGACAGTGGGAGTGAGGGACAGTGGGAGTGAGGGACAGTGGGAGTGAGGGGCACCGGGAGTGAGAGACACTGGGAGTGAGAGACACTGGGAGTGAGGGAACTGGGCTTGAGGGACACTGGGCGTGAGGGACAGTGGTAGTGAGTGACACTGGGTGTGAGGGACACTGGGCGTGAGGGACATTGGGAGTGAGGGAACTGGGAGTGAGGGACACCGGGAATGAGGAACAGTCGGAGTGAGGGACATCGGGAGTGAGAGACACTGGGAGTGAGGTACACCGGGAGTGAGGTACACCGGGAGTGAGCGTCCCTGGGAGTGAGGGACACCGAGAGTGAGGAAAACTGGGAGTGAGGGACTTTGGGAGTGAGGATCACTGGGAGTGAGGGGCAGCGGGAGTGAGGGAACTGGGAGTGAGGGTCTCAGGAGTGAGGGTACTGGGAGTGAAGGACGTCGGGAGTGAGGAAAACTGGGAGTGAGGATCACCGGGAGTGAGGGGCAGTGGGAGTGAGGGAACTGGGAGTGAGGGTCTCTGGGAGTGAGGGTCCTGGGAGTGAAGGACATCGGGAGTGAGGGAACTGGGAGTGAGGGAACTGGGAGTGAGGGACACTGGGAGTGAGAGACACTGGGAGTGAGGGAACTGGGCTTGAGGGACACTGGGCGTGAGGGACAGTGGTAGTGAGTGACACTGGGTGTGAGGGACACCGGGCGTGAGGGACATCGGGAGTGAGGGAACTGGGAGTGAGGGACACCGGGAATGAGGAACACTCGGAGTGAGGGACATCGGGAGTGAGAGACACTGGGAGTGAGAGACACTGGGAGTGAGGTACACCGGGAGTGAGGTACACCGGGAGTGAGGGTCCCTGGGAGTGAGGGACACTGAGAGTGAGGAAAACTGGGAGTGAGGGACTTTGGGAGTGAGGATCACTGGGAGTGAGCGGCAGCGGGAGTGAGGGAACTGGGAGTGAGGGTCTCAGGAGTGAGGGTACTGGGAGTGAAGGACGTCGGGAGTGAGGAAAACTGGGAGTGAGGATCACCGGGAGTGAGGGGCAGTGGGAGTGAGGGGCAGTGGGAGTGAGGGAACTGGGAGTGAGGGTCTCTGGGAGTGAGGGTCCTGGGAGTGAAGGACATCGGGAGTGAGGGAACTGGGAGTGAGGGACACTGGGAGTGAGGGACACTGGGAGTGAGGGACACCGGGAGTGAGGGACACCGGGAGTGAGGGACATCGGCAGTGATGGACACTGGGAGTGAGGGACACCGGGAGTGAGGTAAACTGGGAGTGAGGTAAACTGGGAGTGAGGGACACCGGGAGTGAGGGACACCTGGAGTGAGGGTCACTGGGAGTGAGAGACACTGGGAGTGAGGGAACTGGGCTTGAGGGACTGAAATAAAGAATAGATTTGCCTTCCAAAGTTAGGCTTTATTAACTTTAAAATCGGCAGCATATCTTTCTACATCCAGTCCCAACTAAAGCTAGAAAAGGACTGAATTTAAGGTAGCCACAACACATCATGTGATCATCAACTACCAATGAGATTACAACACATATCCCAAGGCAGTTAACAAACAACGAATCACAATACTTTTACTAATCAAGGAATAATCACCACATTCACCCCTCCTTTAAAATATACTCCAACCTAATAACTTTTACAATTTACAATTAATTATTTACAACTAAACTATGCACGAGAATAAAACTATTTACATAACACAATACTAAATGAACAACAACAAATAATAACATTACGCATAAGTATTAAGTATCTCTCAACTAAAACAATATACTATAATATTTCAACAATTTTTAAAACATTACTATCAATTTAAAAGTCCATTTTCAATCGGTCGACCGGATATCTTGTCCGTGTCGACCTTCTTAACCTTGGTGAAATTCCTTGCCCTCCCACGCCAGAAGGCACAGAAGTATCTTCAACAGGAAGGCTATCCATATCCCGATTCTCAACGGTTTCCGGATTAGAAATCCCATCAGAAGATGAACTGGGACGGTCATAAACATCTATCAAAGGCTGACTAATAGAAGTATGATTATCTGCAATCGGATTGGAAATATTCGTAGTATCTGTAACAGCATCCACATTATCCGAATCATGACCATTATTATTATCCTCAGAAGAGGGCTGGCCCCCACAAGGAGCCAAGTCTTTAATTGAAACAGTACTTTCTTTCCCATCTTGGAATCGCATATGAGCATATTGGGAATTTGCCTCCAACAGCTCCACCAAGTGGTCATATTTTGACAATCTAACATGGCATCGAAGCAACACAGGTCCCTGCATAGTAAGCCATGAAGGTACCGAATATCCCATAGTAGATCTCCGCGGATAGTTAAAGAGCCTTTCATGGGGGGTCACATTAGTAGCCGTTGAAAGCAATGATCTAATGGAATGCAGGGCATCAGGCAGCACCATTTCCCACTGTGTATTCTTAAAGTTCCGGGATGTCAACGCCAACATAACTGCCTTCCAGATCACCCCATTGTATCGTTCGCACTGTCCATTACCCTGGGGATTATACGGGGTAGTTCGACTAGTAGAAATTCCCCGACTCTGAAGGTATTCCTTCAACTGGGAAGACATAAAAGAACTTCCCTGATCCGAATGGATATACGCAGGCATCCCAAAGATGACAAAAAGTTGAGTCAAACATTTAATAACTGTAGCAGCTGATACATCTGCACAAGGAAAAGCAAAAGGGAACCTTGAAAACTCATCCACAACAGTAAATATATATCGGTTTTGAGTAGTTGAAGGAAGAGGTCCCTTAAAATCAACACTCAAACGTTCAAAAGGAGAAGTAGCCTTTATAAGATGAGCTCGTTGAGGCTTAAAGAAATTCGGTTTACACCGAACACAGATAGAACATGATGAAGTCATCCGCTTGACGTCTTCAACTGAAAAAGGCAAGTTCTTACTGCGTACAAAGTGTATCATCCTCGTAACCCCAGGATGACATAAGGCATTGTGAAGATTAATAAGCGTATCTCCGTGAATCACCGAACAATAAGCCCTCGACAGTGCATCAGCAGCAACATTATCCTTCCCCGGACGATAAACTATGTCAAAATGGTAACATGCCAACTCAATCCTCCATCTCATTATTTTATCATTTTTAATCTTTCCAAAATGTTTAACATCAAACATAAAAGGACACAGATTTTTGGTCAGTTACCAACGTGAAATGTCGCCCCGATAAATAATGTCTCCATTTACGCAATGCTTCTACTATTGCGTATGCCTCTTTTTCTATTGAGGAATGTCTTTTTTCACTATTATTCAAAGTACGTGAGAAAAAGGCCACAGGTCTTCCATTTTGGTTCAAAGTAGCCCCAATTGCAAAATCCGAAGCATCCGTCTCAATCACAAAGGGAACCTGCTCATCAATGGAATGCAGAACTGCTCCTAAAATATCCTTTTTAAAATTCTCAAAACATGTCCTGGCCTCCCAGGTGTGGAGTAAAAGGTAAAGTAATAAAAAGGGCAATAGCAGGAACTAGGTGTCACAAAACATATTTGAAAGTTCTCTATCTGAATGCACGTAGCATTCGTAACAAAATAGACGAGTTAAAGGCACAAATAGCTACATATGGGTATGATCTTGTGGCCATTACAGAAACATGGCTGCAGGGTGACAATGCCTGGGAATTAAACATACCAGGTTATTTAACAATCAGGAAGGACAGGCAGGAAGGAAGGGGAGGTGGGGTGGCTATGTTAATAAAGGAAGGAATCACTGTAATACAGAGAAATGATATTAGGTCAAAGGATCAGGATAATGAAACAGTTTGGGTGCAGATAAGGAATAATAAGGGGAAAAAAACACTAGTGGGTGTAGTATATAGGCCTCCGAACAGTCGCCACTCGGTTGGACGGAGTATCAATCAGGAAATAGTTGAGGCTTGTAATAAGGGAACATCTATAATTATGGGGGATTTTAACTATCATATAAATTGGACAAATCAAATTGGGCAGGGCTGCCTTGAGGATGAGTTCATTGAGTGTATTAGGGATGGGTTTCTTGAGCAGTATGTAACTGAACCAACCAGGGGGCAAGCAACCTTAGATCTGGTCCTGTGTAACGAGACAGGATTAATTAAAAATGTCCTAGTAAAGGATCCCCTTGGAATGAGTGACCATAACATGGTTGAATTCCATATTCAGTTAGAGGGCGAGGAGGCTGTATCTCAAACAAGCGTGCTAAGCTTGAATAAAGGAGACTATGAAGGTATGAGAGCAGAATTGAGTAAAGTGGATTGGGAAAATAGGTTAAAGGATAAGACGATACATGATCAGTGGTGTACATTTAAGGAGTTATTTTACAAATTCCAATAAAAGTATATTCCACTGAGAAAAAAAGGGTGTAAAAGAAAAGACAGCCATCCGTGGCTAAGTAAAGAAATTAAGGATAGTATTCGACTAAAAACAAGGGCATATAAGGTAGCCAAATCTAGTGGGAGGATAGAGGATTGGGAAAACTTTAAAAGACAGCAAAAAATAACAAAAAGATTGATTAAGAAAGGGAAGATAGATTATGAAAGTAAATTAGCAAAAAATATAAAGACAGATAGTAAGAGTTTTTATAGTTATATAAAAAGAAAAAGGGTGGCTAAAGTAAATGTTGGTCCCTTAGAGGATGAGACCGGGAAATTAATGGTGGGAAATATGGAGATGGCAAAAACACTGAATGAATATTTTGTATCAGTCTTTACAGTAGAGGACACCAAGAATATCCCAACACTTGACAAGCAGGGGGCTATAGGGGAGGGAGGAGCTAAATATGATTAAAATCACTAAGGAAGTAGTACTTGGTAAAATAATGGGACTCAAGGCAGATAAATCACCTGGACCTGATGGCTTACATCCCAGGGTTTTGAGGGAAGTGGCGGTAGGGATTGTGGATGCATTGGTAATAATCTTCCAAAACTCCCTGGACTCAGCAAAGGTCCCGGCAGACTGGAAAACTGCTAATGTAACACCCTTATTTAAAAAGGGCAGTAGACAGAAGGCTGGAAACTATAGACCGGTTAGCCTAACATCTGTGGTAGGTAAAATTTTGGAGTCCATTATTAAGGAGACAGTAACAGGACATTTGGATAATCATAATTTAATAGGACAAAGTCAGCATGGTTTTATGAAGGGGAAGTCATGTTTGACAAATTTGCTGGAGTTTTTTGAGGAAGTAACATATAGGGTGGATAAAGGTGAACCAGTGGACGTAGTGTATTTAGACTTCCAAAAGGCATTTGACAAGGTGCCACACAAAAGATTATTGCTTAAGATAAAAAATCACGGGATTGGGGGTAATATTCTGGCATGGATAGAGGATTGGCTATCTAACAGAAGGCAGAGAGTTGGGATAAATGGTTCATATTCAGACTGGCAATCAGTAACCAGTGGTGTTCCGCAGGGGTCAGTGCTGGGTCCCCAACTCTTTACAATCTATATTAACGATTTGGAGGAGGGGACTGAGTGTAACACATCAAAGTTTGCAGATGATACTAAGATGGGAGGGAAAGTAGTGAGTGAGGAGGACATAAAAAACCTGCAAGGGGACATAGACAGGCTAAGTAAGTGGGCAGAGATTTGGCAGATGGAATACAATACTGGAAAGTGTGAGGTTATGCACTTTGGCAGGAAAAATCGTAGAGCAAGTTATTATCTTAATGGCACGAAACTTGAAAGTACTGAAGTACAAAGGGATCTGGGGGTCCTGGTGCACGAAACTCAAAAGGTTAGTATGCAGGTGCAGCAAGTGATTAAGAAGGCCAATGGAATGTTGGCTTTCATTGCTAGGGGGATAGAATATAAAAATAGGGAGGTATTGCTTCAGTTGTACAAGGTATTGGTGAGACCGCACCTGGAATACTGCATACAGTTTTGGTGTCCATACTTAAGAAAGGACATACTTGCTCTCGAGTCAGTACAAAGAAGGTTCACTCGGTTAATCCCGGGGATGAGGGGATGGACATATGAGGAGAGGTTGAGTAGATTGGGACTCTACTCATTGGAGTTCAGAAGAATGAGAGGCGATCTTATTGAAACATATAAGATTATGAAGGGGTTGGATCGGGTGGATGCAGGGAGGATGTTCCAGATGATGGGTGAAACTAGAACTAGGGGGCATAGTCTTAGAATAAGGGGCTGCTCTTTCAAAACTGAGATGAGGAGGAACTACTTCACTCAGAGGGTGGTAGGTCCATGGAATATGCTGCCCCAAAAAGCTGTCGAAGCTACATCATTACATAAATTTAAAACAGAAATAGACAGTTTCCTAGTAGAAAAGGGAATTAAGGGTTACGGGGAGCGGGCAGGAATTTGGACATGAGTCTAGGTTCGGATAGGTCATGGCCCTGTGGGTAGCGGAGCGGGCCCAGGGGCCGTGTAGCCTGATCCTGCTCCTGTTTTCGTGTGTCTAATGCTGTTAGATTCAGGAGATAGTCCTGTCATAGTGGATTGGCGGTTAGGATCAGATCAGCCATGATCTTATTGAATGGCGGAGCAGGCTCGAGGGGCCGATTGGCCTACTCCTGCTCCTATTTCTTATGTTCTTATGACACCGGGAGTGAGGGACACCGGGAGTAAGAGGCACCGGGAGTGAGAGACACTGGGAGAGTGCGAACTGGGAGTGAGGGACACCGGGAGTAAGAGGCACCGGGAGTGAGAGACACTGGGAGAGTGCAAACTGGGAGTGAGGGACACCGGGAGTAAGAGGCACCGGGAGTGAGAGACACTGGGAGAGTGCGAACTGGGAGTGAGGGACACTGGAATTGAGGGACATCGAGAGAGAGGGACACCAGGAGTGAGGGACACTGGGAGTGAGGGTCACCGGGAGTGAGGGAACTAGTAGTGAAGGACACCGGGAGTGAAGGACACCGGGAGTGAGGAACACTGGGAGTGAGGGACACTGGGAGTGAGGGAGACCAGGAGTGAGGGAACTAGGAGTGAGGGACACCGGGAGTGAGGGACACAGGGAGTGAGGCACACTGGGAGTGAGGGACACCAGGAGTGAGTGACACCGGGCGTGAGTGAAACTAGGGTGAGGGACACTGGGAGTGAGGGACACTGGGAGCGAGGGACACCGGGAGTGAGGGAACTAGGAGTGATGGACACCGGGAGTGAGGGACACCGGGAGTGAGGAACACTGGGAGTGAGGGACACTGGGAGTGAGTGACAGCGGGACTGAGTGAAACTAGGGTGAGGGACACTGGGAGTGAGGTACACTGGGAGTGAGGGAACTGTGAGTGAGGGACACCTGGAGTGAGGGACACCGGGAGTGAGGGACACCGGGAGTGAGGGACACCGGGAGAAAGAGACAACGGGAGTGAGAGAAAATGGGAGTGAGGGAACTGGGCTTGAGGGACACTGGAAGTGAGGGACATCGAGTGTGAGGGACACCGGGAGTGAGGGACACCGGGAGTGAGGGACACCAGGAGTGAGGGACACCAGGAGTGAGGGAACTAGGAGTGATGGACAACGGGAGTGAGGAACACTGGGAGTGAGTAACACTGGGACTGAGGGACACTGGGAGTGAGGGAGACCGGGAGTGAGGGAGACCGGGAGTGAGGGTACTGGGAGTGAGGGACACCGGGAGTGAGTGACACCGGGAGTGAGTGAAACTAGGGTGTGGGACACTGGGAGTGAGGGCCACTGGGAGTGAGTGACACGAGAGTGAGGGTCACTGGGAGTGAGGGTCACTGGGAGTGAGGGACACCGGGAGTGAGGGAACTAGGAGTGATGGACACCGGGAGTGAGGGACACCGGGAGTGAGGAACACTGGGAGTGAGGGACACTGGGAGTGAGGGAACTGTGAGTGAGGGACACCGGGAGTGAGCCACACCCGGATTGAGGGAACTGGGAGTGAGCGACACTGGGAGTGAGGGACACCGGGAGTGAGGGACACCGGGAGTGAGGGACACCGGGAGTGAGGGAAGTGGGAGTGAAGGACACTGGGAGTGAGGGACACGGGGAGTGAGGGACACGGGGAGTGAGGGAACTGGGAGTGAGTGATACTGGGAGTGAGGGACACTAGGAGTGAGGGACACTGAGAGTGAGGGAACTGGGAGTGAAGGACACCGGGAGTGAGGGACACCGGGAGTGAGGGAAGTGGGAGTGAGGGACACTGGGAGTGAGGGACACTGGGAGTGAGGGACACGGGAAGTAAGGGAACTGGGAGTGAGTGATACTGGGAGTGAGGGACACTAGGAGTGAGGGACACTGAGAGTGAGGGAACTGGGAGTGAAGGACACTGGGAGTGAGGGACACCGGGAGTAAGAGACACCGGGAGTGAGAGACACTGGGAGTGAAGGAACTGGGCTTGAGGGACACTGGAAGTGAGGGACATCGAGAGTGAGGGACACCTGGAGTGAGGGACACTGGGAGTGTGGGACACTGCGAGTGTGGGAGACCGGGAGTGAGGGTACTGGGAGTGAGGGACGCCGGGAGTGAGGGACGCCGGGAGTGAATGACGCTAGAGTGAGGGACACTGGGATTGAGGGACAACGGGAGTGAGGGACACCGGGAGTGAGAGACACGGGGAGAGAGGGTCACTGGGAGTGAGGGACACTGGGAGTGAGGGACACAGAACGTGAGGGGCACTGGGAATGAGGGACATCGGGAGTGATGAACACTGGGACTGAGGGAACTGGGAGTGAAGGACACTGGTAGTGAGGAGCACTGGGAGTGAGGGACACCGTGAGTGAGGTACACCGGGAGTGAGGAACACCATGAGTGAGGATCACTAGGAGTGAGGGTCACTGGGAGTGCGGGAAACTGGGAGTGCCGGAAACTGGGAGTGATAGACACCGCGGTGAGGGACACTGGGAGTGAGGGACACCGGTAGTGAGGGACACTGGGAGTAAGAGACAACGGGAGTGAGAGAAACTTTGTGTGAGGGAACTGGGCTTGAGGGACACTGGAAGTGAGGGACATCGAGTGTGAGGGACACCGGGAGTGAGGGACACCGGGAGTGAGGGACACCGGGAGTGAGGGACACCGGGAGTGAGGGAACTGGGAGTGAGCGACACTGGGAGTGAGAGACTCCGGGAGTGAGGGACACTGGGGATTGATGGTCATCGGGAGTGAGGAACCCCGGGAGTGAGGGTCACTGAGAGTGAGGGACACTGAGAGTGAGAGACACCGGGAGTGCGGGACACTGGGAGTGCGGGAAACTGGGATTGAGGGACACCGGGAGTGAGGGACTCTGAGAGTGAGGTCAACGGGAGTGAGCGAACTGGGAGTGAGGGACACTGGGAGAGAGGGAACTGGGTGTGAGCGACACTGAGAGTGAGGGACACCGTGAGTGAGGGACACTGGGAGTGAGGGACACCGGGAGTGAGAGAACTGGGAATGAGGGACACTGGGAGTGTGGGACATGGGAGTGAGGGACACCGGGAGTGTGGGACACCGGGAGTGAGGGACACTGAGAGTGAGGGACACTGAGAGTGAGGGACACCGGGTGTGAGGGACACCGTGATTGAGGGACACTGGGTGTGAGGGACACCGGGAGTGAGGGAACTGGGCTTGTGGGACACTGGGAGTGAGGGACATCGAGAATGAGGGACACCGGGAGTGAGGGACACTGGGAGTGAGGGACACTGGGAGTGAGGGAACTGGGAGTGAGGGAACTGGGAGTGAGGCACACTAGGAGTGAGTGAACTGGGAGTGAGCGACACTGAGAGTGAGGGACACTGGGAGTCAGGGAACTGGGAGTGAGGGAGACTTGGAGAGAGGGAATATGGGAGTATGGGACACTGGGAATGAGGGACACTGGGAGTGAGGGACACCGGGAGTGAGGGGCACGGAGAGTGAGGGACACGGAGAGTGAGGGACACCGGGAGTTAGGGAACTGGGTATGAGGGACACTGAGAGTGAGCGAACAGGGAGTGAGGGTCACTGGGAGTGAGGGACACTGGGTGTGAGGAATTCTGGTAGTGAGGGACACCGGGAGCGAGGGACACTGGGAGTGACGGACACTGGGAGTGAGGGAACTGGGAGTGAGGGAACTGGGCTTGAGGGACACCGGGAGTGAGGGACACCTTGATTGAGGGACACCGGGAGTGAGGGACACCGGGAGTGAGGGACACCGGGAGTGAGGGACACCGGGTGTGAGGGAACTGGGAGTGAGCAACACTGGGAGTGAGCAACACTGGGAGTGAGGGACACCATGATAGAGGGACACTGGGAGTGAGGGACACCTGGAGTGAGGGACTCTGGGAGTGAGTGACACCGGGTGTGAGGGATTCTGGGAGTGAGGGACACCGGGAGCGAGGGACACTGGGAGTGAGGGACACCGTGAGTGAGGGACACCGGGAGTGTGGGACACCGGGAGTGAGGGACACCGGGAGTGAGGGACACCGGGAGTGAGGGACACCGAGAGTGAGGGACACTGAGAGTGAGGGACACTGGGAGTGAGGGACACTGGGTGTGAGGGACACCGGGTGTGAGGGAACTGGGAGTGAGGGACTCTGGGAGTGAGTGACACCGGGAGTGAGGGACACCTTGATTGAGGGACAATGGGAGTGAGGGACACCGGGAGTGAGGGACACCGTGAGTGAGGGACACCGGGAGTGTGGGACACCGGGAGTGAGGGACACCGGGAGTGAGGGACACCATGATAGAGGGACACTGGGAGTGAGGGACACCTGGAGTGAGGGACTCTGGGAGTGAGTGACACCGTAAGTGAGGGTACTGGGAGTGAAGCTCACTGGGAGTGAGGGACACTGGGAGTGTGGGAACTGGGAGTGAGGGACATGGGGAGTGAGGGACACTGGGAGTGAGGGAAACTGGGATTGAGGGACACTGGGAGAGAGGGAATTGGGAGTGAGTGACACTGTGAGTGAGGGACACCGTGAGTGAGGGACACTGGGAGTGAGGGACACCGGGCGTGAGGAACACCAGGAGTGAGGGTCATCTGGAGTGAGGGAATCTGGGAGTAAGAGACACCAGGACTGAGGGAAATGGGGAGTGAGGGAACTGGGAATGAGGTACACTGGGAGTGAGGGAACTGGGCTTGAGGGACACTGGGAGTGAGGGACACCGGGCGTGAGGAACGCCGGGAGTGAGGGTCATCTGGAGTGAGGGAATCTGGGAGTAAGAGACACCAGGAATGAGGGAAATGGGGAGTGAGGGAACTGGGAATGAGGTACACTGGGAGTGAGGGAACTGGGCTTGAGAGACACTGGGAGTGAGGGATACTGGGCGTGAGGAACGCCGGGAGTGAGGGTCATCTGGAGTGAGGGACTCTGGGAGTAAGAGACACCGGGACTGAGGGACATGGGGAGTGAGGGAACGGGGAATGAGTTACACTGGGAGTGAGGGACACCGGGAGTGAGAGAACTGGGAGTGAGGGACACTGGGAGTGAGGAACACTGGGAGTGAGGGACACTGGGAGTGAGGGATACCGGGACTGAGGGACACTGGGAGTAAGGGATACCGGGAGTGAGGGACACCGGGAGTAAGAGCCACCGGGAGTGAGAGCCACCGGGAGTGAGGGTCACCGGGAGTGAGGGCCACCGGGAGTGAGGGAACTGGGCTTGAGGGTCACTGGGAGAGAGGGACATCGAGAATGAGGGACACCGGGAGTGAGGAACACCAGGAGTGAGGAACACCAGGAGTGAGGGTCACTGAGAGTGAGGGACACTGAGAGTGAGAGACACTGAGAGTGAGAGACACCAGGAGTGAGGGACACTGGGAGTGCGGGAAACTGTGAGTGATAGACACCGGAGTGAGGGACACTGGGAGTGAGGGAACTGGGCTTGAGGGACATCGAGTGTGAGGGACACCAGGAGTGAGGGACACCGGGAGTGAGGGACACCGGGAGTGAGGGACACCGGGAGTGAGGGACACCGGGAGTGAGGGACACTGCGAGTGAGGGACAGTGGGAGTGAGGGACACTGGGAGTGACAGACACTGGGAGTGACGGACACCGTGAGTGAGGGTCACCGGCTGTGAGGGACACTGGGAGTGAGGGTACTGGGAGTGAAGGACACTGGGAGCAAGGGACACCGGGAGTGAGGGACATCGGGAGTGAGGGAACAGCGAGTGAGGGATACCATGAGTGAGGGACAACGGGAGTGAGGGACACCGGGAATGAGGAACACTTGGAGTGAGGGACACTGGGAGTGAGGGTACTGGGAGTGAAGGACACTGGGAGTGAGGGACACCGGGAGTGAGGAACTGGGAGTGAGGGACACCGGGTGTGAGGGACACCGGGAATGAGGAACACTGGGAGTGAGGGAACTGGGCTTGAGGGACACTGGGAGTGAGGGACACCGGGAGTGAGGGACAGTGGGAGTGAGGGTCACTGGGAGTGAGGGACATTGAGAGTGAGGGACAGTGGGAGTGAGGGACACCGGGAGTGAGGGACACCGGGAGTCAGAGACACCGGGAGTGAGAGACACCGGGAGTGAGGGACACCGGCAGTAAGGGACACTGGGAGTGAGGGAACTGGGCTTCAGGGACACTGCGAGTGAGGGACACCGGGAGTGAGGGACACTGCGAGTGAGGGACAGTGGGAGTGAGGGACACTTGGAGTGACAGACACTGGGAGTGACGGACGCCGTGAGTGAGGGTCACCGGCTGTGAGGGACACTGGGAGTGAGGGTACTGGGAGTGAAGGACACTGGGAGTGAGGGACACCGGGAGTGAGGTACATCGGGAATGAGGTACACTAGGAGTGAGGGACACCGGGAGTAAGGGACACTTGGAGTGAGGGACACCAGGAATGAGGGACACTTGGAGTGAGGGTCACCGGGAGTGAGAGACACTGGGAGTGAGAGACACTGGGAGTGAGGGAACTGGGCTTGAGCGATACTGGGAGTGAGGGACACTGGGAGTGAGGGACAATGGGAGTGAGGGACACTGGGAGTGAGGGACACCAGGCGTGAGGGACATCGGGAGTGAGGGACACCAGGAGTGAGGGACACTGCGAGTGAGGGACAGTGGGAGTGAGGGACACTGGGAGTGACAGACACTGGGAGTGACGGACACCGTGAGTGAGGGTCACCGGCTGTGAGGGACACTGGGAGTGAGGGTACTGGGAGTGAAGGACACTGGGATTGAGGGACACCGGGAGTGAGGGACATCGGGAGTGAGGGAACTGCGAGTGAGGGATACCATGAGTGAGGGACAACAGGAGTGAGGGACACCGGGAATGAGGAACACTTGGAGTGAGGGACACTGGGAGTGAGGGTACTGGGAGTGAAGGACACTGGGAGTGAGGGACACCGGGAGTGAGGAACTGGGAGTGAGGGACACCGGGTGTGAGGGACACCGGGAATGAGGAACACTGGGAGTGAGGGAACTGGGCTTGAGGGACACTGGGAGTGAGGGACACCGGGAGTGAGGGACAGTGGCAGTGAGGGTCATTGGGAGTGAGGGACATTGAGAGTGAGGAACAGTGGGAGTGAGGGACACCTGGAGTGAGGGACACCGGGATTCAGAGACACCGGGAGTGAGGGACACCGGCAGTGAGGGACACCGGCAGTGAGGGACACTGGGAGTGAGGGAACTGGGCTTCAGGGACACT
Source organism: Somniosus microcephalus (assembly GCF_052327205.1). Classification (NCBI taxonomy): domain Eukaryota; kingdom Metazoa; phylum Chordata; class Chondrichthyes; order Squaliformes; family Somniosidae; genus Somniosus; species Somniosus microcephalus. The sequence continues at coordinate 32,722,017 of NW_028225179.1, read as the reverse complement.
GCAAGTGAGGGACACTGCGAGTGAGGGACGCTGGGTGTGAGGGACACTGGGAGTGAGGGACACCGGGAGTGAGGAAAACTGGGAGTGAGGGACTTTGGGAGTGAGGATCACTGGGAGTGAGGGGCAGCGGCAGTGAGGGAACTGGGAGTGTGCGCCAATGGGAGTGAGGGACACAGGGAGTGAGGAATACTGGGAGTGAGGAACATCGGGAGTGATGGATACCGGGAGTGAGGGACACTGGGAGTGAGGGACACTGGGAGTGAGGGACACCGGGAGTGAGGGCCACTGGGAAAGAGGGACACCGGGAGTGAGAGACACCGGGAGTGAGGGACACTCGGAGTGAGGGACACAGGGAGTGAGGGACACAGGGAGTGAGGGACACTGGGAGTGATGGACACTTGGAGTGAAGGACACCGGGAGTGAGGTACACTGGGAGTGAGGAACACCAGGAGTAAGGGACACTTGGAGTGAGGGACACCGGGAATGAGGGGCACTTGGAGTGAGGGTCACCGGGAGTGAGAGACACTGGGAGTGAGAGACACTGGGAGTGAGGGAACTGGGCTTGAGGGACACTGGGCATGAGGGACACCGGGAGTGAGGGACAGTGGTAGTGAGGGACACTGGGTGTGAGGGACACCGGGCGTGAGGGACACCGGGAGTGAGGGAACTGGAAGTGAGGGATACCGTGAGTGAGGGACAACGGGAGTGAGGGACACCGGGAATGAGGAACACTCGGAGTGAGGGACATCGGGAGTGAGGGACACTGGGAGTGAGTGCACTGGGAGTGAGGGACACCGGGAGTGAGGGACATCGGGAGTGAGGGAACTGCGAGCGAGGGATACCATGAGTGAGGGACAACAGGAGTGAGGGACACCGGGAATGAGGAACACTTGGAGTGAGGGACACTGGGAGTGAGGGTACTGGGAGTGAAGGACACTGGGAGTGAGGGACACCGGGAGTGAGGAACTGGGAGTGAGGGACACCGGGTGTGAGGGACACCGGGAATGAGGAACACTGGGAGTGAGGGAACTGGGCTTGAGGGACACTGGGAGTGAGGGACACCGGGAGTGAGGGACAGTGGGAGTGAGGGTCACCGGGAGTGAGGGACATTGAGAGTGAGGGACAGTGGGAGTGAGGGACACCGGGAGTGAGGGACACCGGGTGTCAGAGACACCGGGAGTGAGGGACACTGGCAGTGAGGGACACCGGCAGTGAGGGACACTGGGAGTGAGGGAACTGGGCTTCAATGACACTGCGAGTGAGGGACACTGCGAGTGAGGGACGCTGGGTGTGAGGGTCACTCGGAGTGAGGGACATCGGAAGTGAGGGACACTGGGAGTGTGTGAAGTGGGAGTGAGGGTCACTGGGAGTGAGGGACACTGGAAGTGAGGGACACTGGGAGTGAGGGACACCGGGAGTGAGGGACACTGGGAGGGAGGGACACTGGGAGTGAGGGACACCGGGAATGAGGGACACTGAGAGTGCGGGACACCTGAAAATGGGGACACAGGGAGTGAGGGAACTGGGAGTGAGGGACACCGGGAGTGAGGGAGACTGCAAGTGAGGGACACTGGGAGCGAGGGACACTGGGAGTGAGGAACACTGGGAGTGCGGGACACGGGAAATGAGGGACACCGGGAGTGAGGGAATGGGGAGTGAGGGACACCGGGAGTGAGGGGCACCGGGAATGAGGGACATCGGCAGTGATGGACACCGGGAGTGAGGGACACTGGGAGTGAGGGATACCAGGAGTGAGGGACACTGGGAGAGAGGGACACCGGGAGTGAGAGACACCGGGAGTGAGGGACACTGGGAGTGAGGGACACCAGGAGTGAGGGACACCGGGTGTAAGGGACACTTGGTGTGAGGGACACCAGGAGTGAGGGACACCGGGAGTGAGGTAAACTGGAAGTGAGGGAAACCAGGAGTAAGGGACACTTGGAGTGAGGGACACCGGGAGTGAGGGACACCAGGAATGAGGGACACTTGGAGTGAGGGTCACCGGGAGTGAGAGACGCCGGGAGTGAGAGACACTGGGAGTGAGGGAACCGGGCTTGAGGGACACCGGGAGTGAGGGACAGTGGGAGTGAGGGACACTGGGCGTGAGGGACACCAGGCGTGAGGGACATCGGGAGTGAGGGACACCGGGAGTGAGGGACACTGCGAGTGAGGGACAGTGGGAGTGAGGGACAGTGGGAGTGACGGACACTGGGAGTGACGGACAAGGTGAGTGAGAGTCACCGGCTGTGAGGGACATTGGGAGTGAGGGACACTGGGAGTGAGGGACATCGGGAGTGAGGGACAGTGGGAGTGAGGGTCACTGGGAGTGAGGGACATTGAGAGTCAGAGACACCGGGAGTGAGAGACACCGGGAGTGAGGGACACCGGCAGTGAGGGACACTGGGAGTGAGGGAACTGGGCTTCAGGGACACTGCGAGTGAGGGACACCGGGAGTGAGGGACACTGCGAGTGAGGGACAGTGGGAGTGAATGACACTTGGAGTGACAGACACTGGGAGTGACGGACGCCGTGAGTGAGGGTCACCGGCTGTGAGGGACACTGGGAGTGAGGGTACTGGGAGTGAAGGACACTGGGAGTGAGGGACACCGGGAGTGAGGGACATCGGGAGTGAGGGAACTGCGAGCGAGGTATACCATGAGTGAGGGACAACAGGAGTGAGGGACACCGGGAATGAGGAACACTTGGAGTGAGGGACACTGGGAGTGAGGGTACTGGGAGTGAAGGACACTGGGAGTGAGGGACACCGGGAGTGAGGAACTGGGAGTGAGGGACACCGGGTGTGAGGGACACCGGGAATGACGAACACCGGGAGTGAGGGAACTGGGCTTGAGGGACACTGGGAGTGAGGGACACCGGGAGTGAGGGACAGTGGGAGTGAGGGTCACCGGGAGTGAGGGACATTGAGAGTGAGTGACAGTGGGAGTGAGGGACACCGGGAGTGAGGGACACCGGGAGTCAGAGACACCGGGAGTGAGGGACACTGGCAGTGAGGGACACCGGCAGTGAGGGACACTGGGAGTGAGGGAACTGGGCTTCAATGACACTGCGAGTGAGGGACACTGCGAGTGAGGGACGCTGGGTGTGAGGGACACTGGGAGTGAGGGACACCGGGAGTGAGGAAAACTGGGAGTGAGGGACTTTGGGAGTGAGGATCACTGGGAGTGAGGGGCAGCGGCAGTGAGGGAACTGGGAGTGAGCGCCAATGGGAGTGAGGGACACCGGGAGTGAGGAATACTGGGAGTGAGGAACATCGGGAGTGATGGATACCGGGAGTGAGGGACACTGGGAGTGAGGGACACTGGGAGTGAGGGACACTGGGAGTGAGGGACACCAGGAGTGAGGGCCACTGGGAAAGAGGGACACCGGGAGTGAGAGACACCGGGAGTGAGGGACACTGGGAGTGAGGGACACAGGGAGTGAGGGACACAGGGAGTGAGGGACACTGGGAGTGAGGGACACTGGGAGTGAGGGACACTTGGAGTGAAGGACACCGGGAGTGAGGGACACCGGGAGTGAGGTACACTGGGAGTGAGGAACACCAGGAGTAAGGGACACTTGGAGTGAGGGACACCGGGAATGAGGGGCACTTGGAGTGAGGGTCACCGGGAGTGAGAGACACTGGGAGTGAGAGACACTGGGAGTGAGGGAACTGGGCTTGAGGGACACTGGGCGTGAGGGACACCGGGAGTGAGGGACAGTGGTAGTGAGGGACACTGGGTGTGAGGGACACCGGGCGTGAGGGACACTGGGAGTGAGGGAACTGGAAGTGAGGGATACCGTGAGTGAGGGACAACGGGAGTGAGGGACACGGGGAATGAGGAACACTCGGAGTGAGGGACATCGGGAGTGAGGGACACTGGGAGTGAGTGTACTGGAAGTGAAGGACACTGGGAGCGAGGGACACCGGGAGTGAGGAACACCGGGACGGAGGGAAACCGGGCGTGAGGGACACTGGGAGTGAGGGACACTGGGAGTGAGGGACACCGGCAGTGAGGGACACCGGGACTGAGGGAAACCGGGCGTGAGGGACACTGGGAGTGAGGGACATCGGGAGTGAGGGACACTGGGAGTGAGGGACACCGGCAGTGAGGGACACCTGGTGTGAGGCACACCGAGCGTGAGGGACACTGGGAGTGAGGTACACTGGGAGTGAGGGTCCCTGGGAGTGAGGGACACCGAGAGTGAGAAAAACTGGGAGTGAGGGACTTTGGGAGTGAGGATCACTGGGAGTGAGGCACACCAGGAGTGAGGGAACTGGGAATGAGGGTCTCTGGGAGAGAGGGACACTGGGAGTGAAGGAATCTCAGAGTGAGGGAACTGGGAGTGAGGGACACTGGGAGTGAGGGAACTGGGAGTGAGGGACACTGGGTGTGAGGGACACCGAGGGACACTGGAAGTGAGGGATACGGGGAGTGAGGGAACTTGGAGTGAGGGACACTGTGAGTGAGGGACAGTGGGAGTGAGGGACACCAGGAATGAGGGACACCGGGAGTAAGGGATACCAGGAGTGAAGAACACCAGGAGTGAGGATACTGGGAGTGAAGGACACTGGGGGTGAGGGACACTGGGAGTGAGGGACACTGGGAGTGAGGGAACTGGGAGTGAGGGACTCCGGGAGTGAGGGTCACTCGGAGTGAGGGACATCGGGAGTGAGGGACACTGGGAGTGTGTTAAGTGGGAGTGAGTGCCACTGGGAGTGAGGGACACTGGAAGTGAGGGTCACTGGGAGTGAGGGACACCGGGAGTGAGGGACACTGGGAGGGAGGGGCACTGGGAGTGAGGGACACCGGGAATGAGGGACACTGAGAGTGAGGGACACCTGAAAATGGGGACACAGGGAGTGAGGGAACTGGGAGTGAGGGACACCGGGAGTGAGGGAGACTGCAAGTGAGGGACACTGGGAGTGAGGGACACTGGGAGTGAGGAACACTGGGAGTGCGGGACACGGGAAATGAGGGACACCGGGAGTGAGGGAATGGGGAGTGAGGGACACCGGGAGTGAGGGACAGTGGGAGTGAGGGTCACTGGGAGTGAGGGACATTGAGAGTCAGAGACACCGGGAGTGAGAGACACCGGGAGTGAGGGACACCGGCAGTGAGGGACACTGGGAGTGAGGGAACTGGGCTTCAGGGACACTGCGAGTGAGGGACACCGGGAGTGAGGGACACTGCGAGTGAGGGACAGTGGGAGTGAATGACACTTGGAGTGACAGACACTGGGAGTGACGGACGCCGTGAGTGAGGGTCACCGGCTGTGAGGGACACTGGGAGTGAGGGTACTGGGAGTGAAGGACACTGGGAGTGAGGGACACCGGGAGTGAGGGACATCGGGAGTGAGGGAACTGCGAGCGAGGGATACCATGAGTGAGGGACAACAGGAGTGAGGGACACCGGGAATGAGGAACACTTGGAGTGAGGGACACTGGGAGTGAGGGTACTGGGAGTGAAGGACACTGGGAGTGAGGGACACCGGGAGTGAGGAACTGGGAGTGAGGGACACCGGGTGTGAGGGACACCGGGAATGACGAACACCGGGAGTGAGGGAACTGGGCTTGAGGGACACTGGGAGTGAGGGACACCGGGAGTGAGGGACAGTGGGAGTGAGGGTCACCGGGAGTGAGGGACATTGAGAGTGAGGGACAGTGGGAGTGAGGGACACCGGGAGTGAGGGACACCGGGAGTCAGAGACACCGGGAGTGAGGGACACTGGCAGTGAGGGACACCGGCAGTGAGGGACACTGGGAGTGAGGGAACTGGGCTTCAATGACACTGCGAGTGAGGGACACTGCGAGTGAGGGACGCTGGGTGTGAGGGACACTGGGAGTGAGGGACACCGGGAGTGAGGAAAACTGGGAGTGAGGGACTTTGGGAGTGAGGATCACTGGGAGTGAGGGGCAGCGGCAGTGAGGGAACTGGGAGTGAGCGCCAATGGGAGTGAGGGACACCGGGAGTGAGGAATACTGGGAGTGAGGAACATCGGGAGTGATGGATACCGGGAGTGAGGGACACTGGGAGTGAGGGACACTGGGAGTGAGGGACACTGGGAGTGAGGGACACCAGGAGTGAGGGCCACTGGGAAAGAGGGACACCGGGAGTGAGAGACACCGGGAGTGAGGGACACTGGGAGTGAGGGACACAGGGAGTGAGGGACACAGGGAGTGAGGGACACTGGGAGTGAGGGACACTGGGAGTGAGGGACACTTGGAGTGAAGGACACCGGGAGTGAGGGACACCGGGAGTGAGGTACACTGGGAGTGAGGAACACCAGGAGTAAGGGACACTTGGAGTGAGGGACACCGGGAATGAGGGGCACTTGGAGTGAGGGTCACCGGGAGTGAGAGACACTGGGAGTGAGAGACACTGGGAGTGAGGGAACTGGGCTTGAGGGACACTGGGCGTGAGGGACACCGGGAGTGAGGGACAGTGGTAGTGAGGGACACTGGGTGTGAGGGACACCGGGCGTGAGGGACACTGGGAGTGAGGGAACTGGAAGTGAGGGATACCGTGAGTGAGGGACAACGGGAGTGAGGGACACGGGGAATGAGGAACACTCGGAGTGAGGGACATCGGGAGTGAGGGACACTGGGAGTGAGTGTACTGGAAGTGAAGGACACTGGGAGCGAGGGACACCGGGAGTGAGGAACACCGGGACTGAGGGAAACCGGGCGTGAGGGACACTGGGAGTGAGGGACACTGGGAGTGAGGGACACCGGCAGTGAGGGACACCGGGACTGAGGGAAACCGGGCGTGAGGGACACTGGGAGTGAGGGACACCGGGAGTGAGGGACACTGGGAGTGAGGGACACCGGCAGTGAGGGACACCTGGTGTGAGGCACACCGAGCGTGAGGGACACTGGGAGTGAGGTACACTGGGAGTGAGGGTCCCTGGGAGTGAGGGAAACCGAGAGTGAGGAAAACTGGGAGTGAGGGACTTTGGGAGTGAGGATCACTGGGAGTGAGGCACACCAGGAGTGAGGGAACTGGGAATGAGGGTCTCTGGGAGAGAGGGACACTGGGAGTGAAGGAATCTCAGAGTGAGGGAACTGGGAGTGAGGGACACTGGGAGTGAGGGAACTGGGAGTGAGGGACACTGGGTGTGAGGGACACCGAGGGACACTGGAAGTGAGGGATACGGGGAGTGAGGGAACTTGGAGTGAGGGACACTGTGAGTGAGGGACAGTGGGAGTGAGGGACACCAGGAATGAGGGACACCGGGAGTAAGGGATACCAGGAGTGAAGAACACCAGGAGTGAGGATACTGGGAGTGAAGGACACTGGGGGTGAGGGACACTGGGAGTGAGGGACACTGGGAGTGAGGGAACTGGGAATGAGGGACTCCGGGAGTGAGGGTCACTCGGAGTGAGGGACATCGGGAGTGAGGGACACTGGGAGTGTGTTAAGTGGGAGTGAGTGCCACTGGGAGTGAGGGACACTGGAAGTGAGGGTCACTGGGAGTGAGGGACACCGGGAGTGAGGGACACTGGGAGGGAGGGACACTGGGAGTGAGGGACACCGGGAATGAGGGACACTGAGAGTGAGGGACACCTGAAAATGGGGACACAGGGAGTGAGGGAACTGGGAGTGAGGGACACCGGGAGTGAGGGAGACTGCAAGTGAGGGACACTGGGAGTGAGGGACACTGGGAGTGAGGAACACTGGGAGTGCGGGACACGGGAAATGAGGGACACCGGGAGTGAGGGAATGGGGAGTGAGGGACACCGGGAGTGAGGGGCACCAGGAATGAGGGACATCGGCAGTGATGGACACCGGGAGTGAGGGACACTGGGAGTGAGGGATACCCGGAGTGAGGGACACTGGGAGAGAGGGACACCGGGAGTGAGAGACACCGGGAGTGAGGGACACTGGGAGTGAGGGACACCGGGAGTGAGGGACACCGGGAGTAAGGGACACTTGGTGTGAGGGACACCAGGAGTGAGGGACACCGGGATTGAGGTAAACTGGGAGTGAGGAAAACCGGGAGTAAGGGACACTTGGAGTGAGGGACACCGGGAGTGAGGGACACCAGGAATGAGGGACACTTGGAGTGAGGGTCACCGGGAGTGAGAGACACCGGGAGTGAGAGACACTGGGAGTGAGGGAACCGGGCTTGAGGGACACCGGGAGTGAGGGACAGTGGGAGTGAGGGACACTGGGAGTGAGGGGCACCAGGCGTGAGGGACATCGGGAGTGAGGGACACCGGGAGTGAGGGACACTGCGAGTGAGGGACAGTGGGAGTGAGGGACAGTGGGAATGACGGACACTGGGAGTGACGGACAAGGTGAGTGAGGGTCACCGGCTGTGAGGGACATTGGGAGTGAGGGACACTGGGAGTGAGGGACACCGGGAATGAGGGACAGTGGGAGTGAGGGTCACTGGGAGTGAGGGACATTGAGAGTCAGAGACACCGGGAGTGAGAGACACCGGGAGTGAGGGACACCGGCAGTGAGGGACACTGGGAGTGAGGGAACTGGGCTTCAGGGACACTGCGAGTGAGGGACACCGGGAGTGAGGGACACTGCGAGTGAGGGACAGTGGGAGTGAGGGACACTTGGAGTGACAGAGACTGGGAGTGACGGACGCCGTGAGCGAGGGTCACCGGCTGTGAGGGACACTGGGAGTGAGGGTACTGGGAGTGAAGGACACTGGGAGTGAGGGACACCGGGAGTGAGGGACATCGGGAGCGAGGGAACTGCGAGCGAGGGATACCATGAGTGAGGGACAACAGGAGTGAGGGACACCGGGAATGAGGAACACTTGGAGTGAGGGACACTGGGAGTGAGGGTACTGGGAGTGAAGGACACTGGGAGTGAGGGACACCGGGAGTGAGGAACTGGGAGTGAGGGACACCGGGTGTGAGGGACACCGGGAATGAGGAACACCGGGAGTGAGGGAACTGGCCTTGAGGGACACTGGGAGTGAGGGACACCGGGAGTGAGGGACAGTGGGAGTGAGGGTCACTGGGAGTGAGGGACATTGAGAGTGAGGGACAGTGGGAGTGAGGGACACCGGGAGTGAGGGACACCGGGAGTCAGATACACCGGGAGTGAGGGACACCGGCAGTGAGGGACACCGGCAGTGAGGGACACTGGGAGTGAGGGAACTGGGCTTCAGGGACACTGCGAGTGAGGGACACTGCGAGTGAGGGACGCTGGGTGTGAGGGACACTGGGAGTGAGGGACACCGGGAGCGAGGAAAACTGGGAGTGAGGGACTTTGGGAGTGAGGATCACTGGGAGTGAGAAGCAGCGGCAGTGAGGGAACTGGGAGTGAGCGCCAATGGGAGTGAGGGACACCGGGAGTGAGGAATACTGGGAGTGAGGAACATCGGGAGTGATGGATACCGGGAGTGAGGGACACTGGGAGTGAGGGACACTGGGAGTGAGGGACACTGGGAGTGAGGGACACCGGGAGTGAGGGCCACTGGGAAAGAGGGACACCGGGAGTGAGAGACACTGGGAGTGAGGGACACTGGGAGTGAGGGACACAGGGAGTGAGGGACACCAGGAATGAGGGACACTTGGAGTGAGGGTCACCGGGAGTGAGAGACACCGGGAGTGAGAGGCACTGGGAGTGAGGGAACCGGGCTTGAGGGACACCGGGAGTGAGGGACAGTGGGAGTGAGGGACACTGGGAGTGAGGGACACCAGGCATGAGGGACATCGGGAGTGAGGGACACCGGGAGTGAGGGACACTGCGAGTGAGGGACAGTGGGAGTGAGGGACAGTGGGAGTGACGGACACTGGGAGTGACGGACAAGGTGAGTGAGGGTCACCGGCTGTGAGGGACATTGGGAGTGAGGGACACTGGGAGTGAGGGACACCGGGAGTGAGGGACAGTGGGAGTGAGGGTCACTGGGAGTGAGGGGCATTGAGAGTCAGAGACACCGGGAGTGAGAGACACCGGGAGTGAGGGAACTGGGCTTCAGGGACACTGCGAGTGAGGGACACCGGGAGTGAGGGACACTGCGAGTGAGGGACAGTGGGAGTGAGGGACACTTAGAGTGACAGACACTGGGAGTGACGGACGCCGTGAGTGAGGGTCACCGGCTGTGAGGGACACTGGGAGTGAGGGTATTGGGAGTGAAGGACACTGGGAGTGAGGGATACCGGGAGTGAGGGACATCGGGAGTGAGGGAACTGCGAGCGAGGGATACCACGAGTGAGGGACAACAGGAGTGAGGGACACCGGGAATGAGGAACACTTGGAGTGAGGGACACTGGGAGTGAGGGTACTGGGAGTGAAGGACACTGGGAGTGAGGGACACCGGGAGTGAGGAACTGGGAGTGAGGGACACCGGGTGTGAGGGACACCGGGAATGAGGAACACCGGGAGTGAGGGAACTGGGCTTGAGGGACACTGGGAGTGAGGGACACCGGGAGTGAGGGACAGTGGGAGTGAGGGTCACTGGGAGTGAGGGACATTGAGAGTGAGGGACAGTGGGAGTGAGGGACACCTGGAGTGAGGGACTCCGGGAGTCAGAGACACCGGGAGTGAGGGACACCGGCAGTGAGGGACACCGGCAGTGAGGGACACTGGGAGTGAGGGAACTGGGCTTCAGGGACACTGCGAGTGAGGGACACTGCGAGTGAGGGACGCTGGGTGTGAGGGACACTGGGAGTGAGGGACACCGGGAGTGAGGAAAACTGGGAGTGAGGGACTTTGGGAGTGAGGATCACTGGGAGTGAGGGGCAGCGGCAGTGAGGGAACTGGGAGTGAGCGCCAATGGGAGTGAGGGACACCGGGAGTGAGTAATACTGGGAGTGAGGAACATCGGGAGTGATGGATACCGGGAGTGAGGGACACTGGGAGTGAGGGACACTGGGAGTGAGGGACACTGGGAGTGAGGGACACCGGGAGTGAGGGCCACTGGGAAAGAGGGACACCGGGAGTGAGAGACACCGGGAGTGAGGGACACTGGGAGTGAGGGACACAGGGAGTGAGGGACACAGGGAGTGAGGGACACTGGGAGTGAGGGACACATGGAGTGAAGGACACCGGGAGTGAGGGGCACCGGGAGTGAGGTACACTGGGAGTGAGGAACATCAGGAGTAAGGGACACTTGGAGTGAGGGACACCGGGAATGAGGGGCACTTGGAGTGAGGGTCACCGGGAGTGAGAGACACTGGGAGTGAGAGACACTGGGAGTGAGGGAACTGGGCTTGAGGGACACTGGGCGTGAGGGACAGCGGGAGTGAGGGACACCGGGAGTGAGGGAACTGGAAGTGAGGGATACCGTGAGTGAGGGACAACGGGAGTGAGGGACACCGGGAATGAGGAACACTCGGAGTGAGGGACATCGGGAGTGAGGGACACTGGGAGTGAGTGTACTGGAAGTGAAGGACACTGGGAGGGAGGGACACCGGGAGTGAGGGAACTGGGAGTGAGGGACACTGGGAGTGAGGGACACCGGCAGTGAGGGACACCGGGACTGAGGGAAACCGGGCGTGAGGGACACTGGGAGTGAGGGACACTGGGAGTGAGGGACACTGGGAGTGAGGGACACCGGCAGTGAGGGACACCGGGTGTGAGGCACACCGGGCGTGAGGGACACTGGGAGCGAGGTACACCGGGAGTGAGGCTCCCTGGGAGTGAGGGACACCGAGAGTGAGGAAAACTGGGAGTGAGGGACTTTGGGAGTGAGGATCACTGGGAGTGAGGCACACCAGGAGTGAGGGAACTGGGAATGAGGGTCTCTGGGAGTGAGGGACACCGGGAGTGAGGGAATCTCAGAGTGAGGGAACTGGGAGTGAGGGACACTGGGAGTGAGGGAACTGGGAGTGAGGGACACTGGGAGTGAGGGAACTGGGAGTGAGGGACACTGGGTGTGAGGGACACCGAGGGACACTGGAAGTGAGGCATACGGGGAGTGAGGGAACTTGGAGTGAGGGACACTGTGAGTGAGGGACAGTGGGAGTGAGGGACACCAGGAATGAGGGACGCCGGGAGTAAGGGATACCAGGAGTGAAGGACACCAGGAGTGAGGGTACTGGGAGTGAAGGACACTGGGGGTGAGGGACACCGGGAGTGAGGGACACTGGGAGTGAGGGAACTGGGAGTGAGGGACTCCGGGAGTGAGGGTCACTCGGAGTGAGGGACATCGGGAGTGAGGGACACTGGGAGTGTGTGAAGTGGGAGTGAGGGTCACTGGGAGTGAGGGACACTGGAAGTGAGGGACACTGGGAGTGAGGGACACCGGGAGTGAGGGACACTGGGAGGGAGGGACACTGGGAGTGAGGGACACCGGGAATGAGGGACACTGAGAGTGAGGGACACCTGAAAATGGGGACACAGGGAGTGAGGGAACTGGGAGTGAGGGACACCGGGAGTGAGGGAGACTGCAAGTGAGGGACACTGGGAGTGAGGGACACTGGGAGTGAGGAACACTGGGAGTGCGGGACACGGGAAATGAGGGACACCGGGAGTGAGGGAATGGGGAGTGAGGGACACCGGGAGTGAGAGGCACCGGGAATGAGGGACATCGGCAGTGATGGACACCGGGAGTGAGGGACACTGGGAGTGAGGGATACCAGGAGTGAGGGACACTGGGAGAGAGGGACACCGGGAGTGAGAGACACCGGGAGTGAGGGACACTGGGAGTGAGGGACACCGGGAGTGAGGGAAACCTGGAGTAAGGGACACTTGGTGTGAGGGACATCGGGATTGAGGGACACCAGGAGTGAGGGACACTGTGAGTGAGGGACAGTGGGAGTGAGGGTCACTGGGAGTGACAGACACTGGGAGTGACGGACACCGTGAGTGAGGGTCACCGGCTGTGAGGGACACTGGGAGTGAGGGTACTGGGAGTGAAGGACACTGGGAGCGAGGGACACCAGGAGTGAGGGACATCGGGAGTGAGGGACCTGCAAGTGAGGGATACCATGAGTGAGGGACAACGGGAGTGAGGGACAACGGGAATGAGGAACACTTGGAGTGAGGGACACTGGGAGTGAGGGTACTGGGAGTGAAGGACACTGGGAGTGAGGGACACTGGGAGTGAGGAACTGGGAGTGAGGGACACCGGGTGTGAGGGACACCGGGAATGAGGAACACTGGGAGTGAGGGAACTGGGCTTGAGGGACACTGGGAGTGAGGAAAACTGGGAGTGAGGGACTTTGGGAGTGAGGATCACTGGGAGTGAGGCACACCAGGAGTGAGGGAACTGGGAATGAGGGTCTCTGGGAGTGAGGGACACCGGGAGTGAGGGAATCTCAGAGTGAGGGAACTGGAAGTGAGGGACACTGGGAGTGAGGTAACTGGGAGTGAGGGACACTGGGTGTGAGGGACACCGAGGGACACTGGAAGTGAGGGATACGGGGAGTGAGGGAACTTGGAGTGAGGGACACTGTGAGTGAGGGACAGTGGGAGTGAGGGACACCAGGAATGAGGGACACCGGGAGTAAGGGATACCAGGAGTGAAGGACACCAGGAGTGAGGGTACTGGGAGTGAAGGACACTGGGGGTGAGGGACACCGGGAGTGAGGGACACTGGGAGTGAGGGAACTGGGAGTGAGGGACTCCGGGAGTGAGGGTCACTCGGAGTGAGGGACATCGGGAGTGAGGGACACTGGGAGTGTGTGAAGTGGGAGTGAGGGTCACTGGGAGTGAGGGACACTGGAAGTGAGGGACACTGGGAGTGAGGGACACCGGGAGTGAGGGACAGTGGGAGTGAGGGTCATTGGGAGTGAGGGACATTGAGAGTCAGGGACAGTGGGAGTGAGGGACACCGGGAGTGAGGGACACCGGGAGTCAGAGACACCGGGAGTGAGGGACACCGGCAGTGAAGGACACCGGCAGTGAGGGACACTGGGAGTGAGGGAACTGGGCTTCAGGGACACTGCGAGTGAGGGACACTGCGAGTGAGGGACGCTGGGTGTGAGGGACACTGGGAGTGAGGGACACCGGGCGTGAGGAAAACTGGGAGTGAGGGACTTTGGGAGTGAGGATCACTGGGAGTGAGGGGCAGCGGCAGTGAGGGAACTGGGAGTGAGTGCCAATGGGAGTGAGGGACACCGGGAGTGAGGAATACTGGGAGTGAGAAACATCGGGAGTGATGGATACCGGGAGTGAGGGACACTGGGTGTGAGGGACACTGGGAGTGAGGGACACCGGGAGTGTGGGCCACTGGGAAAGAGGGACACCGGGAGTGAGAGACACCGGGAGTGAGGGACACTGGGAGTGAGGGACAGAGGGAGTGAGGGACACAGGGAGTGAGGGACACTGTGAGTGAGGGACACTTGGAGTGAAGGACACCGTGAGTGAGGGACACCGGGAGTGAGGTACACTGGGAGTGAGGAACACCAGGAGTAAGGGACACTTGGAGTGAGGGACACCGGGAATGAGGGGCACTTGGAGTGAGGGTCACCGGGAGTGAGAGACACTGGGAGTGAGAGACACTGGGAGTGAGGGAACTGGGCTTGAGGGACACTGGGCGTGAGGGACACCGGGAGTGAGGGACAGTGGTAGTGAGGGACACTGGGTGTGAGGGACACCGGGCGTGAGGGGCACCGGGAGTGAGGGGACTGGAAGTGAGGGATACCGTGAGTGAGGGACAACGGGAGTGAGGGACACCGGGAATGAGGAACACTTGGAGTGAGGGACATCGGGAGTGAGGGACACTGGGAGTGAGTGTACTGGAAGTGAAGGACACTGGGAGCGAGGGACACCGGGAGTGAGGGAACTGGGAGTGAGGGACACTGGGAGTGAGGGACACCGGCAGTGAGGGACACCGGGACTGAGGGAAACTGGGCGTGAGGGACACTGGGAGTGAGGGACACCGGGAGTGAGGGACACTGGGAGTGAGGGACACCGGCAGTGAGGAAAACTGGGAGTGAGGGACTTTGGAAGTGAGGATCACTGGGAGTGAGGCACACCAGGAGTGAGGGAACTGGGAATGAGGGTCTCTGGGAGTGAGGGACACCGGGAATGAGGGAATCTCAGAGTGAGGGAGCTGGGAGTGAGGGACACTGGGAGTGAGGGAACAGGGAGTGAGGGACACTGGGTGTGAGGGACACCGAGGGACACTGGAAGTGAGGGATACGGGGAGTGAGGGAACTTGGAGTGAGGGACACTGTGAGTGAGGGACAGTGGGAGTGAGGGACACCAGGAGTGAGGGACACCGGGAGTAAGGGATACCAGGAGTGAAGGACACCAGGAGTGAGGGTACTGGGAGTGAAGGACACTGGGGGTGAGGGACACCGGGAGTGAGGGACACTGGGAGTGAGGGAACTGGGAGTGAGGGACTCCAGGAGTGAGGGTCACTCGGAGTGAGGGACATCGGGAGTGAGGGACACTGGGAGTGTGTGAAGTGGGAGTGAGGGTCACTGGGAGTGAGGGACACTGGAAGTGAGGGACACTGGGAGTGAGGGACACCGGGAGTGAGGGACACTGGGAGGGAGGGACACTGGGAGTGAGGGACACCGGGAATGAGGGACACTGAGAGTGAGGGACACCTGAAAATGGGGACACAGGGAGTGAGAGAACTGGGAGTGAGGGACACCGGGAGTGAGGGAGACTGCAAGTGAGGGACACTGGGAGTGAGGGACACTGGGAGTGAGGAACACTGGGAGTGCGGGACACGGGAAATGAGGGACACCAGGAGTGAGGGAATGGGGAGTGAGGGGCACCGGGAGTGAGGGGCACCGGGAATGAGGGACATCGGCAGTGATGGACACCGGGAGTGAGGGACACTGGGAGTGAGGGATACCAGGAGTGAGGGACACTGGGAGAGAGGGACACCGGGAGTGAGAGACACCGGGAGTGAGGGACACTGGGAGTGAGGGACACCGGGAGTGAGGGACACCGGGAGTAAGGGACACTTGGTGTGAGGGACACCAGGAGTGAGGGACACCGGGAGTGAGGTAAACTGGGAGTGAGGAAAACCGGGAGTAAGGGACACTTGGAGTGAGGGACACCGGGAGTGAGGGACACCAGGAATGAGGGACACTTGGAGTGAGGGTCACCGGGAGTGAGAGACACCGGGAGTGAGAGACACTGGGAGTGAGGGAACCGGGCTTGAGGGACACCGGATATGAGGGACAGTGGGAGTGAGGGACACTGGGAGTGAGGGACACCAGGCGTGAGGGACATCGGGAGTGAGGGACACCGGGAGTGAGGGACACTGCGAGTGAGGGACAGTGGGAGTGAGGGACAGTGGGAGTGATGGACACTGGGAGTGACGGACAAGGTGAGTGAGGGTCACCGGCTGTGAGGGACATTGGGAGTGAGGGTACTGTGAGTGAAGGACACTGGGAGTGAGGGACACCAGGAGTGAGGGACATCGGGAGTGAGGTACACTAGGAGTGAGGGACACCGGGAGAAAGGGACACTTGGAGTGAGGGGCACCAGGAATGAGGGACACTTGGAGTGAGGGTCACCGGGAGTGAGAGACACTGGGAGTGAGAGACACTGGGAGTGAGGGAACTGGGCTTGAGGGATACTGGGAGTGAGGGACACCGGGAGTGAGGGACAGTGGGAGTGAGGGACACTGGGAGTGAGGGACACCAGGCGTGAGGGACATCGGGATTGAGGGACACCAGGAGTGAGGGACACTGTGAGTGAGGGACAGTGGGAGTGAGGGTCACTGGGAGTGACAGACACTGGGAGTGACGGACACCGTGAGTGAGGGTCACCGGCTGTGAGGGACACTGGGAGTGAGGGTACTGGGAGTGAAGGACACTGGGAGCGAGGGACACCGGGAGTGAGGGACATCGGGAGTGAGGGAACTGCGAGTGAGGGATACCATGAGTGAGGGACAACGGGAGTGAGGGACACTGGGAATGAGGAACACTTGGAGTGAGGGACACTGGGAGTGAGGGTACTGGGAGTGAAGGACACTGGGAGTGAGGAACTGGGAGTGAGGGACACCGGGTGTGAGGGACACCGGGAATGAGGAACACTGGGAGTGAGGGAACTGGGCTTGAGGGACACTGGGAGTGAGGGACATCGGAAGTGAGGGACAGTGGGAGTGAGGGTCACTGGGAGTGAGGGACATTGAGAGTGAGGGACAGTGGGAGTGAGGGACACCGGGAGAGAGGGACACCGGGAGTCAGAGACACCGGGAGTGAGAGACACCGGGAGTGAGGGACACCGGCAGTGAGGGACACTGGGAGTGAGGGAACTGGGCTTCAGGGACACTGCGAGTGAGGGACACCGGGAGTGAGGGACACTGCGAGTGAGGGACAGTGGGAGTGAGGGACACTTGGAGTGACAGACACTGGGAGTGATGGACGCCGTGAGTGAGGGTCACCGGCTGTGTGGGATACTGGGAGTGAGGGTACTGGGAGTGAAGGACACTGGGAGTGAGGGACACCGGGAGTGAGGTACATCGGGAGTGAGGTACACTATGAGTGAGGGACACCGGGAGTAAGGGACACTTGGAGTGAGGGACACCAGGAATGAGGGACACTTGGAGTGAGGGTCACCGGGAGTGAGAGACACCGGGAGTGAGAGACACTGGGAGTGAGGGAACTGGGCTTGAGCGATACTGGGAGTGAGGGACACCGGGAGTGAGGGACAGTGGGAGTGAGGGACACTGGGAGTGAGGGACACCAGGCGTGAGGGACATCGGGAGAAAGGGACACCAGGAGTGAGGTACACTGCGAGTGAGGGACAGTGGGAGTGAGGGACTGTGGGAGTGAGGGACACTGGGAGTGACAGACACTGGGAGTGACGGACACCGTGAGTGAGGGTCACCGGCTGTGAGGGACACTGGGAGTGAGGGTACTGGGAGTGAAGGACACTGGGATTGAGGGACACCGGGAGTGAGGGACATCGGGAGTGAGGGAACTGCGAGTGAGGGATACCATGAGTGAGGGACAACAGGAGTGAGGGACACCGGGAATGAGGAACACTTGTAGTGAGGGACACTGGGAGTGAGGGTACTGGGAGTGAGGGACACCGGGTGTGAGGGACACCGGGAATGAGGAACACTGGGAGTGAGGGAACTGGGCTTGAGGGACACTGGGAGTGAGGGACACCGGGAGTGAGGGACAGTGGGAGTGAGGGTCACTGGGAGTGAGGGACATTGAGAGTGAGGGACAGTGGGAGTGAGGGACACCGGGAGTGAGGGACACCGGGAGTAAGAGACACTGGGAGTGAGGGACACCGGCAGTGAGGGACACCGGCAGAGAGGGACACTGGGAGTGAGGGAACTGGGCTTCAGGGACACTGCGAGTGCGGGACACTGTGAGTGAGGGACGCTGGGTGTGAGGGACACTGGGAGTGAGGGACACCGGGAGTGAGGAAAACTGGGAGTGAGGGACTTTGGGAGTGAGGATCACTGGGAGTGAGGGGCAGCGGCAGTGAGGGAACTGGGAGTGAGCGCCAATGGGAGTGAGGGACACCGGGAGTGAGGAATACTGGGAGTGAGGAACATCGGGAGTGGTGGATACCGGGAGTGAGGGACACTGGGAGTGAGGGACACTGGGAGTGAGGGACACCGGGAGTGAGGGCCACTGGGAAAGAGGGACACCGGGAGTGAGAGACACCGGGAGTGAGGGACACTGGGAGTGAGGGACACAGGGAGTGAGGGACACAGGGAGTGAGGGACACTGGGAGTGAGGGACACTGGGAGTGAGGGACACTTTGAGTGAAGAACACCGGGAGTGAGGGACACCGGGAGTGAGGTACACTGGGAGTGAGGAACACCAGGAGTAAGGGACACTTGGAGTGAGGGACACCGGGAATGAGGGGCACTTGGAGTGAGGGTCACTGGGAGTGAGAGACACTGGGAGTGAGAGACACTGGGAGTGAGGGAACTGGGCTTGAGGGACACTGGGCGTGAGGGACACCGGGAGTGAGGGACAGTGGTAGTGAGGGACACTGGGTGTGAGGGACACCAGGCGTGAGGGACACCGGGAGTGTGGGAACTGGAATTGAGGGATACCATGAGTGAGGGACAACGGGAGTGAGGGACACCGAGAATGAGGAACACTCGGAGTGAGGGACATCGGGAGTGAGGGACACTGGGAGTGAGTGTACTGGAAGTGAAGGACACTGGGAGCGAGGGACACCGGGAGTGAGGGAACTGGGAGTGAGGGACACTGGGAGTGAGGGACACCGGCAGTGAGGGACACCGGGACTGAGGGAAACCGGGCATGAGGGACACTGGGAGTGAGGGACACCGGGAGTGAGGGATACTGGGAGTGAGGGACACCGGCAGTGAGGGACACCGGGTGTGAGGCACACCGGGCGTGAGGGACACTGGGAGTGAGGTAGACCGGGAGTGAGGGTCCCTGGGAGTGAGGGACACCGAGAGTGAGGAAAACAGGGAGTGAGGGACTTTGGGAGTGAGGATCACTTGGAGTGACGCACACCAGGAGTGAGGGAACTGGGAATGAGGGTCTCTGGGAGTGAGGGACACCGGGAGTGAGGGAATCTCAGAGTGAGGGAACTGGGAGTGAGGGACACTGGGAGTGAGGGAACTGGGAGTGAGGGACACTGGGTGTGAGGGACACCGAGGGACATTGGAAGTGAGGGATACGGGGAGTGAGGGAACTTGGAGTGAGGGACACTGTGAGTGAGGGACAGTGGGAGTGAGGGACACCAGGAATGAGGGACACCAGGAGTAAGGGATACCAGGAGTGAAGGACACCAGGAGTGAGGGTACTGGAAGTGAAGGACACTGGGTGTGAGGGACACCGGGAGTGAGGGACACTGGGAGTGAGGGAACTGGGAGTGAGGGACTCCGGGAGTGAGGGTCACTCGGAGTGAGGGACATCGGGAGTGAGGGACACTGGGAGTGTGTGAAGTGGGAGTGAGGGTCACTGGGAGTGAGGGACACTGGAAGTGAGGGACACTGGGAGTGAGGGACACCGGGAGTGAGGGACACTGGGAGGGAGGGACACTGGGAGTGAGGGACACCGGGAATGAGGGACACTGAGAGTGAGGGACACCTGAAAATGGGGACACAGGGAGTGAGGGAACTGGGAGTGAGGGACACCGGGAGTGAGGGAGACTGCAAGTGAGGGACACTGTGGGTGAGGGACAGTGGGAGTGAGGGACACCAGGAATGAGGGACACCGGGAGTAAGGGATACCAGGAGTGAAGGACACCAGGAGTGAGGGTACTGGGAGTGAAGGACACTGGGGGTGAGGGACACCGGGAGTGAGGGACACTGGGAGTGAGGGAACTGGGAGTGAGGGACTCCGGGAGTGAGGGTCACTCGGAGTGAGGGACATCGGGAGTGAGGGACACTGGGAGTGTGTGAAGTGGGAGTGAGGGTCACTGGGAGTGAGGGACACTGGAAGTGAGGGACACTGGGAGTGAGGGACACCGGGAGTGAGGGACACTGGGAGGGAGGGACATTGGGAGTGAGGGACACCGGGAATGAGGGACACTGAGAGTGAGGGACACCTGAAAATGGGGACACAGGGAGTGAGGGAACTGGGAGTGAGGGACACCGGGAGTGAGGGAGACTGCAAGTGAGGGACACTGGGAGTGAGGGACACTGGGAGTGAGGAACACTGGGAGTGCGGGACACGGGAAATGAGGGACACCGGGAGTGAGGGAATGGGGAGTGAGGGACACCGGGAGTGAGGGGCACCAGGAATGAGGGACATCGGCAGTGATGGACACCGGGAGTGAGGGACACTGGGAGTGAGGGATACCAGGAGTGAGGGACACTGGGAGAGAGGGACACCGGGAGTGAGAGACACCGGGAGTTAGGGACACTGGGAGTGAGGGACACCGGGAGTGAGGGACACCGGGAGTAAGGGACACTTGGTGTGAGGGACACCAGGAGTGAGGGACACCGGGAGTGAGGTAAACTGGGAGTGAGGAAAACCGGGAGTAAGGGACACTTGGAGTGAGGGACACCGGGAGTGAGGGACACCAGGAATGAGGGACACTTGGAGTGAGGGTCACCGGGAGTGAGAGACACCGGGAGTGAGAGACACTGGGAGTGAGGGCACCGGGCTTGAGGGACACCGGGAGTGAGGGACAGTGGGAGTGAGGGACACTGGGAGTGAGGGACACCAGGCGTGAGGGACATCGGGAGTGAGGGACACCGGGAGTGAGGGGCACTGCGAGTGAGGGACAGTGGGAGTGAGGGACAGTGGGAGTGACGGACACTGGGAGTGACGGACAAGGTGAGTGAGGGTCACCGGCTGTGAGGGACATTGGGAGTGAGGGACACTGGGAGTGAGGGACACCGGGAGTGAGGGACAGTGGGAGTGAGGGTCAATGGGAGTGAGGGACATTGAGAGTGAGGGACAGTGGGAGTGAGGGACACTGGGAGTGAGGGACACCGGGAGTCAGAGACACCGGGAGTGAGAGACACCGGGAGTGAGGGACACCGGCAGTGAGGGACACTGGGAGTGAGGGAACTGGGCTTCAGGGACACTGCGAGTGAGGGACACCGGGAGTGAGGGACACTGCGAGTGAGGGACAGTGGGAGTGAGGGACACTGGGAGTGACAGACACTGGGAGTGATGGGCACCGTGAGTGAGGGTCACCGGCTGTGAGGGACACTGGGAGTGAGGGTACTGGGACTGAAGGACACTGGGAGTGAGGGACACCGGAATGAGGTACATCGGGAGTGAGGTACACTAGGAGTGAGGGTCACCGGGAGTAAGGGACACTTGGAGTGAGGGACACCAGGAATGAGGGACACTTGGAGTGAGGGTCACCGGGAGTGAGAGACACCGGGAGTGAGAGACACTGGGAGTGAGGGAACTGGGCTTGAGCGATACTGGGAGTGAGGGACACCGGGAGTGAGGGACAGTGGGAGTGAGGGACACTGGGAGTGAGGGACACCATGCGTGAGGGACATCGGGAGTGAGGGACACCAGGAGTGAGGGACACTGCAAGTGAGGGACAGTGGGAGTGAGGGACACTGGGAGTGACAGACACTGGGAGTGACGGACACCGTGAGTGAGGGTCACCGGCTGTGAGGGACACTGGGAGTGAGGGTACTGGGAGTGAGGGACTTTGGGAGTGAGGATCACTGGGAGTGAGGGGCAGCGGCAGTGAGGGAACTGGGAGTGAGCGCCAATGGGAGTGAGGGACACCGGGAGTGAGGAATACTGAGAGTGAGGAACATCGGGAGTGATGGATACCGGGAGTGAGGGACACTGGGAGTGAGGGACACTGGGAGTGAGGGACACCGGGAGTGAGGGCCACTGGGAAAGAGGGACACCGGGAGTGAGAGACACCGGGAGTGAGGGACACTGGGAGTGAGGGACACAGGGAGTGAGGGACACAGGGTGTGAGGAACACTGGGGGTGAGGGACACTTGGAGTGAAGGCCACCGGGAGTGAGGGACACCGGGAGTGAGGTACACTTGGAGTGAGGAACACCAGGAGTAAGGGACACTTGGAGTGAGGGACACCGGGAATGAGGGGCACTTGGAGTGAGGGTCACCGGGAGTGAGAGACACTGGGAGTGAGAGACACTGGGAGTGAGGGAACTGGGCTTGAGGGACACTGGGCGTGAGGGACACCGGGAGTGAGGGACAGTGGTAGTGAGGGACACTGGGTGTGAGGGACACCGGGCGTGAGGGACACCGGGAGTGAGGGAACTGGAAGTGAGGGATACCGTGAGTGAGGTACAACGGGAGTGAGGGACACCGGGAATGAGGAACACTCGGAGTGAGGGACATCGGGAGTGAGGGACACTGGGAGTGAGTGTACTGGAAGTGAAGGACACTGGGAGCGAGGGACACCGGGAGTGAGGGAACTGGGAGTGAGGGACACTGGGAGTGAGGGACACCAGCAGTGAGGGACACCGGGACTGAGGGAAACCGGGCGTGAGGGACACTGGGAGTGAGGGACACCGGGAGTGAGGGACACTGGGAGTGAGGGACACCGGCAGTGAGGGACACCGGGTGTGAGGCACACCGGGCGTGAGGGACACTGGGAGTGAGGTACACCGGGAGTGAGGGTCCCTGGGAGTGAGGGACACCGAGAGTGAGGAAAACTTGGAGTGAGGGACTTTGGGAGTGAGGATCACTGGGAGTGAGGCACACCAGGAGTGAGGGAACTGGGAATGAGGGACTCTGGGAGTGAGGGACACCGGGAGTGAGGGAATCTCAGAGTGAGGTAACTGGGAGTGAGGGACACTGGGAGTGAGGGAACTGGGAGTGAGGGACACTGGGTGTGAGGGACACCGAGGGACACTGGAAGTGAGGGATACGGGGAGTGAGGGAACTTGGAGTGAGGGACACTGTGAGTGAGGGACAGTGGGAGTGAGGGACACCAGGAATGAGGGACACCAGGAGTAAGGGATACCAGGAGTGAAGGACACCAGGAGTGAGGGTACTGGGAGTGAAGGACACCGGGAGTGAGGGACACTGGGAGGGAGGGACACTGGGAGTGAGGGACACTGGAAGTGAGGAACACTGGGAGTGAGGGACACCGGGAGTGAGGGACACTGGGAGGGAGGGACACTGGGAGGGAGGGACACTGGGAGTGAGGGACACCGGGAACGAGGGACACTGAGAGTGAGGGACACCTGAAAATGGGGACACAGGGATTGAGGGAACAGGGAGTGAGGGACACCGGGAGTGAGGGAGACTGCAAGTGAGGGACAATGGGAGTGAGGGACACTGGGAGTGAGGAACACTGGGAGTGCGGGGCACGGGAAATGAGGGACACCGGAAGTGAGGGAATGGGGAGTGAGGGACACCGGGAGTGAGGGGCACCGGGAATGAGGGACATCGGCAGTGATGGACACCGGTAGTGAGGGACACTGGGAGTGAGGGATACCGGGAGTGAGGGACACTGGGAGAGAGGGACACCGGGAGTGAGAGACACCGGGAGTGAGGGACACTGGGAGTGAGGGACACCGGGAGTGAGGGACACCGGGAGTAAGGGACACTTGGTGTGAGGGACACCAGGAGTGAGGGACACCGGGATTGAGGTAAACTGGGAGTGAGGAAAACCAGGAGTAAGGGACACTTGGAGTGAGGGACACCGGGAGTGAGGGACACCAGGAATGAGGGACACTTGGAGTGAGGGTCACCGGGAGTGAGAGACACCGGGAGTGAGAGACACTGGGAGTGAGGGAACCGGGCTTGAGGGACACCGGGAGTGAGGGACAGTGGGAGTGAGGAACACTTGGAGTGAGGGACACTGGGAGTGAGGGTACTGGGAGTGAAGGACACTGGGAGTGAGGGACACCGGGAGTGAGGAGCTGGGAGTGAGGGACACCGAGTGTGAGGGACACCGGGAATGAGGAACACTGGGAGTGAGGGAACTGGGCTTGAGGGACACTGGGAGTGAGGGACACCGGGAGTGAGGGACAGTGGGAGTGAGGGTCACTGGGAGTGAGGGACATTGAGAGTGAGGGACAGTGGGAGTGAGGGACACCGGGAGTGAGGGACACCGGGAGTCAGAGACACCGGGAGTGAGAGACACCGGGAGTGAGGGACACTGCGAGTGAGGGACAGTGGGAGTGAGGGACACTTGGAGTGACAGACACTGGGAGCGACGGACGCCGTGAGTGAGGGTCACCGGCTGTGAGGGACACTGGGAGTGAGGGTACTGGGAGTGAAGGACACTGGGAGTGAGGGACACCGGGAGTGAGGTACATCGGGAGTGAGGTACACTAGGAGTGAGGGACACCGGGAGTAAGGGACACTTGGAGTGAGGGACACCAGGAATGAGGGACACTTGGTGTGAGGGTCACCGGGAGTGAGAGACACCGGGAGTGAGAGACACTGGGAGTGAGGGAACTCGGCTTGAGCGATACTGGGAGTGAGGGACGCCGGGAGTGAGGGACAGTGGGAGTGAGGGACACTGGGAGTGAGGGACACCAGGCGTGAGGGACATCGGGAGTGAGGGACACCAGGAGTGAGGGACACTGCGAGTGAGGGACAGTGGGAGTGAGGGACACTGGGAGTGACAGACACTGGGAGTGACGGACACCGTGAGTGAGGGTCACCGGCTGTGAGGGACACTGGGAGTGAGGGTACTGGGAGTGAAGGACACTGGGATTGAGGGACACCGGGAGTGAGGGACATCGGGAGTGAGGGAACTGCGAGTGAGGGATACCATGAGTGAGGGACAACAGGAGTGAGGGACACCGGGAATGAGGAACACTTGGAGTGAGGGACAGTGGGAGTGAGGGTACTGGGAGTGAAGGACACTGGGAGTGAGGGACACCGGGAGTGAGGAACTGGGAGTGAGGGACACCGGGTGTGAGGGACACCGGGAATGAGGAACACTGGGAGTGAGGGAACTGGGCTTGAGGGACACTGGGAGTGAGGGACACCGGGAGTGAGGGACAGTGGGAGTGAGGGTCACTGGGAGTGAGGGACATTGAGAGTGAGGGACAGTGGGAGTGAGGGACGCCGGGAGTGAGGGACACTGGGAGTCAGAGACACTGGGAGTGAGGAACACCGGCAGTGAGGGACACCCCCAGTGAGGAACACTGGGAGTGAGGGAACTGGGCTTCAGGGACACTGCGAGTGAGGGACACTGCGAGTGAGGGACGCTGGGTGTGAGGGACACTGGGAGTGAGGGACACCGGGAGTGAGGAAAACTGGGAGTGAGGGACTTTGGGAGTGAGGATCACTGGGAGTGAGGGGCAGCGGCAGTGAGGGAACTGGGAGTGAGCGCCAATGGGAGTGAGGGACACCGGGAGTGAGGAATACTGGGAGTGAGGAACATCGTGAGTGATGGATACCGGGAGTGAGGGACACTGGGAGTGAGGGACACTGGGAGTGAGGGACACTGGGAGTGAGGGACACCGGGAGTGAGGGCCACTGGGAAAGAGGGACACCGGGAGTGAGAGACACCGGGAGTGAGGGATACTGGGAGTGAGGGACACAGGGAGTGAGGGACACAGGGAGTGAGGGACACTGGGAGTGAGGGACACTTGGAGTGAAGGACACCAGGAGTGAGGGACACCGGGAGTGAGGTACACTGGGAGTGAGGAACACCAGGTGTAAGGGACACTTGGAGTGAGGGACACCGGGAATGAGGGGCACTTGGAGTGAGGGTCACCGGGAGTGAGACACTGGGAGTGAGAGACACTGGGAGTGAGGGAACTGGGCTTGAGGGACACTGGGCGTGAGGGACACCGGGAGTGAGGGACAGTGGTAGTGAGGGACACTGGGTGTGAGGGACACCGGGCGTGAGGGACACCGGGAGTGAGGGAACTGGAAGTGAGGGATACCGTGAGTGAGGGACAACGGGAGTGAGGGACACCGGGAATGAGGAACACTCAGAGTGAGGGACATCGGGAGTGAGGGACACTGGGAGTGAGTGTACTGGAAGTGAAGGACACTGGGAGCGAGGGACACCGGGAGTGAGGGAACTGGGAGTGAGGGACACTGAGAGTGAGGGACACCGGCAGTGAGGGACACCGGGACTGAGGGAAACCGGGCGTGAGGGACACTGGGAGTGAGGGACACCGGGAGTGAGGGACACTGGGAGTGAGGGACACCGGCAGTGAGGGACACCGGGTGTGAGGCACACCGGGCGTGAGGGACACTGGGAGTGAGGTACACCGGGAGTGAGGGTCCCTGGGAGTGAGGGACACCGAGAGTGAGGAAAACTGGGAGTGAGGGACTTTGGGAGTGAGGATCACTGGGAGTGAGGCGCACCAGGAGTGAGGGAACTGGGAATGAGGGTCTCTGGGAGTGAGGGACACCGGGAGTGAGGGAATCTCAGAGTGAGGGAACTGGGAGTGAGGGACACTGGGAGTGAGGGAACTGGGAGTGAGGGACACTGGGTGTGAGGGACACCGAGGGACACTGGAAGTGAGGGATACGGGGAGTGAGGGAACTTGGAGTGAGGGACACTGTGAGTGAGGGATAGTGGGAGTGAGGGACACCACGAATGAGGGACACCGGGAGTAAGGGATACCAGGAGTGAAGGACACCAGGAGTGAGGGTACTGGGAGTGAAGGACACTGGGGGTGAGGGACACCGGGAGTGAGGGACACTGGGAGTGAGGGAACTGGGAGTGAGGGACTCCGGGAGTGAGGGTCACTCGGAGTGAGGGACATCGGGAGTGAGGGACACTGGAAGTGAGGGACACTGGGAGTGAGGGACACCGGGAGTGAGGGACACTGGGAGGGAGGGACACTGGGAGTGAGGGACACCGGGAATGAGGGATACTGAGAGTGAGGGACACCTGAAAATGGGGACACAGGGAGTGAGGGAACTGGGAGTGAGGGACACCGGGAGTGAGGGAGACTGCAAGTGAGGGACACTGGGAGTGAGGGACACTGGGAGTGAGGAACACTGGGAGTGCGGGACACGGGAAATGAGGGACACCGGGAGTGAGGGAATGGGGAGTGAGGGACACCGGGAGTGAGGGGCACCGGGAATGATGGACATCGGCAGTGATGGACACCGGGAGTGAGGGACACTGGAAGTGAGGGATACCAGGAGTGAGGGACACTGGGAGAGAGGGACACCGGGAGTGAGAGACACCGGGAGTGAGGGACACTGGGAGTGAGGGACACCGGGAGTGAGGGACACCGGGAGAAAGGGACACTTGGTGTGAGGGACACCGGGAGTGAGGGACACCGGGAGTGAGGTAAACTGAGAGTGAGGAAAACCGGGAGTAAGGGACACTTGGAGTGAGGGACACCGGGAGTGAGGGACACCAGGAATGAGGGACACTTGGAGTGAGGGTCACCGGGAGTGAGAGACACCGGGAGTGAGAGACACTGGGAGTGAGGGAACCGGGCTTGAGGGACACCGGGAGTGAGGGACAGTGGGAGTGAGGGACACTGGGAGTGAGGGACACCAGGCGTGAGGGACATCGGGAGTGAGGGACACCGGGAGTGAGGGACACTGCGAGTGAGGGACAGTGGGAGTGAGGGACAGTGGGAGTGACAGACACTGGGAGTGACGGACAAGGTGAGTGAGGGTCACCGGCTGTGAGGGACATTGGGAGTGAGGGTACTGTGAGTGAAGGACACTGGGAGTGAGGGACACCAGGAGTGAGGGACATCGGGAGTGAGGTACACTAGGAGTGAGGGACACTGGGAGAAAGGGACACTTGGAGTGAGGGACACCAGGAATGAGGGACACTTGGAGTGAGGGTCACCGGGAGTGAGAGACACCGGGACTGAGAGACACTGGGAGTGAGGGAACTGGGCTTGAGGGATACTGGGAGTGAGGGACACCGGGAGTGAGGGACAGTGGGAGTGAGGGACACTGGGAGTGAGGGACACCAGGCGTGAGGGACAGCGGGATTGAGGGACACCAGGAGTGAGGGACACTGTGAGTGAGAGACAGTGGGAGTGAGGGTCACTGGGAGTGACAGACACTGGGAGTGACGGACACCGTGAGTGAGGGTCACCGGCTGTGAGGGACACTGGGAGTGAGGTTACTAGGAGTGAAGGACACTGGGAGCGAGGGACACCGGGAGTGAGGGACATCGGGAGTGAGGGAACTGCGAGTGAGGGATACCATGAGTGAGGGACAACGGGAGTGAGGGACACCGGGAATGAGGATCACTTGGAGTGAGGGACACTGGGAGTGAGGGTACTGGGAGTGAGGGACACCGGGTGTGAGGGACACCGAGAATGAGGAACACTGGGAGTGAGGGAACTGGGCTTGAGGGACACTGGGAGTGAGGGACACCGGGAGTGAGGGACAGTGGGAGTGAGGGTCACTGGGAGTGAGGGACATTGAGAGTAAGGGACAGTGGGATTGAGGGACACCGGGAGTGAGGGACACCGGGAGTCAGAGACACCGGGAGTGAGGGACACCGGCAGTGAGGGACACCGGCAGTGAGGGACACTGGGAGTGAGGGAACTGGGCTTCAGGGACACTGCGAGTGAGGGACACTGCGAGTGAGGGACGCTGGGTGTGAGGGACACTGTGAGTGAGGGACACCGGGAGTGAGGATCACTGGGAGTGAGGGGCAACGACAGTGAGGGAACTGGGAGTGAGTGTACTGGAAGTGAAGGACACTGGGAGCGAGGGACACCGGGAGTGAGGGAACTGGGAGTGAGGGACACTGGGAGTGAGGGACACCAGCAGTGAGGGACACCGGGACTGAGGGAAACCGGGCGTGAGGGACACTGGGAGTGAGGGACACCGGGAGTGAGGGACACTGGGAGTGAGGGACACCGGCAGTGAGGGACACCGGGTGTGAGGCACACCGGGCGTGAGGGACACTGGGAGTGAGGTACACCGGGAGTGAGGGTCCCTGGGAGTGAGGGACACCGAGAGTGAGGAAAACTGGGAGTGAGGGACTTTGGGAGTGAGGATCACTGGGAGTGAGGCGCACCAGGAGTGAGGGAACTGGGAATGAGGGTCTCTGGGAGTGAGGGACACCGGGAGTGAGGGAATCTCAGAGTGAGGGAACTGGGAGTGAGGGACACTGGGTGTGAGGGAACTGGGAGTGAGGGACACTGGGTGTGAGGGACACCGAGGGACACTGGAAGTGAGGGATACGGGGAGTGAGGGAACTTGGAGTGAGGGACACTGTGAGTGAGGGACAGTGGGAGTGAGGGACACCAGGAATGAGGGACACCGGGAGTAAGGGATACCAGGAGTGAAGGACACCAGGAGTGAGGGTACTGGGAGTGAAGGACACTGGGGGTGAGGGACACCGGGAGTGAGGGACACTGGGAGTGAGGGAACTGGGAGTGAGGGACTCCGGGAGTGAGGGTCACTCGGAGTGAGGGACATCGGGAGTGAGGGACACTGGGAGTGTGTGAAGTGGGAGTGAGTGTCACTGGGAGTGAGGGACACTGGAAGTGAGGGACACTGGGAGTGAGGGACACCGGGAGTGAGGGACACTGGGAGGGAGGGATACTGGGAGTGAGGGACACCGGGAATGAGGGACACTGAGAGTGAGGGACACCTGAAAATGGGGACACAGGGAGTGAGGGAACTGGGAGTGAGGGACACCGGGAGTGAGGGAGACTGCAAGTGAGGGACACTGGGAGTGAGGGACACTGGGAGTGAGGAACACTGGGAGTGCGGGACACGGGAAATGAGGGACACCGGGAGTGAGGGAATGGGGAGTGAGGGACACCGGGAGTGAGGGGCACCGGGAATGAGGGACATCGGCAGTGATGGACACCGGGAGTGAGGGACACTGGGAGAGAGGGATACCAGGAGTGAGGGACACTGGGAGAGAGGGACACCGGGAGTGAGGGACACCGGGAGAAAGGGACACTTGGTGTGAGGGACACCGGGAGTGAGGGACACCGGGAGTGAGGTAAACTGGGAGTGAGGAAAACCGGGAGTGAGGGACACCGGGAGTGAGGGACACCAGGAATGAGGGACACTTGGAGTGAGGGTCACCGGGAGTGAGAGACACCGGGAGTGAGAGACACTGGGAGTGAGGGAACCGGGCTTGAGGGACACCGGGAGTGAGGGACAGTGGGAGTGAGGGACACTGGGAGTGAGGGACACCAGGCGTGAGGGACATCGGGAGTGAGGGACACCGGGAGTGAGGGACACTGCGAGTGAGGGACAGTGGGAGTGAGGGAAAGTGGGAGTGACGGACACTGGGAGTGACGGACACTGGGAGTGACGGACAAGGTGAGTGAGGGTCACCGGCTGTGAGGGACATTGGGAGTGAGGGTACTGTGAGTGAAGGACACTGGGAGTGAGGGACACCAGGAGTGAGGGACATCGGGAGTGAGGTACACTAGGAGTGAGGGACACCGGGAGAAAGGGACACTTGGAGTGAGGGACACCAGGAATGAGGGACACTTGGAGTGAGGGTCACCGGGAGTGAGAGACACCGGGAGTGAGAGATGCTGGGAGTGAGGGAACTGGGCTTGAGGGATACTGGGAGTGAGGGACACCGGGAGTGAGGGACAGTGGGAGTGAGGGACACTGGGAGTGAGGGACACCAGGCGTGAGGGACATCGGGATTGAGGGACACCAGGAGTGAGGGACACTGTGAGTGAGGGACAGCGGGAGTGAGGGTCACTGGGAGTGACAGACACTGGGAGTGACGGACACCGTGAGTGAGGATCACCGGCTGTGAGGGACACTGGGAGTGAGGGTACTGGGAGTGAAGGACACTGGGAGCGAGGGACACCGGGAGTGAGGGACATCGGGAGTGAGGGAACTGCGAGTGAGGGATACCATGAGTGAGGGACAACGGGAGTGAGGGACAGCGGGAATGAGGAACACTTGGAGTGAGGGACACTGGGAGTGAGGGTACTGGGAGTGAAGGACACTGGGAGTGAGGGACACCGGGAGTGAGGAACTGGGAGTGAGGGACACCGGGTGTGAGGGACACCGGGAATGAGGAACACTGGGAGTGAGGGAAATGGGCTTGAGGGACACTGGGAGTGAGGGACACCGGGAGTGAGGGACAGTGGGAGTGAGGGTCACTGGGAGTGAGGGACATTGAGAGTGAGGGACAGTGGGAGTGAGGGACACCGGGAGTGAGGGACACTGGGAGTCAGAGACACCGGGAGTGAGAAACACCGGGAGTGAGGGACACTGGCTGTGAGGGACACTGGGAGTGAGGGAACTGGGCTTCAGGGACACTGCGAGTGAGGCACACCGGGAGTGAGGGACACTGCGAGTGAGGGACAGTGGAAGTTAGGGACACTTGGAGTGACAGACGCTGGGAGTGACGGACACCGTGAGTGAGGGTCACCGGCTGTGAGGGACACTGGGAGTGAGGGTACTGGGAGTGAAGGTCACTGGGAGTGAGGGACACCGGGAGTGAGGTACATCGGGAGTGAGGTACACTAGGAGTGAGGGACACCGGGAGTAAGGGACACTTGGAGTGAGGGACACCAGGAATGAGGGACACTTGGAGTGAGGGTCACCGGGAGTGAGAGACACCGGGAGTGAGAGACACTGGGAGTGAGGGAACTGGGCTTGAGCGATACTGGGAGTGAGGGACACCGGGAGTGAGGGACAGTGGGAGTGAGGGACACTGGGAGTGAGGGACACCAGGCGTGAGGGACATCGGGAGTGAGGGACACCAGGAGTGAGGGACACTGCGAGTGAGGGACAGTG
Organism: Somniosus microcephalus; assembly: GCF_052327205.1. Taxonomy (NCBI): domain Eukaryota; kingdom Metazoa; phylum Chordata; class Chondrichthyes; order Squaliformes; family Somniosidae; genus Somniosus; species Somniosus microcephalus. The sequence continues at coordinate 32,690,094 of NW_028225179.1, read as the reverse complement.
GGAGTGAGGGACACTGGGAGTGACAGACACTGGGAGTGACGGACACCGTGAGTGAGGGTCACCGGCTGTGAGGGACACTGGGAGTGAGGGTACTGGGAGTGAAGGACACTGGGATTGAGGGACACCGGGAGTGAGGGACACCGGGAGTGAGGTACACTGGGAGTGAGGAACACCAGGAGTAAGGGACACTTGGAGTGAGGGACACCGGGAATGAGGGGCACTTGGAGTGAGGGTCACCGGGAGTGAGAGACACTGGGAGTGAGAGACACTGGGAGTGAGGGAACTGGGCTTGAGGGACACTGGGCATGAGGGACACCGGGAGTGAGGGACAGTGGTAGTGAGGGACACTGGGTGTGAGGGACACCGGGCGTGAGGGACACCGGGAGTGAGGGAACTGGAAGTGAGGGATACCGTGAGTGAGGGACAACGGGAGTGAGGGACACCGGGAATGAGGAACACTCGGAGTGAGGGACATCGGGAGTGAGGGACACTGGGAGTGAGTGTACTGGAAGTGAAGGACACTGGGAGCGAGGGACACCGGGAGTGAGGGAACTGGGAGTGAGGGACACTGGGAGTGAGGGACACCGGCAGTGAGGGACACCGGGACTGAGGGAAACCGGGCGTGAGGGACACTGGGAGTGAGGGACACTGGGAGTGAGGGACACCGGGAGTGAGGGACACTGGGAGTGAGGGACACCGGCAGTGAGGGACACCGGGTGTGAGGCACACCGGACGTGAGGGACACTGGGAGTGAGGTACACCGGGAGTGAGGGACACTGGAAGTGAGGGACACTGGGAGTGAGGGACAACGGGAGTGAGGGACACTGGGAGGGAGGGACACTGGGAGTGAGGGACACCGGGAATGAGGGATACTGAGAGTGAGGGACACCTGAAAATGGGGACACAGGGAGTGAGGGAACTGGGAGTGAGGGACACCAGGAGTGAGGGAGACTGCAAGTGAGGGACACTGGGAGTGAGGGACACTGGGAGTGAGGAACACTGGGAGTGCGGGACACGGGAAATGAGGGACACCGGGAGTGAGGGAATGGGGAGTGAGGGACACCGGGAGTGAGGGGCACCGGGAATGATGGACATCGGCAGTGATGGACACCGGGAGTGAGGGACACTGGAAGTGAGGGATACCAGGAGTGAGGGACACTGGGAGAGAGGGACACCGGGTGTGAGAGACACCGGGAGTGAGGGACACTGGGAGTGAGGGACACCGGGAGTGAGGGACACCGGGAGAAAGGGACACTTGGTGTGAGGGACACCGGGAGTGAGGGACACCGGGAGTGAGGTAAACTGAGAGTGAGGAAAACCGGGAGTAAGGGACACTTGGAGTGAGGGACACCGGGAGTGAGGGACACCAGGAATGAGGGACACTTGGAGTGAGGGTCACCGGGAGTGAGAGACACCGGGAGTGAGAGACACTGGGAGTGAGGGAACCGGGCTTGAGGGACACCGGGAGTGAGGGACAGTGGGAGTGAGGGACACTGGGAGTGAGGGACACCAGGCGTGAGGGACATCGGGAGTGAGGGACACCGGGAGTGAGGGACACTGCGAGTGAGGGACAGTGGGAGTGAGGGACAGTGGGAGTGACAGACACTGGGAGTGACGGACAAGGTGAGTGAGGGTCACCGGCTGTGAGGGACATTGGGAGTGAGGGTACTGTGAGTGAAGGACACTGGGAGTGAGGGACACCAGGAGTGAGGGACATCGGGAGTGAGGTACACTAGGAGTGAGGGACACTGGGAGAAAGGGACACTTGGAGTGAGGGACACCAGGAATGAGGGACACTTGGAGTGAGGGTCACCGGGAGTGAGAGACACCGGGACTGAGAGACACTGGGAGTGAGGGAACTGGGCTTGAGGGATACTGGGAGTGAGGGACACCGGGAGTGAGGGACAGTGGGAGTGAGGGACACTGGGAGTGAGGGACACCAGGCGTGAGGGACAGCGGGATTGAGGGACACCAGGAGTGAGGGACACTGTGAGTGAGAGACAGTGGGAGTGAGGGTCACTGGGAGTGACAGACACTGGGAGTGACGGACACCGTGAGTGAGGGTCACCGGCTGTGAGGGACACTGGGAGTGAGGTTACTAGGAGTGAAGGACACTGGGAGCGAGGGACACCGGGAGTGAGGGACATCGGGAGTGAGGGAACTGCGAGTGAGGGATACCATGAGTGAGGGACAACGGGAGTGAGGGACACCGGGAATGAGGATCACTTGGAGTGAGGGACACTGGGAGTGAGGGTACTGGGAGTGAGGGACACCGGGTGTGAGGGACACCGAGAATGAGGAACACTGGGAGTGAGGGAACTGGGCTTGAGGGACACTGGGAGTGAGGGACACCGGGAGTGAGGGACAGTGGGAGTGAGGGTCACTGGGAGTGAGGGACATTGAGAGTAAGGGACAGTGGGATTGAGGGACACCGGGAGTGAGGGACACCGGGAGTCAGAGACACCGGGAGTGAGGGACACCGGCAGTGAGGGACACCGGCAGTGAGGGACACTGGGAGTGAGGGAACTGGGCTTCAGGGACACTGCGAGTGAGGGACACTGCGAGTGAGGGACGCTGGGTGTGAGGGACACTGTGAGTGAGGGACACCGGGAGTGAGGATCACTGGGAGTGAGGGGCAACGACAGTGAGGGAACTGGGAGTGAGTGTACTGGAAGTGAAGGACACTGGGAGCGAGGGACACCGGGAGTGAGGGAACTGGGAGTGAGGGACACTGGGAGTGAGGGACACCAGCAGTGAGGGACACCGGGACTGAGGGAAACCGGGCGTGAGGGACACTGGGAGTGAGGGACACCGGGAGTGAGGGACACTGGGAGTGAGGGACACCGGCAGTGAGGGACACCGGGTGTGAGGCACACCGGGCGTGAGGGACACTGGGAGTGAGGTACACCGGGAGTGAGGGTCCCTGGGAGTGAGGGACACCGAGAGTGAGGAAAACTGGGAGTGAGGGACTTTGGGAGTGAGGATCACTGGGAGTGAGGCGCACCAGGAGTGAGGGAACTGGGAATGAGGGTCTCTGGGAGTGAGGGACACCGGGAGTGAGGGAATCTCAGAGTGAGGGAACTGGGAGTGAGGGACACTGGGTGTGAGGGAACTGGGAGTGAGGGACACTGGGTGTGAGGGACACCGAGGGACACTGGAAGTGAGGGATACGGGGAGTGAGGGAACTTGGAGTGAGGGACACTGTGAGTGAGGGACAGTGGGAGTGAGGGACACCAGGAATGAGGGACACCGGGAGTAAGGGATACCAGGAGTGAAGGACACCAGGAGTGAGGGTACTGGGAGTGAAGGACACTGGGGGTGAGGGACACCGGGAGTGAGGGACACTGGGAGTGAGGGAACTGGGAGTGAGGGACTCCGGGAGTGAGGGTCACTCGGAGTGAGGGACATCGGGAGTGAGGGACACTGGGAGTGTGTGAAGTGGGAGTGAGTGTCACTGGGAGTGAGGGACACTGGAAGTGAGGGACACTGGGAGTGAGGGACACCGGGAGTGAGGGACACTGGGAGGGAGGGATACTGGGAGTGAGGGACACCGGGAATGAGGGACACTGAGAGTGAGGGACACCTGAAAATGGGGACACAGGGAGTGAGGGAACTGGGAGTGAGGGACACCGGGAGTGAGGGAGACTGCAAGTGAGGGACACTGGGAGTGAGGGACACTGGGAGTGAGGAACACTGGGAGTGCGGGACACGGGAAATGAGGGACACCGGGAGTGAGGGAATGGGGAGTGAGGGACACCGGGAGTGAGGGGCACCGGGAATGAGGGACATCGGCAGTGATGGACACCGGGAGTGAGGGACACTGGGAGAGAGGGATACCAGGAGTGAGGGACACTGGGAGAGAGGGACACCGGGAGTGAGGGACACCGGGAGAAAGGGACACTTGGTGTGAGGGACACCGGGAGTGAGGGACACCGGGAGTGAGGTAAACTGGGAGTGAGGAAAACCGGGAGTGAGGGACACCGGGAGTGAGGGACACCAGGAATGAGGGACACTTGGAGTGAGGGTCACCGGGAGTGAGAGACACCGGGAGTGAGAGACACTGGGAGTGAGGGAACCGGGCTTGAGGGACACCGGGAGTGAGGGACAGTGGGAGTGAGGGACACTGGGAGTGAGGGACACCAGGCGTGAGGGACATCGGGAGTGAGGGACACCGGGAGTGAGGGACACTGCGAGTGAGGGACAGTGGGAGTGAGGGAAAGTGGGAGTGACGGACACTGGGAGTGACGGACACTGGGAGTGACGGACAAGGTGAGTGAGGGTCACCGGCTGTGAGGGACATTGGGAGTGAGGGTACTGTGAGTGAAGGACACTGGGAGTGAGGGACACCAGGAGTGAGGGACATCGGGAGTGAGGTACACTAGGAGTGAGGGACACCGGGAGAAAGGGACACTTGGAGTGAGGGACACCAGGAATGAGGGACACTTGGAGTGAGGGTCACCGGGAGTGAGAGACACCGGGAGTGAGAGATGCTGGGAGTGAGGGAACTGGGCTTGAGGGATACTGGGAGTGAGGGACACCGGGAGTGAGGGACAGTGGGAGTGAGGGACACTGGGAGTGAGGGACACCAGGCGTGAGGGACATCGGGATTGAGGGACACCAGGAGTGAGGGACACTGTGAGTGAGGGACAGCGGGAGTGAGGGTCACTGGGAGTGACAGACACTGGGAGTGACGGACACCGTGAGTGAGGATCACCGGCTGTGAGGGACACTGGGAGTGAGGGTACTGGGAGTGAAGGACACTGGGAGCGAGGGACACCGGGAGTGAGGGACATCGGGAGTGAGGGAACTGCGAGTGAGGGATACCATGAGTGAGGGACAACGGGAGTGAGGGACAGCGGGAATGAGGAACACTTGGAGTGAGGGACACTGGGAGTGAGGGTACTGGGAGTGAAGGACACTGGGAGTGAGGGACACCGGGAGTGAGGAACTGGGAGTGAGGGACACCGGGTGTGAGGGACACCGGGAATGAGGAACACTGGGAGTGAGGGAAATGGGCTTGAGGGACACTGGGAGTGAGGGACACCGGGAGTGAGGGACAGTGGGAGTGAGGGTCACTGGGAGTGAGGGACATTGAGAGTGAGGGACAGTGGGAGTGAGGGACACCGGGAGTGAGGGACACTGGGAGTCAGAGACACCGGGAGTGAGAAACACCGGGAGTGAGGGACACTGGCTGTGAGGGACACTGGGAGTGAGGGAACTGGGCTTCAGGGACACTGCGAGTGAGGCACACCGGGAGTGAGGGACACTGCGAGTGAGGGACAGTGGAAGTTAGGGACACTTGGAGTGACAGACGCTGGGAGTGACGGACACCGTGAGTGAGGGTCACCGGCTGTGAGGGACACTGGGAGTGAGGGTACTGGGAGTGAAGGTCACTGGGAGTGAGGGACACCGGGAGTGAGGTACATCGGGAGTGAGGTACACTAGGAGTGAGGGACACCGGGAGTAAGGGACACTTGGAGTGAGGGACACCAGGAATGAGGGACACTTGGAGTGAGGGTCACCGGGAGTGAGAGACACCGGGAGTGAGAGACACTGGGAGTGAGGGAACTGGGCTTGAGCGATACTGGGAGTGAGGGACACCGGGAGTGAGGGACAGTGGGAGTGAGGGACACTGGGAGTGAGGGACACCAGGCGTGAGGGACATCGGGAGTGAGGGACACCAGGAGTGAGGGACACTGCGAGTGAGGGACAGTGGGAGTGAGGGACACTGGGAGTGACAGACACTGGGAGTGACGGACACCGTGAGTGAGGGTCACCGGCTGTGAGGGACACTGGGAGTGAGGGTACTGGGAGTGAAGGACACTGGGATTGAGGGACACCGGGAGTGAGGGACACCGGGAGTGAGGTACACTGGGAGTGAGGAACACCAGGAGTAAGGGACACTTGGAGTGAGGGACACCGGGAATGAGGGGCACTTGGAGTGAGGGTCACCGGGAGTGAGAGACACTGGGAGTGAGAGACACTGGGAGTGAGGGAACTGGGCTTGAGGGACACTGGGCATGAGGGACACCGGGAGTGAGGGACAGTGGTAGTGAGGGACACTGGGTGTGAGGGACACCGGGCGTGAGGGACACCGGGAGTGAGGGAACTGGAAGTGAGGGATACCGTGAGTGAGGGACAACGGGAGTGAGGGACACCGGGAATGAGGAACACTCGGAGTGAGGGACATCGGGAGTGAGGGACACTGGGAGTGAGTGTACTGGAAGTGAAGGACACTGGGAGCGAGGGACACCGGGAGTGAGGGAACTGGGAGTGAGGGACACTGGGAGTGAGGGACACCGGCAGTGAGGGACACCGGGACTGAGGGAAACCGGGCGTGAGGGACACTGGGAGTGAGGGACACTGGGAGTGAGGGACACCGGGAGTGAGGGACACTGGGAGTGAGGGACACCGGCAGTGAGGGACACCGGGTGTGAGGCACACCGGACGTGAGGGACACTGGGAGTGAGGTACACCGGGAGTGAGGGTCCCTGGGAGTGAGGGACACCGAGAGTGAGGAAAACTGGGAGTGAGGGACTTTGGGAGTGAGGATCCATGGGAGTGAGGCACACCAGGAGTGAGGGAACTGGGAATGAGGGTCTCTGGGAGTGAGGGACACCGGGAGTGAGGGAATCTCAGAGTGAGGGAACTGGGATTGAGGGACACTGGGAGTGAGGGAACTGGGAGTGAGGGACACTGGGTGTGAGGGACACCGAGGGACACTGGAAGTGAGGGATACGGGGAGTGAGGGAACTTGGAGTGAGGGACACTGTGAGTGAGGGACAGTGGGAGTGAGGGACACCACGAATGAGGGACACCGGGAGTAAGGGATACCAGGAGTGAAGGACACCAGGAGTGAGGGTACTGGGAGTGAAGGACACTGGGGGTGAGGGACACTGGGAGTGAGGGACACTGGGAGTGAGGGAACTGGGAGTGAGGGACTCCGGGAGTGAGGGTCACTCGGAGTGAGGGACATCGGGAGTGAGGGACACTGGGAGTGTGTGAAGTGGGAGTGAGGGTCACTGGGAGTGAGGGACACTGGAAGTGAGGGACACTGGGAGTGAGGGACACCGGGAGTGAGGGACACTGGGAGGGAGGGACACTGGGAGTGAGGGACACCGGGAATGAGGGACACTGAGAGTGAGGGACACCTGAAAATGGGGACACAGGGAGTGAGGGAACTGGGAGTGAGGGACACCGGGAGTGAGGGAGACTGCAAGTGAGGGACACTGGGAGTGAGGGACACTGGGAGTGAGGAACACTGGGAGTGCGGGACACGGGAAATGAGGGACACCGGGAGTGAGGGAATGGGGAGTGAGGGACACCGGGAGTGAGGGGCACTGGGAATGAGGGACATCGGCAGTGATGGACACCGGGAGTGAGGGACACTGGGAGTGAGGGATACCAGGAGTGAGGGACACTGGGAGAGAGGGACACCGGGAGTGAGAGACACCGGGAGTGAGGGACACTGTGAGTGAGGGACACCGGGAGTGAGGGACACCGGGAGTAAGGGACACTTGGTGTGAGGGACACCAGGAGTGAGGGACACCGGGAGTGAGGTAAACTGGGAGTGAGGAAAACCGGGAGTAAGGGACACTTGGAGTGAGGGACACCGGGAGTGAGGGACACCAGGAATGAGGGACACTTGGAGTGAGGGTCACCGGGAGTGAGAGACACCGGGAGTGAGAGACACTGGGAGTGAGGGAACCGGGCTTGAGGGACACCGGGAGTGAGGAACAGTGGGAGTGAGGGACACTGGGAGTGAGGGACACCAGGCGTGAGGGACATCGGGAGTGAGGGACACCGGGAGTGAGGGACACTGCGAGTGAGGGCCAGTGGGAGTGAGGGACAGTGGGAGTGACGGACACTGGGAGTGACGGACAAGGTGAGTGAGGGTCACCGTCTGTGAGGGACATTGGGAGTGAGGGTACTGTGAGTGAATGACACTGGGAGTGAGGGACACCAGGAGTGAGGGGCATCGGGAGTGAGGTACACTAGGAGTGAGGGACACCGGGAGAAAGGAACACTTGGAGTGAGGGACACCAGGAATGAGGGACACTTGGAGTGAGGGTCACCGGGAGTGAGAGACACCGGGAGTGAGAGACACTGGGAGTGAGGGAACTGGGCTTGAGGGATACTGGGAGTGAGGGACACCGGGAGTGAGGGACAGTGGGAGTGAGGGACACTGGGAGTGAGGGACACCAGGCGTGAGGGACATCGGGATTGAGGGACACCAGGAGTGAGGGACACTGTGAGTGAGGGACAGTGGGAGTGAGGGTCACTGGAAGTGACAGACACTGGGAGTGACGGACACCGTGAGTGAGGGTCACCGGCTGTGAGGGACACTGGGAGTGAGGGTACTGGGAGTGAAGGACACTGGGAGCGAGGGACACCAGGAGTGAGGGACATCAGGAGTGAGGGAACTGCGAGTGAGGGATACCATGAGTGAGGGACAACGGGAGTGAGGGACACCGGGAATGAGGAGCACTGGGAGTGAGTGACACTGGGAGTGAGGGTACTGGGAGTGAAGGACACTGGGAGTGAGGGACACCGGGAGTGAGGGAACTGGGAGTGAGGGACACCGGGTGCGCGGGACACCGGGAATGAGGAACACTGGGACTGAGGGAACTGGGCTTGAGGGACACCGGGAGTGAGGGACACCGGGAGTGAGGGACACTGGGAGTGAGGGACATTGAGAGTGAGGGACAGTGGGAGTGAGGGACACCGGGAGTGAGGGACACCAGGAGTCAGAGACACCGGGAGTGAGAGACACCGGGAGCGAGGGACACCGGCAGTGAGGGACACTGGGAGTGAGGGAACTGGGCTTCAGGGACACTGCGAGTGAGGGACACTGCGAGTGAGGGACGCTGGGTGTGAGGGACACTGGGAGTGAGGGACACCGGGAATGAGGGACACTGAGAGTGAGGGACAGCTGAAAATTGGGACACAGGGAGTGAGGGAACTGGGAGTGAGGGACATCGGGAGTGAGGGAGACTGCAAGTGAGGGACACTGGGATTGAGGGACACTGGGAGTGAGGAACACTGGGAGTGCGGGACACGGGAAATGAGGGACACCGGGAGTGAGGGACACCGGGAGTGAGGGAATGGGGAGTGAGGGACACCGGGAGTGAGGGGCACCGGGAATGAGGGACATCGGCAGTGATGGACACCGGGAGTGAGGGACACTGGGAGTGAGGGTTACCAGGAGTGAGGGACACTGGGAGAGAGGGACACCGGGAGTGAGAGACACCGGGAGTGAGGGACACTGGGAGTGAGGGACACCGGGAGTGAGGGACACCGGGAGTAAGGGACACTTGGTGTGAGGGACACCAGGAGTGAGGGACACCGGGAGTGAGGTAAACTGGGAGTGAGGGAAACCGGGAGTAAGGGACACTTGGAGTGAGGGACACCGGGAGTGAGGGACACCAGGAATGAGGGACACTTGGAGTGAGGGTCACCGGGAGTGAGAGACACCGGGAGTGAGAGACACTGGGAGTGAGGGAACCGGGCTTGAGGGACACCGGGAGTGAGGGACAGTGGGAGTGAGGGACACTGGGAGTGAGGGACACCAGGCGTGAGGGACATCGGGAGTGAGGGACACCGGGAGTGAGGGACACTGCGAGTGAGGGACAGTGGGAGTGAGGGACACTGGGAGTGACAGACACATGGAGTGACGGACAAGGTGAGTGAGGGTCACCGGCTGTGAGGGACATTGGGAGTGAGGGTACTGGGAGTGAAGGACACTGGGAGTGAGGGACACCGGGAGTGAGGAACTGGGAGTGAGGGACACCGGGTGTGAGGGACACGGGAATGAGGAACACTGGGAGTGAGGGAAATGGGCTTGAGGGACACTGGGAGTGAGGGACACCGGGAGTGAGGGACAGTGGGAGTGAGGGTCACTGGGAGTGAGGGACATTGAGAGTGAGGGACAGTGGGAGTGAGGGACACCGGGAGTGAGGGACACCGGGAGTCAGAGACACCGGGAGTGAGAGACACCGGGAGTGAGGGACACCGGCAGTGAGGGACACTGGGAGTGAGGGAACTGGGCTTCAGGGACACTGCGAGTGAGGCACACCGGGAGTGAGGGACACTGCGAGTGAGGGACAGTGGGAGTGAGGGACACTTGGAGTGACAGACGCTGGGAGTGACGGACGCCGTGAGTGAGGGTCACCGGCTGTGAGGGACACTGGGAGTGAGGGTACTGGGAGTGAAGGACACTGGGAGTGAGGGACACCGGGAGTGAGGTACATCGGGAGTGAGGTACACTAGGAGTGAGGGACACCGGGAGTAAGGGACACTTGGAGTGAGGGATACCAGGAATGAGGGACACTTGGAGTGAGGGTCACCGGGAGTGAGAGACACCGGGAGTGAGAGACACTGGGAGTGAGGGAACTGGGCTTGAGCGATACTGGGAGTGAGGGACACCGGGAGTGAGAGACAGTGGGAGTGAGGGACACTGGGATTGAGGGACACCAGGCGTGAGGGACATCGGGAGTGAGGGACACCAGGAGTGAGGGACACTGCGAGTGAGGGACAGTGGGAGTGAGGGACACTGGGAGTGACAGACACTGGGAGTGACGGACACCGTGAGTGAGGGTCACCGGCTGTGAGGGACACTGGGAGTGAGGGTACTGGGAGTGAAGGACACTGGGATTGAGGGACACCGGGAGTGAGGGACACCGGGAGTGAGGTACACTGGGAGTGAGGAACACCAGGAGTAAGGGACACTTGGAGTGAGGGACACCGGGAATGAGGGGCACTTGGAGTGAGGGTCACCGGGAGTGAGAGACACTGGGAGTGAGAGACACTGGGAGTGAGGGAACTGGGCTTGAGGGACACTGTGCATGAGGGACACCGGGAGTGAGGGACAGTGGTAGTGAGGGACACTGGGTGTGAGGGACACCGGGCGTGAGGGACACCGGGAGTGAGGGAACTGGAAGTGAGGGATACCGTGAGTGAGGGACAACGGGAGTGAGGGACACCGGGAATGAGAAACACTCGGAGTGAGGGACATCGGGAGTGAGGGACACTGGGAGTGAGTGTACTGGAAGTGAAGGACACTGGGAGCGAGGGACACCGGGAGTGAGGGATCTGGGAGTGAGGGACACTGGAAGTGAGGGACACCGGCAGTGAGGGACACCGGGACTGAGGGAAACCGGGCGTGAGGGACACTGGGAGTGAGGGACACTGGGAGTGAGGGACACCGGGAGTGAGGGACACTGGGAGTGAGGGACACCGGCAGTGAGGGACACCGGGTGTGAGGCACACCGGACGTGAGGGACACTGGGAGTGAGGTACACCGGGAGTGAGGGTCCCTGGGAGTGAGGGACACCGAGAGTGAGGAAAACTGGGAGTGAGGCACACCAGGAGTGAGGGAACTGGGAATGAGGGTCTCTGGGAGTGAGGGACACCGGGAGTGAGGGAATCTCAGAGTGAGGGAACTGGGAGTGAGGGACACTGGGAGTGAGGGAACTGGGAGTGAGGGACACTGGGTGTGAGGGACACCGAGGGACACTGGAAGTGAGGGATACGGGGAGTGAGGGAACTTGGAGTTAGGGACACTGTGAGTGAGGGACAGTGGGAGTGAGGGACACCAGGAATGTGGGACACCGGGAGTAAGGGACACCAGGAGTGAAGGACACCAGGAGTGAGGGTACTGGGAGTAAAGGACACTGGGGGTGAGGAACACCGGGAATGAGGGACACTGGGATTGAGGGAACTGGGAGTGAGGGACTCCGTGAGTGAGGGTCACTGGGAGTGAGGGACATCGGGAGGGAGGGACACTGGGAGTGCTGGAATTGGGAGTGAGGGACACTGGGAGTGAGGGACACTGGAAGTGAGGGACACTGGGAGTGAGGAACACTGGGAGTGAGGGACACTGGGAATGATGGACACCGGCAGTGAGGGAACTGGGAGTGAGGGACACCGGGAGTGAGGGACACCGGGAGTGAGGGACACTGGGAGTGAGGGACACTGGGAGTGAGGGACACCGGGAATGAGGGACACTGGGAGTGAGGGACACCGGGAATGAGGGACACTGGGAGTGAGGGACACCTGAAATTTGGGACACCGGGAGTGAGGTAACTGGGAGTGAGGGACACCGGGACTGAGGAAGACTGTGAGTGGGGGACACTGGGAGTGAGGGACACTGGGAGTGAGGAATACTGGGAGTGAGGGACACCAGAAATGAGGGACACCCGGAGTGAGGGAATGGGGAGTGAGGGACACCGGGAGTGAGGGACACTGGGAGTGAGGGACACCAGGAATGAGGGACACTTGGAGTGAGGGTCACCGGGAGTGAGAGACACCGGGAGTGAGAGACACTGGGAGTGAGGGAACTGGGCTTGAGTGGTACTGGGAGTGAGGGACACCGGGAGTGAGGGACAGTGGGAGTGAGGGACACTGGGAGTGAGAGACACAAGGCGTGAGGGACATCGGGATTGAGGGACACCAAGAGTGAGGGACACTGTGAGTGAGGGACAGTGGGAGTGAGGGTCACTGGGAGTGACAGACACTGGGAGTGACGGACACCGTGAGTGAGGGTCACCGGCTGTGAGGGACACTGGGAGTGAGGGTACTGGGAGTGAAGGACACTGGGAGCGAGGGACACTGGGAGTGAGGGACATCAGGAGTGAGGGAACTGCGAGTGAGGGATACCATGAGTGAGGGACAACGGGAGTGAGGGTCACCGGGAATGAGGAACACTGGGAGTGAGGGACACCGGGAGTGAGGGACACCGGGAGTGAGGGACACTGGGAGTGAGGGACATTGAGAGTGAGGGACAGTGGGAGTGAGGGACACCGGGAGTGAGGGACACCAGGAGTCAGAGACACCGGGAGTGGAAGACACCGGGAACGAGGGACACCGGCAGTGAGGGACACTGGGAGTGAGGGAACTGGGCTTCAGGGACACTGCGAGTGAGGGACACTGCGAGTGAGGGACGCTGGGTGTGAGGGACACTGGGAGTGAGGGACACCGGGAGTGAGGAAAACTGGGAGTGAGGGACATTGGGAGTGAGGATCACTGGGAGTGAGGGGCAGCGGCAGTGAGGGAACTGGGAGTGAGCGCCAATGGGAGTGAGGGACACCGGGAGTGAGGAATACTGGGAGTGAGTTACATCAGGAGTGATGGATACCGGGAGTGAGGGACACTGGGAGTGAGGGACACTTGGAGTGAGGGACACTGGGAGTGAAGGACACTGGGAGTGAAGGACACCGGGAGTGAGGGCCACTGGGAAAGAGGGACACAGGGAGTGAGTGACACTTGGAGTGAGGGACACTGGGAGTGAAGGACACCGGGAGTGAGGAACACCAGCAGTAAGGGACACTTGGAGTGAGGGACACCGGGAATGAGGGACACTTGGAGTGAGGGTCACCGGGAGTGAGAGACACTGGGAGTGAGAGACACTGGGAGTGAGAGACACTGGGAGTGAGGGAACTGGGCTTGAGGGACACTGGGCGTGAGGGACACCGGGAGTGAGGGACAGTGGTAGTGAGGGACACTGGGCGTGAGGGACACCGGGCGTGAGGGACATCGGGAGTGAGGGAACTGGAAGTTAGGGATACCGTGAGTGAGGGACAACGGGAGTGAGGGACACCAGGAATGAGGAACACTCGGAGTGAGGGACAACGGGAGTGAGGGACACTGGGAGTGAGGGTACTGGAAGTGAAGGACACTGGTAGCGAGGGACACCGGGAGTGAGGGAACTGGGAGTGAGGGACATTGGGGGTGAGGTACACCGGCAGTGAGGGACACAGGGACTGAGGGAAACCGGGCGTGAGGGACACTGGGAGTGAGGGACACCCGGAGTGAGGGACACTGGGAGTGAGGGACACTGGCAGTGAGGGACACCGGGAGTGAGGCACACCGGGAGTGAGGGACACTGGGAGTGAGGGAACTGGGAGTGAGGGACACCGGGACTGAGGGACACTGGGAGTGAGGGACATCTGAAATTGGGGACACCGGGAGTGAGGGAACTGGGAGTGAGGGACACCGGGACTGAGGAAGACTGTGAGTGGGGGACACTGGGAGTGAGGGACACTGGGAGTGAGGAATACTGGGAGTGAGGGACACCAGAAATGAGGGACACCCGGAGTGAGGGAATGGGGAGTGAAGACACTGGGAGTGAGGGACACTGGGAGTGAGGGACACCAGGAATGAGGGACACTTGGAGTGAGGGTCACCGGGAGTGAGAGACACCGGGAGTGAGAGACACTGGGAGTGAGGGAACTGGGCTTGAGTGATACTGGGAGTGAGGGACACCGGGAGTGAGGGACAGTGGGAGTGAGGGACACTGGGAGTGAGGGACACCAGGCGTGAGGGACATCGGGAGTGAGGGACACTGGGAGTGAGTGTACTGGAAGTGAAGGACACTGGGAGCGAGGGACACCGGGAGTGAGGGAACTGGGAGTGAGGGACACTGGGAGTGAGGGACACTGGCAGTGAGGGACACTGGGACTGAGGGAAACCGGGCGTGAGGGACACTGGGAGTGAGGGACACCGGGAGTGAGGGACACTGGGAGTGAGGGACACCGGCAGTGAGGGACACCGGGTGTGAGGCACACCGGGCGTGAGGGACACTGGGAGTGAGGTACACCGGGAGTGAGGGTCCCTGGGAGTGAGGGACACCGAGAGTGAGGAAAACTGGGAGTGAGGGACTTTGGGAGTGAGGATCACTGGGAGTGAGGCACACCAGGAGTGAGGGAACTGGGAATGAGGGTCTCTGGGAGTGAGGGACACCGGGAGTGAGGGAATCTCAGAGTGAGGGAACTGGGAGTGAGGGACACTGGGAGTGAGGGAACTGGGAGTGAGGGACACTGGGTGTGAGGGACACCGAGGGACACTGGAAGTGAGGGATACGGGGAGTGAGGGAACTTGGAGTGAGGGACACTGTGAGTGAGGGACAGTGGGAGTGAGGGACACCAGGAATGAGGGACACCGGGAGTAAGGGATACCAGCAGTGAAGGACACCAGGAGTGAGGGTACTGGGAGTGAAGGACACTGGGGGTGAGGGACACCGGGAGTGAGGGACACTGGGAGTGAGGGAACTGGGAGTGAGGGACTCCGGGAGTGAGGGTCACTCGGAGTGAGGGACATCGGGAGTGAGGGACACTGGGAGTGTGTGAAGTGGGAGTGAGGGTCACTGGGAGTGAGGGACACTGGAAGTGAGGGACACTGGGAGTGAGGGACACCGGGAGTGAGGGACACTGGGAGGGAGGGACACTGGGAGTGAGGGACACCGGGAATGAGGGACACTGAGAGTGAGGGACACCTGAAAATGGGGACACAGGGAGTGAGAGAACTGGGAGTGAGGGACACCGGGAGTGAGGGAGACTGCAAGTGAGGGTCCCTGGGAGTGAGGGACACTGGGAGTGAGGAACACTGGGAGTGCGGGACACGGGAAATGAGGGACACCGGGAGTGAGGGAATGGGGAGTGAGGGGCACCGGGAGTGAGGGGCACCGGGAATGAGGGACATCGGCAGTGATGGACACCGGGAGTGAGGGACACTGGGAGTGAGGGATACCAGGAGTGAGGGACACTGGGAGAGAGGGACACCAGGAGCGAGGGACACCGGGAGTGAGGGACACTGGGAGTGAGGGACACCGGGAGTGAGGGACACCGGGAGTAAGGGACACTTGGTGTGAGGGACACCAGGAGTGAGGGACACCGGGAGTGAGGTAAACTGGGAGTGAGGAAAACCGGGAGTAAGGGACACTTGGAGTGAGGGACACCGGGAGTGAGGGACACCAGGAATGAGGGACACTTGGAGTGAGGGTCACCGGGAGTGAGAGACACCGGGAGTGAGAGACACTGGGAGTGAGGGAACCGGGCTTGAGGGACACCGGGAGTGAGGGACAGTGGGAGTGAGGGACACTGGGAGTGAGGGACACCAGGCGTGAGGGACATCGGGAGTGAGGGACACCGGGAGTGAGGGACACTGCGAGTGAGGGACAGTGGGAGTGAGGGACAGTGGGAGTGACGGACACTGGGAGTGACGGACAAGGTGAGTGAGGGTCACCGGCTGTGAGGGACATTGGGAGTGAGGGTACTGTGAGTGAAGGACACTGGGAGTGAGGGACACCAGGAGTGAGGGACATCGGGAGTGAGGTACACTAGGAGTGAGGGACACCGGGAGAAAGGGACACTTGGAGTGAGGGACACCAGGAATGAGGGACACTTGGAGTGAGGGTCACCGGGAGTGAGAGACACCGGGAGTGAGAGGCACTGGGAGTGAGGGAACTGGGCTTGAGGGATACTGGGAGTGAGGGACACCGGGAGTGAGGGACAGTGGGAGTGAGGGACACTGGGAGTGAGGGACACCAGGCGTGAGGGACATCGGGATTGAGGGACACCAGGAGTGAGGGACACTGTGAGTGAGGGACAGTGGGAGTGAGGGTCACTGGGAGTGACAGACACTGGGAGTGACGGACACCGTGAGTGAGGGTCACCGGCTGTGAGGGACACTGGGAGTGAGGGTACTGGGAGTGAAGGACACTGGGAGCGAGGGACACCGGGAGTGAGGGACATCGGGAGTGAGGGAACTGCGAGTGAGGGATACCATGAGTGAGGGACAACGGGAGTGAGGGACACCGGGAATGAGGAACACTTGGAGTGAGGGACACTGGGAGTGAGGGTACTGGGAGTGAAGGACACTGGGAGTGAGGAACTGGGAGTGAGGGACACCGGGTGTGAGGGACACCGGGAATGAGGAACACTGGGAGTGAGGGAACTGGGCTTGAGGGACACTGGGAGTGAGGGACACCGGGAGTGAGGGACAGTGGGAGTGAGGGTCACTGGGAGTGAGGGACATTGAGAGTGAGGGACAGTGGGAGTGAGGGACACCGGGAGTGAGGGACACCGGGAGTCAGAGACACCGGGAGTGAGAGACACCGGGAGTGAGGGACACCGGCAGTGAGGGACACTGGGAGTGAGGGAACTGGGCTTCAGGGCCACTGCGAGTGAGGGACACCGGGAGTGAGGGACACTGCGAGTGAGGGACAGTGGGAGTGAGGGACACTTGGAGTGACAGACACTGGGAGTGACGGACGCCATGAGTGAGGGTCACCGGCTGTGTGGGACACTGGGAGTGAGGGTACTGGGAGTGAAGGACACTGGGAGTGAGGGACACCGGGAGGGAGGTACATCGGGAGTGAGGTACACTAGGAGTGAGGGACACCGGGAGTAAGGGACACTTGGAGTGAGGGACACCAGGATTGAGGGACACTTGGAGTGAGGGTCACCGGGAGTGAGAGACACCGGGAGTGAGAGACACTGGGAGTGAGGGAACTGGGCTTGAGCCATACTGGGAGTGAGGGACACCGGGAGTGAGGGACAGTGGGAGTGAGGGACACTGGGAGTGAGGGACACCAGGCGTGAGGGACATCGGGAGTGAGGGACACCAGGAGTGAGGGACACTGCGAGTGAGGGACAGTGGGAGTGAGAGACTGTGGGAGTGAGGGACACTGGGAGTGACAGACACTGGGAGTGACGGACACCGTGAGTGAGGGTCACCGGCTGTGAGGGACACTGGGAGTGAGGGTACTGGGAGTGAAGGACACTGGGATTGAGGGACACCGGGAGTGAGGGACATCGGGAGTGAGGGAACTGCGAGTGAGGGATACCATGAGTGAGGGACAACAGGAGTGAGGGACACAGGGAATGAGGAACACTTGGAGTGAGGGACACTGGGAGTGAGGGTACTGGGAGTGAAGGACACTGGGAGTGAGGGACACCGGGAGTGAGGAACTGGGAGTGAGGGGCACCGGGTGTGAGGGACACCGGGAATGAGGAACACTGGGAGTGAGGGAACTGGGCTTGAGGGACACTGGGAGTGAGGGACACCGGGAGTGAGGGACAGTGGGAGTGAGGGTCACTGGGAGTGAGGGACATTGAGAGTGAGGGACAGTGGGAGTGAGGGACACCGGGAGTGAGGGACACCGGGAGTAAGAGACACCGGGAGTGAGGGACACCGGCAGTGAGGGACACCGGCAGTGAGGGACACTGGGAGTGAGGGAACTGGGCTTCAGGGACACTGCGAGTGAGGGACACTGCGAGTGAGGGACGCTGGGTGTGAGGGACACTGGGAGTGAGGGACACCGGGAGTGAGGCAAACTGGGAGTGAGGGACTTTGGGAGTGAGGGGCAGCGGCAGTGAGGGAACTGGGAGTGAGCGCCAATGGGAGTGAGGGACACCGGGAGTGAGGAATACTGGGAGTGAGGAACATCGGGAGTGGTGGATACCGCGAGTGAGGGACACTGGGAGTGAGGGACACTGGGAAAGAGGGACACCGGGAGTGAGAGACACCGGGAGTGAGGGACACTGGGAGTGAGGGACACAGGGAGTGAGGGACACAGGGAGTGAGGAACACTGGGAGTGAGGGACTCTGGGAGTGAGGGACACTTGGAGTGAAGAACACCGGGAGTGAGGGACACCGGGAGTGAGGTACACTGGGAGTGAGGAACACCAGGAGTAAGGGACACTTGGAGTGAGGGACACTGGGAATGAGGGGCACTTGGAGTGAGGGTCACTGGGAGTGAGACACTGGGAGTGAGAGACACTGGGAGTGAGGGAACTGGGCTTGACGGACACTGGGCGTGAGGGACACCGGGAGTGAGGGACAGTGGTAGTGACGGACACTGGGTGTGAGGGACACCGGGCGTGAGGGACACCGGGAGTGAGGGAACTGGAATTGAGGGATACCATGAGTGAGGGACAATGGGAGTGAGGGACACCGGGAATGAGGAACACTCGGAGTGAGGGACATCGGGAGTGAGGGACACTGGGAGTGAGTGTACTGGAAGTGAAGGACACTGGGAGCGAGGGACACCGGGAGTGAGGGAACTGGGAGTGAGGGACACTGGGAGTGAGGGACACCGGCAGTGAGGGACACCGGGACTGAGGGAAACCGGGCGTGAGGGACACTGGGAGTGAGGGACACCGGGAGTGAGGGACACTGGGAGTGAGGGACACCGGCAGTGAGGGACACCGGGTGTGAGGCACAGCGGGCGTGAGGGACACTGGGAGTGAGGTACACCGGGATTGAGGGTCCCTGGGAGTGAGGGACACCGAGAGTGAGGAAAACTGGGAGTGAGGGACTTTGGGAGTGAGGCACACCAGGAGTGAGGGAACTGGGAATGAGGGTCTCTGGGAGTGAGGGACACCGGGAGTGAGGGAATCTCAGAGTGAGGGAACTTGGAGTGAGGGACACTGTGAGTGAGGGACAGTGGGAGTGAGGGACACCAGGAATGAGGGACACCAGGAGTAAGGGATACCAGGAGTGAAGGACACCAGGAGTGAGGGTACTGGAAGTGAAGGACACTGGGTGTGAGGGACACCGGGAGTGAGGGACACTGGGAGTGAGGGAACTGGGAGTGAGGGACTCCGGGAGTGAGGGTCACTCAGAGTGAGGGACATCGGGAGTGAGGGACACTGGGAGTGTGTGAAGTGGGAGTGAGGGTCACTGGGAGTGAGTGACACTGGAAGTGAGGGACACTGGGAGTGAGGGACACCGGGAGTGAGGGACACTGGGAGGGAGGGACACTGGGAGTGAGGGACACCGGGAATGAGGGACACTGAGAGTGAGGGACACCTGAAAATGGGGACACAGGGAGTGAGGGAACTGGGAGTGAGGGACACCGGGAGTGAGGGAGACTGCAAGTGAGCGACACTGTGAGTGAGGGACAGTGGGAGTGAGGGACACCAGGAATGAGGGACACCGGGAGTAAGGGATACCAGGAGTGAAGGACACCAGGAGTGAGGGTACTGGGAGTGAAGGACACTGGGGGTGAGGGACACCGGGAGTGAGGGACACTGGGAGTGAGGGAACTGGGAGTGAGGGACTTCGGGAGTGAGGGTCACTCAGAGTGAGGGACATCGGGAGTGAGGGACACTGGGAGTGTGTGAAGTGGGAGTGAGGGTCACTGGGAGTGAGGGACACTGGAAGTGAGGGACACTGGGAGTGAGGAACACCGGGAGTGAGGGACACTGGGAGGGAGGGACATTGGGAGTGAGGGACACCGGGAATGAGGGACACTGAGAGTGAGGGACACCTGAAAATGGGGACACAGGGAGTGAGGGAACTGGGAGTGAGGGACACCGGGAGTGAGGGAGACTGCAAGTGAGGGACACTGGGAGTGAGGGACACTGGGAGTGAGGAACACTGGGAGTGCGGGACACGGGAAATGAGGGACACCGGGAGTGAGGGAATGGGGAGTGAGGGACACCGGGAGTGAGGGGCACCAGGAATGAGGGACATCGGCAGTGATGGACACCGGGAGTGAGGGACACTGGGAGTGAGGGATACCAGGAGTGAGGGACACTGGGAGGGAGGGACACCGGGAGTGAGAGACACCGGGAGTGAGGGACACTGGGAGTGAGGGACACCGGGAGTGAGGGACACCGGGAGTAAGGGACACTTGGTGTGAGGGACACCAGGAGTGAGGGACACCGGGAGTGAGGTAAACTGGGAGTGAGGAAAACCGGGAGTAAGGGACACTTGGAGTGAGGGACACCGGGAGTGAGGGACACCAGGAATGAGGGACACTTGGAGTGAGGGTCACCGGGAGTGAGAGACACCGGGAGTGAGAGACACTGGGAGTGAGGGACAGTGGGAGTGAGGGACACTGGGAGTGAGGGACACCAGGCGTGAGGGACATCGGGAGTGAGGGACACCGGGAGTGAGGGACACTGCGAGTGAGGGACAGTGGGAGTGAGGGACAGTGGGAGTGACGGACACTGGGAGTGACGGACAAGGTGAGTGAGGGTCACCGGCTGTGAGGGACCTTGGGAGTGAGGGACACTGGGAGTGAGGGACACTGGGAGTGAGGGACAGTGGGAGTGAGGGTCACTGGGAGTGAGGGACATTGAGAGTGCGGGACAGTGGGAGTGAGGGACACCGGGAGTGAGGGACACCGGGAGTCAGAGACACCGGGAGTGAGAGACACCGGGAGTGAGGGACACCGGCAGTGAGGGACACTGGGAGTGAGGGAACTGGGCTTCAGGGACACTGCGAGTGAGGGACACCGGGAGTGAGGGACACTGCGAGTGAGGGACAGTGGGAGTGAGGGACACTTGGAGTGACAGACACTGGGAGTGACGGGCACCGTGAGTGAGGGTCACCGGCTGTGAGGGACACTGGGAGTGAGGGTACTGGGACTGAAGGACACTGGGAGTGAGGGACACCGGGAGTGAGGTACTTTGGGAGTGAGGTACACTAGGAGTGAGGGACACCGGGAGTAAGGGACACTTGGAGTGAGGGACACCAGGAATGAGGGACACTTGGAGTGAGGGTCACCGGGAGTGAGAGACACCGGGAGTGAGAGACACTGGGAGTGAGGGAACTGGGCTTGAGCGATACTGGGAGTGAGGGACACCGGGAGTGAGGGACAGTGGGAGTGAGGGACACTGGGAGTGAGGGACACCAGGCGTGAGTGACATCGGGAGTGAGGGACACCAGGAGTGAGGGACACTGCGAGTGAGGGACAGTGGGAGTGAGGGACACTGGGAGTGACAGACACTGGGAGTGACGGACACCGTGAGTGAGGGTCACCGGCTGTGAGGGACACTGGGAGTGAGGGTACTGGGAGTGAGGGACTTTGGGAGTGAGGATCACTGGGAGTGAGGGGCAGCGGCAGTGAGGGAACTGGGAGTGAGCGCCAATGGGAGTGAGGGACACCGGGAGTGAGGAATACTGGTAGTGAGGAACATCGGGAGTGATGGATACCGGGAGTGAGGGTCACTGGGAGTGAGGGACACTGGGAGTGAGGGACACTAGGAGTGAGGGACACCGGGAGTGAGGGCCACTGGGAAAGAGGGACACCGGGAGTGAGAGACACCGGGAGTGAGGGACACTGGGAGTGAGGGACACAGGGAGTGAGGGACACAGGGAGTGAGGGACACTGGGGGTGAGGGACACTTGGAGTGAAGGACACCGGGAGTGAGGGACACCGGGAGTGAGGTACACTGGGAGTGAGGAACACCAGGAGTAAGGGACACTTGGAGTGAGGGACACCGGGAATGAGGGGCACTTGGAGTGAGGGTCACCGGGAGTGAGAGACACCGGGAGTGAGAGACACTGGGAGTGAGGGAACTGGGCTTGAGCGATACTGGGAGTGAGGGACACCGGGAGTGAGGGACAGTGGGAGTGAGGGACACTGGGAGTGAGGGACACCAGGCGTGAGTGACATCGGGAGTGAGGGACACCAGGAGTGAGGGACACTGCGAGTGAGGGACAGTGGGAGTGAGGGACACTGGGAGTGACAGACACTGGGAGTGACGGACACCGTGAGTGAGGGTCACCGGCTGTGAGGGACACTGGGAGTGAGGGTACTGGGAGTGAGGGACTTTGGGAGTGAGGATCACTGGGAGTGAGGGGCAGCGGCAGTGAGGGAACTGGGAGTGAGCGCCAATGGGAGTGAGGGACACCGGGAGTGAGGAATACTGGTAGTGAGGAACATCGGGAGTGATGGATACCGGGAGTGAGGGTCACTGGGAGTGAGGGACACTGGGAGTGAGGGACACTAGGAGTGAGGGACACCGGGAGTGAGGGCCACTGGGAAAGAGGGACACCGGGAGTGAGAGACACCGGGAGTGAGGGACACTGGGAGTGAGGGACACAGGGAGTGAGGGACACAGGGAGTGAGGGACACTGGGGGTGAGGGACACTTGGAGTGAAGGACACCGGGAGTGAGGGACACCGGGAGTGAGGTACACTGGGAGTGAGGAACACCAGGAGTAAGGGACACTTGGAGTGAGGGACACCGGGAATGAGGGGCACTTGGAGTGAGGGTCACCGGGAGTGAGAGACACTGGGAGTGAGAGACACTGGGAGTGAGGGAACTGGGCTTGAGGGACACTGGGCGTGAGGGACACCGGGAGTGAGGGACAGTGGTAGTGAGGGACACTGGGTGTGAGGGACACCGGGCGTGAGGGACACCGGGAGTGAGGGAACTGGAAGTGAGGGAAACCGTGAGTGTTGGACAAAGGGAGTGAGGGACACCGGGAATGAGGAACACTCGGAGTGAGGGACATCGGGAGTGAGGGACACTGGGAGTGAGTGTACTGGAAGTGAAGGACACTGGGAGCGAGGGACACCGGGAGTGAGGGAACTGGGAGTGAGGGACACTGGGAGTGAGGGACACCAGCAGTGAGGGACACCGGGACTGAGGTAAACCGGGCGTGAGGGACACTGGGAGTGAGGGACACCGGGAGTGAGGGACACTGGGAGTGAGGGACACCGGCAGTGAGGGACACCGGGTGTGAGGCACAGCGGGCGTGAGGGACACTGGGAGTGAGGTACACCGGGAGTGAGGGTCCCTGGGAGTGAGGGACACCGAGAGTGAGGAAAACTGGGAGTGAGGGACTTTGGGAGTGAGGATCACAGGGAGTGAGGCACACCAGGAGTGAGGGAACTGGGAATGAGGGTCTCTGGGAGTGAGGGACACCGGGAGTGAGGGAATCTCAGAGTGAGGGAACTGGGAGTGAGGGACACTGGGAGTGAGGGAACTGGGAGTGAGGGACACTGGGTGTGAGGGACACCGAGGGACACTGGAAGTGAGGGATACGGGGAGTGAGGGAACTTGGAGTGAGGGACACTGTGAGTGAGGGACAGTGGGAGTGAGGGACACCAGGAATGAGGGACACCAGGAGTAAGGGATACCAGGAGTGAAGGACACCAGGAGTGAGGGTACTGGGAGTGAAGGACACCGGGAGTGAGGGACACTGGGAGGGAGGGACACTGGGAGTGAGGGACACTGGAAGTGAGGGACACTGGGAGTGAGGGACACCGGGAGTGAGGGACACTGGGAGGGAGGGACACTGGGAGTGAGGGACACCGGGAATGAGGGACACTGAGAGTGAGGGACACCTGAAAATGGGGACACAGGGATTGAGGGAACTGGGAGTGAGGGACACCGGGAGTGAGGGAGACTGCAAGTGAGGGACACTGGGAGTGAGGGACACTGGGAGTGAGGAACACTGGGAGTGCGGGGCACGGGAAATGAGGGACACCGGGAGTGAGGGAATGGGGAGTGAGGGACACTGGGAGTGAGGGGCACCGGGAATGAGGGACATCGGCAGTGATGGACACCGGGAGTGAGGGACACTGGGAGTGAGGGATACAGGGAGTGAGGGACACTGGGAGAGAGGGACACCGGGAGTGAGAGACACCGGGAGTGAGGGACACTGGGAGTGAGGGACACCGGGAGTGAGGGACACCGGGAGTAAGGGACACTTGGGGTGAGGGACACCAGGAGTGAGGGACACCGGGATTGAGGTAAATTGGGAGTGAGGAAAACCGGGAGTAAGGGACACTTGGAGTGAGGGACACCGGGAGTGAGGGACACCAGGAATGAGGGACACTTGGAGTGAGGGTCACCGGGAGTGAGAGACACCGGGAGTGAGAGACACTGGGAGTGAGGGAACCGGGCTTGAGGGACACCGGGAGTGAGGGACAGTGGGAGTGAGGGACACTGGGAGTGAGGGACACCAGGCGTGAGGTATATCAGGAGTGAGGGACACCGGGAGTGAGGGACACTGCGAGTGAGGGACAGTGGGAGTGAGGGACAGTGGGAGTGACGGACACTGGGAGTGACGGACAAGGTGAGTGAGGGTCACCGGCTGTGAGGGACATTGGGAGTGAGGGACACCAGGAGTGAGGGACATTGGGAGTGAGGTACACTAGGAGTGAGGGACACCGGGAGAAAGGGACACTTGGAGTGAGGGACACCAGGAATGAGGGACACTTGGAGTGAGGGTCACCGGGAGTGAGAGACACCGGGAGTGAGAGACACTGGGAGTGAGGGAACTGGGCTTGAGGGATAGTGGGAGTGAGGGACACCGGGAGTGAGGGACAGTGGGAGTGAGGGACACTGGGAGTGAGGGACACCAGGCGTGAGGGACATCGGGATTGAGGGACACCAGGAGTGAGGGACACTGTGAGTGAGGGACAGTGGGAGTGAGGGTCACTGGGAGTGACAGACACTGGGAGTGACGGACACCGTGAGTGAGGGTCACCGGCTGTGAGGGACACTGGGAGTGAGGTTACTAGGAGTGAAGGACACTGGGAGCGAGGGACACCGGGAGTGAGGGACATTGGGAGGGAGGGACACTGGGAGTGAGGGACACCGGGAATGAGGGACACTGAGAGTGAGGGACACCTGAAAATGGGGACACAAGGAGTGAGGGAACTGGGAGTGAGGGACACCGGGAGTGAGGGAGACTGCAAGTGAGGGACACTGTGAGTGAGGGACAGTGGGAGTGAGGGACACCAGGAATGAGGGACACCGGGAGTAAGGTATACCAGGAGTGAAGGACACCAGGAGTGAGGGTACTGGGAGTGAAGGACACTGGGGGTGAGGGACACCGGGAGTGAGGGACACTGGGTGTGAGGGAACTGGGAGTGAGGGACTCCGGGAGTGAGGGTCACTCGGAGTGAGGGACATCGGGAGTGAGGGACACTGGGAGTGTGTGAAGTGGGAGTGAGGGTCACTGGGAGTGAGGGACACTGGAAGTGAGGGACACTGGGAGTGAGGGACACCGGGAGTGAGGGACACTGGGAGGGAGGGACATTGGGAGTGAGGGACACCGGGAATGAGGGACACTGAGAGTGATGGACACCTGAAAATGGGGACACAGGGAGTGAGGGAACTGGGAGTGAGGGACACCGGGAGTGAGGGAGACTGCAAGTGAGGGACACTGGGAGTGAGGGACACTGGGAGTGAGGATCACTGGGAGTGCGGGACACGGGAAATGAGGGACACCGGGAGTGAGGGAATGGGGAGTGAGGGACACCGGGAGTGAGGGGCACCAGGAATGAGGGACATCGGCAGTGATGGACACCGGGAGTGAGGGACACTGGGAGTGAGGGATACCAGGAGTGAGGGACACTGGGAGGGAGGGACACCGGGAGTGAGAGACACCGGGAGTGAGGGACACTGGGAGTGAGGGACACCGGGAGTGAGGGACACCGGGAGTAAGGGACACTTGGTGTGAGGGACACCAGGAGTGAGGGACACCGGGAGTGAGGTAAACTGGGAGTGAGGAAAACCGGGAGTAAGGGACACTTGGAGTGAGGGACACCGGGAGTGAGGGACACCAGGAATGAGGGACACTTGGAGTGAGGGTCACCGGGAGTGAGAGACACCGGGAGTGAGAGACACTGGGAGTGAGGGACAGTGGGAGTGAGGGACACTGGGAGTGAGGGACACCAGGCGTGAGGGACATCGGGAGTGAGGGACACCGGGAGTGAGGGACACTGCGAGTGAGGGACAGTGGGAGTGAGGGACAGTGGGAGTGACGGACACTGGGAGTGACGGACAAGGTGAGTGAGGGTCACCGGCTGTGAGGGACCTTGGGAGTGAGGGACACTGGGAGTGAGGGACACTGGGAGTGAGGGACAGTGGGAGTGAGGGTCACTGGGAGTGAGGGACATTGAGAGTGCGGGACAGTGGGAGTGAGGGACACCGGGAGTGAGGGACACCGGGAGTCAGAGACACCGGGAGTGAGAGACACCGGGAGTGAGGGACACCGGCAGTGAGGGACACTGGGAGTGAGGGAACTGGGCTTCAGGGACACTGCGAGTGAGGGACACCGGGAGTGAGGGACAGTGGGAGTGAGGGACACTGGGAGTGAGGGACACCAGGCGTGAGGGACATCGGGATTGAGGGACACCAGGAGTGAGGGACACTGTGAGTGAGGGACAGTGGGAGTGAGGGTCACTGGGAGTGACAGACACTGGGAGTGACGGACACCGTGAGTGAGGGTCACCGGCTGTGAGGGACACTGGGAGTGAGGTTACTAGGAGTGAAGGACACTGGGAGCGAGGGACACCGGGAGTGAGGGACATTGGGAGGGAGGGACACTGGGAGTGAGGGACACCGGGAATGAGGGACACTGAGAGTGAGGGACACCTGAAAATGGGGACACAAGGAGTGAGGGAACTGGGAGTGAGGGACACCGGGAGTGAGGGAGACTGCAAGTGAGGGACACTGTGAGTGAGGGACAGTGGGAGTGAGGGACACCAGGAATGAGGGACACCGGGAGTAAGGTATACCAGGAGTGAAGGACACCAGGAGTGAGGGTACTGGGAGTGAAGGACACTGGGGGTGAGGGACACCGGGAGTGAGGGACACTGGGAGTGAGGGAACTGGGAGTGAGGGACTCCGGGAGTGAGGGTCACTCGGAGTGAGGGACATCGGGAGTGAGGGACACTGGGAGTGTGTGAAGTGGGAGTGAGGGTCACTGGGAGTGAGGGACACTGGAAGTGAGGGACACTGGGAGTGAGGGACACCGGGAGTGAGGGACACTGGGAGGGAGGGACATTGGGAGTGAGGGACACCGGGAATGAGGGACACTGAGAGTGAGGGAACTGGGAGTGAGGGACACCGGGAGTGAGGGAGACTGCAAGTGAGGGACACTGGGAGTGAGGGACACTGGGAGTGAGGAACACTGGGAGTGCGGGACACGGGAAATGAGGGACACCGGGAGTGAGGGAATGGGGAGTGAGGGACACCGGGAGTGAGGGGCACCAGGAATGAGGGACATCGGCAGTGATGGACACCGGGAGTGAGGGACACTGGGAGTGAGGGATACCAGGAGTGAGGGACACTGGGAGGGAGGGACACCGGGAGTGAGAGACACCGGGAGTGAGGGACACTGGGAGTGAGGGACACCGGGAGTGAGGGACACCGGGAGTAAGGGACACTTGGTGTGAGGGACACCAGGAGTGAGGGACACCGGGAGTGAGGTAAACTGGGAGTGAGGAAAACCGGGAGTAAGGGACACTTGGAGTGAGGGACACCGGGAGTGAGGGACACCAGGAATGAGGGACACTTGGAGTGAGGGTCACCGGGAGTGAGAGACACCGGGAGTGAGAGACACTGGGAGTGAGGGACAGTGGGAGTGAGGGACACTGGGAGTGAGGGACACCAGGCGTGAGGGACATCGGGAGTGAGGGACACCGGGAGTGAGGGACACTGCGAGTGAGGGACAGTGGGAGTGAGGGACAGTGGGAGTGACGGACACTGGGAGTGACGGACAAGGTGAGTGAGGGTCACCGGCTGTGAGGGACCTTGGGAGTGAGGGACACTGGGAGTGAGGGACACTGGGAGTGAGGGACAGTGGGAGTGAGGGTCACTGGGAGTGAGGGACATTGAGAGTGCGGGACAGTGGGAGTGAGGGACACCGGGAGTGAGGGACACCGGGAGTCAGAGACACCGGGAGTGAGAGACACCGGGAGTGAGGGACACCGGCAGTGAGGGACACTGGGAGTGAGGGAACTGGGCTTCAGGGACACTGCGAGTGAGGGACACCGGGAGTGAGGGACACTGCGAGTGAGGGACAGTGGGAGTGAGGGACACTTGGAGTGACAGATACTGGGAGTGACGGGCACCGTGAGTGAGGGTCACCGGCTGTGAGGGACACTGGGAGTGAGGGTACTGGGACTGAAGGACACTGGGAGTGAGGGACACCGGGAGTGAGGTACATCGGGAGTGAGGTACACTAGGAGTGAGGGACACCGGGAGTAAGGGACACTTGGAGTGAGGGACACCAGGAATGAGGGACACTTGGAGTGAGGGTCACCGGGAGTGAGAGACACCGGGAGTGAGAGACACTGGGAGTGAGGGAACTGGGCTTGAGCGATACTGGGAGTGAGGGACACCGGGAGTGAGGGACAGTGGGAGTGAGGGACACTGGGAGTGAGGGACACCAGGCGTGAGTGACATCGGGAGTGAGGGACACCAGGAGTGAGGGACACTGCGAGTGAGGGACAGTGGGAGTGAGGGACACTGGGAGTGACAGACACTGGGAGTGACGGACACCGTGAGTGAGGGTCACCGGCTGTGAGGGACACTGGGAGTGAGGGTACTGGGAGTGAGGGACTTTGGGAGTGAGGATCACTGGGAGTGAGGGGCAGCGGCAGTGAGGGAACTGGGATTGAGCGCCAATGGGAGTGAGGGACACCGGGAGTGAGGAATACTGGGAGTGAGGAACATCGGGAGTGAGGGACAGTGGGAGTGAGGGACACTGGGAGTGAGGGACACCAGGCGTGAGGGACATCGGGATTGAGGGACACCAGGAGTGAGGGACACTGTGAGTGAGGGACAGTGGGAGTGAGGGTCACTGGGAGTGACAGACACTGGGAGTGACGGACACCGTGAGTGAGGGTCACCGGCTGTGAGGGACACTGGGAGTGAGGTTACTAGGAGTGAAGGACACTGGGAGCGAGGGACACCGGGAGTGAGGGACACTGGGAGGGAGGGACACTGGGAGTGAGGGACACCGGGAATGAGGGACACTGAGAGTGAGGGACACCTGAAAATGGGGACACAAGGAGTGAGGGAACTGGGAGTGAGGGACACCGGGAGTGAGGGAGACTGCAAGTGAGGGACACTGTGAGTGAGGGACAGTGGGAGTGAGGGACACCAGGAATGAGGGACACCGGGAGTGAGGTATACCAGGAGTGAAGGACACCAGGAGTGAGGGTACTGGGAGTGAAGGACACTGGGGGTGAGGGACACTGGGAGTGAGGGACACTGGGAGTGAGGGAACTGGGAGTGAGGGACTCCGGGAGTGAGGGTCACTCGGAGTGAGGGACATCGGGAGTGAGGGACACTGGGAGTGTGTGAAGTGGGAGTGAGGGTCACTGGGAGTGAGGGACACTGAAAGTGAGGGACACTGGGAGTGAGGGACACCGGGAGTGAGGGACACTGGGAGGGAGGGACATTGGGAGTGAGGGACACCGGGAATGAGGGACACTGAGAGTGAGGGACACCTGAAAATGGGGACACAGGGAGTGAGGGAACTGGGAGTGAGGGACACCGGGAGTGAGGGAGACTGCAAGTGAGGGACACTGGGAGTGAGGGACACTGGGAGTGAGGAACACTGGGAGTGCGGGACACGGGAAATGAGGGAGACCGGGAGTGAGGGAATGGGGAGTGAGGGACACCGGGAGTGAGGGGCACCAGGAATGAGGGACATCGGCAGTGATGGACACCGGGAGTAAGGGACACTGGGAGTGAGGGATACCAGGAATGAGGGACACTGGGAGAGAGGGACACCGGGAGTGAGAGACACCGGGAGTGAGGGACACTGGGAGTGAGGGACACCGGGAGTGAGGGACACCGGGAGTAAGGGACACTTGGTGTGAGGGACACCAGGAGTGAGGGACACCGGGAGTGAGGTAAACTGGGAGTGAGGAAAACCGGGAGTAAGGGACACTTGGAGTGAGGGACACCGGGAGTGAGGGACACCAGGAATGAGGGACACTTGGAGTGAGGGTCACCGGGAGTGAGAGACACCGGGAGTGAGAGACACTGGGAGTGAGGGCACCGGGCTTGAGGGACACCGGGAGTGAGGGACAGTGGGAGTGAGGGACACTGGGAGTGAGGGACACCAGGCGTGAGGGACATCGGGAGTGAGGGACACCGGGAGTGAGGGACACTGCGAGTGAGGGACAGTGGGAGTGAGGGACAGTGGGAGTGACGGACACTGGGAGTGACGGACAAGGTGAGTGAGGGTCACCGGCTGTGAGGGACATTGGGAGTGAGGGACACTGGGAGTGAGGGACACCGGGAGTGAGGGACAGTGGGAGTGAGGGTCACTGGGAGTGAGGGACATTGAGAGTGAGGGACAGTGGGAGTGAGGGACACCGGGAGTGAGGGACACCGGGAGTCAGAGACACCGGGAGTGAGAGACACCGGGAGTGAGGGACACCGGCAGTGAGGGACACTGGGAGTGAGGGAACTGGGCTTCAGGGACACTGCGAGTGAGGGACACCGGGAGTGAGGGACACTGCGAGTGAGGGACAGTGGGAGTGAGGGACACTTGGAGTGACAGACACTGGGAGTGACGGGCACCGTGAGTGAGGGTCACCGGCTGTGAGGGACACTGGGAGTGAGGGTACTGGGACTGAAGGACACTGGGAGTGAGGGACACCGGGAGTGAGGTACATCGGGAGTGAGGTACACTAGGAGTGAGGGACACCGGGAGTAAGGGACACTTGGAGTGAGGGACACCAGGAATGAGGGACACTTGGAGTGAGGGTCACCGGGAGTGAGAGACACCGGGAGTGAGAGACACTGGGAGTGAGGGAACTGGGCTTGAGCGATACTGGGAGTGAGGGACACCGGGAGTGAGGGACAGTGGGAGTGAGGGACACTGGGAGTGAGGGACACCAGGCGTGAGTGACATCGGGAGTGAGGGACACCAGGAGTGAGGGACACTGCGAGTGAGGGACAGTGGGAGTGAGGGACACTGGGAGTGACAGACACTGGGAGTGACGGACACCGTGAGTGAGGGTCACCGGCTGTGAGGGACACTGGGAGTGAGGGTACTGGGAGTGAGGGACTTTGGGAGTGAGGATCACTGGGAGTGAGGGGCAGCGGCAGTGAGGGAACTGGGATTGAGCGCCAATGGGAGTGAGGGACACCGGGAGTGAGGAATACTGGGAGTGAGGAACATCGGGAGTGATGGATACCGGGAATGAGGAACACTGGGAGTGAGGGACAGTGGGAGTGAGGGTACTGGGAGTGAAGGACACTGGGAGTGAGGGACACCGGGAGTGAGGAACTGGGAGTGAGGGACACCGGGTGTGAGGGACACCG
The DNA here is from genome assembly GCF_052327205.1 of Somniosus microcephalus. Classification (NCBI taxonomy): domain Eukaryota; kingdom Metazoa; phylum Chordata; class Chondrichthyes; order Squaliformes; family Somniosidae; genus Somniosus; species Somniosus microcephalus. Next base: position 32,658,491 of record NW_028225179.1, on the reverse strand, counting down.
GGAATGAGGAACACTGGGAGTGAGGGAACTGGGCTTGAGGGACACTGGGAGTCAGGGACACCGGGAGTGAGGGACAATGGGAGTGAGGGTCACTGGGAGTGAGGGACATTGAGAGTGAGGGACAGTGGGAGTGAGGGACACCGGGAGTGAGGGACACCGGGAGTCAGAGACACCGGGAGTGAGGGACACCGGCAGTGAGGGACACCGGCAGTGAGGGACACTGGGAGTGAGGGAACTGGGCTTCAGGGACACTGCGAGTGAGGGACACTGCGAGTTAGGGACGCTGGGTGTGAGGGACACTGGGAGTGACGGACACCGGGAGTGAGGAAAACTGGGAGTGAGGGACTTTGGGAGTGAGGATCACTGGGAGTGAGGGGCAGCGGCAGTGAGGGAACTGGGAGTGAGTGTACTGGAAGTGAAGGACACTGGGAGCGAGGGACACCGGGAGTGAGGGAACTGGGAGTGAGGGACACTGGGAGTGAGGGACACCGGCAGTGAGGGACACCGGGACTGAGGGAAACCGGGCGTGAGGGACACTGGGAGTGAGGGACACCGGGAGTGAGGGACACTGGGAGTGAGGGACACCGGCAGTGAGGGACACCGGGTGTGAGGCACACCGGGCGTGAGGGACACTGGGAGTGAGGTACACCGGGAGTGAGGGTCCCTGGGAGTGAGGGACACCGAGAGGGAGGAAAACTGGGAGTGAGGGACTTTGGGAGTGAGGATCACTGGGAGTGAGGCGCACCAGGAGTGAGGGAACTGGGAATGAGGGTCTCTGGGAGTGAGAGACACCGGGAGTGAGGGACACCGGCAGTGAGGGACACTGGGAGTGAGGGAACTGGGCTTCAGGGACACTGCGAGTGAGGCACACCGGGTGTGAGGGACACTGCGAGTGAGGGACAGTGGGAGTGAGGGACACTTGGAGTGACAGACGCTGGGAGTGACGGACGCCGTGAGTGAGGGTCACCGGCTGTGAGGGACACTGGGAGTGAGGGTACTGGGAGTGAAGGACACTGGGAGTGAGGGTCACCGGGAGTGAGGTACATCGGGAGTGAGGTACACTAGGAGTGAGGGACACCGGGAGTAAGGGACACTTGGAGTGAGGGACACCAGGAATGAGGGACACTTGGAGTGAGGGAACTGGGAGTGAGAGACACCGGGAGTGAGAGACACTGGGAGTGAGGGAACTGGGCTTGAGCGATACTGGGAGTGAGGGACACCGGGAGTGAGGGACACCAGGCGTGAGGGACATCGGGAGTGAGGGACACCAGGAGTGAGGGACACTGCGAGTGAGGGACAGTGGGCGTGAGGGACACTGGGAGTGACAGACACTGGGAGTGACGGACACCGTGAGTGAGGGTCACCGGCTGTGAGGGACACTGGGAGTGAGGGTACTGGGAGTGAAGGACACTGGGATTGAGGGACACCGGGAGTGAGGGACACCGGGAGTGAGGTACACTGGGAGTGAGGAACACCAGGAGTAAGGGACACTTGGAGTGAGGGACACCGGGAATGAGGGGCACTTAGAGTGAGGGTCACCGGGAGTGAGAGACACTGGGAGTGAGGGAACTGGGCTTGAGGGACACTGGGCATGAGGGACACCGGGAGTGAGGGACAGTGGTAGTGAGGGACACTGGGTGTGAGGGACACCGGGCGTGAGGGACACCGGGAGTGAGGGAACTGGAAGTGAGGGATACCGTGAGTGAGGGACAACGGGAGTGAGGGACACCGGGAATGAGGAACACTCGGAGTGAGGGACATCGGGAGTGAGGGACACTGGGAGTGAGTGTACTGGAAGTGAAGGACACTGGGAGCGAGGGACACCGGGAGTGAGGGAACTGGGAGTGAGGGACATTGTGAGTGAGGGACACCGGCAGTGAGGGACACCGGGACTGAGGGAAACCGGGCGTGAGGGACACTGGGAGTGAGGGACACTGGGAGTGAGGGACACCGGGAGTGAGGGACACTGGGAGTGAGGGACACTGGGAGTGAGGGACACCGGCAGTGAGGGACACCGGGTGTGAGGCACACCGGGCGTGAGGGACACTGGGAGTGAGGTACACCGGGAGTGAGTGTCCCTGGGAGTGAGGGACACCGAGAGTGAGAAAACTGGGAGTGAGGGACTTTGGGAGTGAGGATCACTGGGAGTGAGGCACACCAGGAGTGAGGGAACTGGGAATGAGGGTCTCTGGGAGTGAGGAACACCGGGAGTGAGGGAATCTCAGAGTGAGGGAACTGGGAGTGAGGGACACTGGGAGTGAGGGAACTGGGAGTGAGGGACACTGGGTGTGAGGGACACCGAGGGACACTGGAATTGAGGGATACGGGGAGTGAGGGAACTTGGAGTGAGGGACACTGTGAGTGAGGGTCAGTGGGAGTGAGGGACACCACGAATGAGGGACACCGGGAGTAAGGGATACCAGGAGTGAAGGACACCAGGAGTGAGGGTACTGGGAGTGAAGGACACTGGGGGTGAGGGACACCGGGAGTGAGGGACACTGGGAGTGAGGGAACTGGGAGTGAGGGACTCTGGGAGTGAGGGTCACTCGGAGTGAGGGACATCGGGAGTGAGGGACACTGGGAGTGTGTGAAGTGGGAGTGAGGGTCACTGGGAGTGAGTGACACTGGAAGTGAGGGACACTGGGAGTGAGGGACACCGGGAGTGAGGGACACTGGGAGGGAGGGACACTGGGAGTGAGGGACACCGGGAGTGAGGGACACCGGGAGTAAGGGACACTTGGTGTGAGGGACACCAGGAGTGAGGGACACCGGGAGTGAGGTAAACTGGGAGTGAGGAAAACCGGGAGTAAGGGACACTTGGAGTGAGGGACACCGGGAGTGAGGGACACCAGGAATGAGGGACACTTGGAGTGAGGGTCACCGGGAGTGAGAGACACCGGGAGTGAGAGACACTGGGAGTGAGGGCACCGGGCTTGAGGGACACCGGGAGTGAGGGACAGTGGGAGTGAGGGACACTGGGAGTGAGGGACACCAGGCGTGAGGGACATCGGGAGTGAGGGACACCGGGAGTGAGGGACACTGCGAGTGAGGGACAGTGGGAGTGAGGGACAGTGGGAGTGACGGACACTGGGAGTGACGGACAAGGTGAGTGAGGGTCACCGGCTGTGAGGGAGATTGGGAGTGAGGGACACTGGGAGTGAGGGACACCGGGAGTGAGGGACAGTGGGAGTGAGGGTCACTGGGAGTGAGGGACATTGAGAGTGAGGGACAGTGGGAGTGAGGGACACCGGGAGTGAGGGACACCGGGAGTCAGAGACACCGGGAGTGAGAGACACCGGGAGTGAGGGACACCGGCAGTGAGGGACACTGGGAGTGAGGGAACTGGGCTTCAGGGACACTGCGAGTGAGGGACACCGGGAGTGAGGGACACTGCGAGTGAGGGACAGTGGGAGTGAGGGACACTTGGAGTGACAGACACTGGGAGTGACGGGCACCGTGAGTGAGGGTCACCGGCTGTGAGGGACACTGGGAGTGAGGGTACTGGGACTGAAGGACACTGGGAGTGAGGGACACCGGGAGTGAGGTACATCGGGAGTGAGGTACACTAGGAGTGAGGGACACCGGGAGTAAGGGACACTTGGAGTGAGGGACACCAGGAATGAGGGACACTTGGAGTGAGGGTCACCGGGAGTGAGAGACACCGGGAGTGAGAGACACTGGGAGTGAGGGAACTGGGCTTGAGCGATACTGGGAGTGAGGGACACCGGGAGTGAGGGACAGTGGGAGTGAGGGACACTGGGAGTGAGGGACACCAGGCGTGAGTGACATCGGGAGTGAGGGACACCAGGAGTGAGGGACACTGCGAGTGAGGGACAGTGGGAGTGAGGGACACTGGGAGTGACAGACACTGGGAGTGACGGACACCGTGAGTGAGGGTCACCGGTTGTGAGGGACACTGGGAGTGAGGGTACTGGGAGTGAGGGACTTTGGGAGTGTGGATCACTGGGAGTGAGGGGCAGCGGCAGTGAGGGAACTGGGAGTGAGCGCCAATGGGAGTGAGGGACACCGGGAGTGAGGAATACTGGGAGTGAGGAACATCGGGAGTGATGGATACCGGGAATGAGGAACACTGGGAGTGAGGGACAGTGGGAGTGAGGGTACTGGGAGTGAAGGACACTGGGAGTGAGGGACACCGGGAGTTAGGAACTGGGAGTGAGGGACACCGGGTGTGAGGGACACCGGGAATGAGGAACACTGGGAGTGAGGGAACTGGGCTTGAGGGACACTGGGAGTCAGGGACACCGGGAGTGAGGGACAGTGGGAGTGAGGGTCACTGGGAGTGAGGGACATTGAGAGTGAGGGACAGTGGGAGTGAGGGACACCGGGAGTGAGGGACACCGGGAGTCAGAGACACCGGGAGTGAGGGACACCGGCAGTGAGGGACACCGGCAGTGAGGGACACTGGGAGTGAGGGAACTGGGCTTCAGGGACATTGCGAGTGAGGGACACTGCGAGTTAGGGACGCTGGGTGTGAGGGACACTGGGAGTGACGGACACCGGGAGTGAGGAAAACTGGGAGTGAGGGACTTTGGGAGTGAGGATCACTGGGAGTGAGGGGCAGCGGCAGTGAGGGAACTGGGAGTGAGTGTACTGGAACTGAAGGACACTGGGAGCGAGGGACACCGGGAGTGAGGGAACTGGGAGTGAGGGACACTGGGAGTGAGGGACACCGGCAGTGAGGGACACCGGGACTGAGGGAAACCGGGCGTGAGGGACACTGGGAGTGAGGGACACCGGGAGTGAGGGACACTGGGAGTGAGGGACACCGGCAGTGAGGGACACCGGGTGTGAGGCACACCGGGCGTGAGGGACACTGGGAGTGAGGTACACCGGGAGTGAGGGTCCCTGGGAGTGAGGGACACCGAGAGTGAGGAAAACTGGGAGTGAGGGACTTTGGGAGTGAGGATCACTGGGAGTGAGGCGCACCAGGAGTGAGGGAACTGGGAATGAGGGTCTCTGGGAGTGAGGGACACCGGGAGTGAGGGAATCTCAGAGTGAGGGAACTGGGAGTGATGGACACTGGGAGTGAGGGAACTGGGAGTGAGGGACACTGGGTGTGAGGGACACCGAGGGACACTGGAAGTGAGGGATACGGGGAGTGAGGGAACTTGGAGTGAGGGACACTGTGAGTGAGGGACAGTGGGAGTGAGGGACACCAGGAATGAGGGACACCGGGAGTAAGGGATACCAGGAGTGAAGGACACCAGGAGTGAGGGTACTGGGAGTGAAGGACACTGGGGGTGAGGGACACCGGGAGTGAGGGACACTGGGAGTGAGGGAACTGGGAGTGAGGGACTCCGGGAGTGAGGGTCACTCGGAGTGAGGGACATCGGGAGTGAGGGACACTGGGAGTGTGTGAAGTGGGAGTGAGGGTCACTGGGAGTGAGGGACACTGGAAGTGAGGGACACTGGGAGTGAGGGACACCGGGAGTGAGGGACACTGGGAGGGAGGGACACTGGGAGTGAGGGACACCGGGAATGAGGGACACTGAGAGTGAGGGACACCTGAAAATGGGGACACAGGGAGTGAGGGAACTGGGAGTGAGGGACACCGGGAGTGAGGGAGACTGCAAGTGAGGGACACTGGGAGTGAGGGACACTGGGAGTGAGGAACACTGGGAGTGCGGGACACGGGAAATGAGGGACACCGGGAGTGAGCGAATGGGGAGTGAGGGACACCGGGAGTGAGGGGCACCGGGAATGAGGGACATCGGCAGTGATGGACACCGGGAGTGAGGGACACTGGGAGTGAGGGATACCAGGAGTGAGGGACACTGGGAGAGAGGGACACCGGGAGTGAGAGACACCGGGAGTGAGGGACACTGGGAGTGAGGGACGCCGGGAGTGAGGGACACCGGGAGAAAGGGACACTTGGTGTGAGGGACACCGGGAGTGAGGGACACCGGGAGTGAGGTAAACTGGGAGTGAGGAAAACCGGGAGTAAGGGACACTTGGAGTGAGGGACACCGGGAGTGAGGGACACCAGGAATGAGGGACACTTGGAGTGAGGGTCACCGGGAGTGAGAGACACCGGGAGTGAGAGACACTGGGAGTGAGGGAACCGGGCTTGAGGGACACCGGGAGTGAGGGACAATGGGAGTGAGGGACACTGGGAGTGAGGGACACCAGGCGTGAGGGACATCGGGAGTGAGGGACAACGGGAGTGAGGGACACTGCGAGTGAGGGACAGTGGGAGTGAGGGACAGTGGGAGTGACGGACACTGGGAGTGTGTGAAGTGGGAGTGAGGGTCACTGGGAGTGAGTGACACTGGAAGTGAGGGACACTGGGAGTGAGGGACACCGGGAGTGAGGGACACTGGGAGGGAGGGACACTGGGAGTGAGGGACACCGGGAGTGAGGGACACCGGGAGTAAGGGACACTTGGTGTGAGGGACACCAGGAGTGAGGGACACCGGGAGTGAGGTAAACTGGGAGTGAGGAAAACCGGGAGTAAGGGACACTTGGAGTGAGGGACACCGGGAGTGAGGGACACCAGGAATGAGGGACACTTGGAGTGAGGGTCACCGGGAGTGAGAGACACCGGGAGTGAGAGACACTGGGAGTGAGGGCACCGGGCTTGAGGGACACCGGGAGTGAGGGACAGTGGGAGTGAGGGACACTGGGAGTGAGGGACACCAGGCGTGAGGGACATCGGGAGTGAGGGACACCGGGAGTGAGGGACACTGCGAGTGAGGGACAGTGGGAGTGAGGGACAGTGGGAGTGACGGACACTGGGAGTGACGGACAAGGTGAGTGAGGGTCACCGGCTGTGAGGGAGATTGGGAGTGAGGGACACTGGGAGTGAGGGACACCGGGAGTGAGGGACAGTGGGAGTGAGGGTCACTGGGAGTGAGGGACATTGAGAGTGAGGGACAGTGGGAGTGAGGGACACCGGGAGTGAGGGACACCGGGAGTCAGAGACACCGGGAGTGAGAGACACCGGGAGTGAGGGACACCGGCAGTGAGGGACACTGGGAGTGAGGGAACTGGGCTTCAGGGACACTGCGAGTGAGGGACACCGGGAGTGAGGGACACTGCGAGTGAGGGACAGTGGGAGTGAGGGACACTTGGAGTGACAGACACTGGGAGTGACGGGCACCGTGAGTGAGGGTCACCGGCTGTGAGGGACACTGGGAGTGAGGGTACTGGGACTGAAGGACACTGGGAGTGAGGGACACCGGGAGTGAGGTACATCGGGAGTGAGGTACACTAGGAGTGAGGGACACCGGGAGTAAGGGACACTTGGAGTGAGGGACACCAGGAATGAGGGACACTTGGAGTGAGGGTCACCGGGAGTGAGAGACACCGGGAGTGAGAGACACTGGGAGTGAGGGAACTGGGCTTGAGCGATACTGGGAGTGAGGGACACCGGGAGTGAGGGACAGTGGGAGTGAGGGACACTGGGAGTGAGGGACACCAGGCGTGAGTGACATCGGGAGTGAGGGACACCAGGAGTGAGGGACACTGCGAGTGAGGGACAGTGGGAGTGAGGGACACTGGGAGTGACAGACACTGGGAGTGACGGACACCGTGAGTGAGGGTCACCGGTTGTGAGGGACACTGGGAGTGAGGGTACTGGGAGTGAGGGACTTTGGGAGTGTGGATCACTGGGAGTGAGGGGCAGCGGCAGTGAGGGAACTGGGAGTGAGCGCCAATGGGAGTGAGGGACACCGGGAGTGAGGAATACTGGGAGTGAGGAACATCGGGAGTGATGGATACCGGGAATGAGGAACACTGGGAGTGAGGGACAGTGGGAGTGAGGGTACTGGGAGTGAAGGACACTGGGAGTGAGGGACACCGGGAGTTAGGAACTGGGAGTGAGGGACACCGGGTGTGAGGGACACCGGGAATGAGGAACACTGGGAGTGAGGGAACTGGGCTTGAGGGACACTGGGAGTCAGGGACACCGGGAGTGAGGGACAGTGGGAGTGAGGGTCACTGGGAGTGAGGGACATTGAGAGTGAGGGACAGTGGGAGTGAGGGACACCGGGAGTGAGGGACACCGGGAGTCAGAGACACCGGGAGTGAGGGACACCGGCAGTGAGGGACACCGGCAGTGAGGGACACTGGGAGTGAGGGAACTGGGCTTCAGGGGCATTGCGAGTGAGGGACACTGCGAGTTAGGGACGCTGGGTGTGAGGGACACTGGGAGTGACGGACACCGGGAGTGAGGAAAACTGGGAGTGAGGGACTTTGGGAGTGAGGATCACTGGGAGTGAGGGGCAGCGGCAGTGAGGGAACTGGGAGTGAGTGTACTGGAACTGAAGGACACTGGGAGCGAGGGACACCGGGAGTGAGGGAACTGGGAGTGAGGGACACTGGGAGTGAGGGACACCGGCAGTGAGGGACACCGGGACTGAGGGAAACCGGGCGTGAGGGACACTGGGAGTGAGGGACACCGGGAGTGAGGGACACTGGGAGTGAGGGACACCGGCAGTGAGGGACACCGGGTGTGAGGCACACCGGGCGTGAGGGACACTGGGAGTGAGGTACACCGGGAGTGAGGGTCCCTGGGAGTGAGGGACACCGAGAGTGAGGAAAACTGGGAGTGAGGGACTTTAGGAGTGAGGATCACTGGGAGTGAGGCGCACCAGGAGTGAGGGAACTGGGAATGAGGGTCTCTGGGAGTGAGGGACACCGGGAGTGAGGGAATCTCAGAGTGAGGGAACTGGGAGTGATGGACACTGGGAGTGAGGGAACTGGGAGTGAGGGACACTGGGTGTGAGGGACACCGAGGGACACTGGAAGTGAGGGATACGGGGAGTGAGGGAACTTGGAGTGAGGGACACTGTGAGTGAGGGACAGTGGGAGTGAGGGACACCAGGAATGAGGGACACCGGGAGTAAGGGATACCAGGAGTGAAGGACACCAGGAGTGAGGGTACTGGGAGTGAAGGACACTGGGGGTGAGGGACACCGGGAGTGAGGGACACTGGGAGTGAGGGAACTGGGAGTGAGGGACTCCGGGAGTGAGGGTCACTCGGAGTGAGGGACATCGGGAGTGAGGGACACTGGGAGTGTGTGAAGTGGGAGTGAGGGTCACTGGGAGTGAGGGACACTGGAAGTGAGGGACACTGGGAGTGAGGGACACCGGGAGTGAGGGACACTGGGAGGGAGGGACACTGGGAGTGAGGGACACCGGGAATGAGGGACACTGAGAGTGAGGGACACCTGAAAATGGGGACACAGGGAGTGAGGGAACTGGGAGTGAGGGACACCGGGAGTGAGGGAGACTGCAAGTGAGGGACACTGGGAGTGAGGGACACTGGGAGTGAGGAACACTGGGAGTGCGGGACACGGGAAATGAGGGACACCGGGAGTGAGCGAATGGGGAGTGAGGGACACCGGGAGTGAGGGGCACCGGGAATGAGGGACATCGGCAGTGATGGACACCGGGAGTGAGGGACACTGGGAGTGAGGGATACCAGGAGTGAGGGACACTGGGAGAGAGGGACACCGGGAGTGAGAGACACCGGGAGTGAGGGACACTGGGAGTGAGGGACGCCGGGAGTGAGGGACACCGGGAGAAAGGGACACTTGGTGTGAGGGACACCGGGAGTGAGGGACACCGGGAGTGAGGTAAACTGGGAGTGAGGAAAACCGGGAGTAAGGGACACTTGGAGTGAGGGACACCGGGAGTGAGGGACACCAGGAATGAGGGACACTTGGAGTGAGGGTCACCGGGAGTGAGAGACACCGGGAGTGAGAGACACTGGGAGTGAGGGAACCGGGCTTGAGGGACACCGGGAGTGAGGGACAATGGGAGTGAGGACACTGGGAGTGAGGGACACCAGGCGTGAGGGACATCGGGAGTGAGGGACAACGGGAGTGAGGGACACTGCGAGTGAGGGACAGTGGGAGTGAGGGACAGTGGGAGTGACGGACACTGGGAGTGACGGACAAGGTGAGTGAGGGTCACCGGCTGTGAGGGACATTGGGAGTGAGGGACACTGGGAGTGAGGGACACCGGGAGTGAGGGACAGTGGGAGTGAGGGTCACTGGGAGTGAGGGACATTGAGAGTGAGGGACAGTGGGAGTGAGGGACACCGGGAGTGAGGGACACCGGGAGTCAGAGACACCGGGAGTGAGAGACACCGGGAGTGAGGGACACCGGCAGTGAGGGACACTGGGAGTGAGGGAACTGGGCTTCAGGGACACTGCGAGTGAGGGACACCGGGAGTGAGGGACACTGCGAGTGAGGGACAGTGGGAGTGAGGGACACTTGGAGTGACAGACACTGGGAGTGACGGGCACCGTGAGTGAGGGTCACCGGCTGTGAGGGACACTGGGAGTGAGGGTACTGGGACTGAAGGACACTGGGAGTGAGGGACACCGGGAGTGAGGTACATCGGGAGTGAGGTACACTAGGAGTGAGGGACACCGGGAGTAAGGGACACTTGGAGTGAGGGACACCAGGAATGAGGGACACTTGGAGTGAGGGTCACCGGGAGTGAGAGACACCGGGAGTGAGAGACACTGGGAGTGAGGGAACTGGGCTTGAGCGATACTGGGAGTGAGGGACACCGGGAGTGAGGGACAGTGGGAGTGAGGGACACTGGGAGTGAGGGACACCAGGCGTGAGTGACATCGGGAGTGAGGGACACCAGGAGTGAGGGACACTGCGAGTGAGGGACAGTGGGAGTGAGGGACACTGGGAGTGACAGACACTGGGAGTGACGGACACCGTGAGTGAGGGTCACCGGTTGTGAGGGACACTGGGAGTGAGGGTACTGGGAGTGAGGGACTTTGGGAGTGAGGATCACTGGGAGTGAGGGGCAGCGGCAGTGAGGGAACTGGGAGTGAGCGCCAATGGGAGTGAGGGACACCGGGAGTGAGGAATACTGGGAGTGAGGAACATCGGGAGTGATGGATACCGGGAATGAGGAACACTGGGAGTGAGGGACAGTGGGAGTGAGGGTACTGGGAGTGAAGGACACTGGGAGTGAGGGACACCGGGAGTGAGGAACTGGGAGTGAGGGACACCGGGTGTGAGGGACACCGGGAATGAGGAACACTGGGAGTGAGGGAACTGGGCTTGAGGGACACTGGGAGTCAGGGACACCGGGAGTGAGGGACAGTGGGAGTGAGGGTCACTGGGAGTGAGGGACATTGAGAGTGAGGGACAGTGGGAGTGAGGGACACCGGGAGTGAGGGACACCGGGAGTCAGAGACACCGGGAGTGAGGGACACCGGCAGTGAGGGACACCGGCAGTGAGGGACACTGGGAGTGAGGGAACTGGGCTTCAGGGACATTGCGAGTGAGGGACACTGCGAGTTAGGGACGCTGGGTGTGAGGGACACTGGGAGTGACGGACACCGGGAGTGAGGAAAACTGGGAGTGAGGGACTTTGGGAGTGAGGATCACTGGGAGTGAGGGGCAGCGGCAGTGAGGGAACTGGGAGTGAGTGTACTGGAAGTGAAGGACACTGGGAGCGAGGGACACCGGGAGTGAGGGAACTGGGAGTGAGGGACACTGGGAGTGAGGGACACCGGCAGTGAGGGACACCGGGACTGAGGGAAACCGGGCGTGAGGGACACTGGGAGTGAGGGACACCGGGAGTGAGGGACACTGGGAGTGAGGGACACCGGCAGTGAGGGACACCGGGTGTGAGGCACACCGGGCGTGAGGGACACTGGGAGTGAGGTACACCGGGAGTGAGGGTCCCTGGGAGTGAGGGACACCGAGAGTGAGGAAAACTGGGAGTGAGGGACTTTGGGAGTGAGGATCACTGGGAGTGAGGCGCACCAGGAGTGAGGGAACTGGGAATGAGGGTCTCTGGGAGTGAGGGACACCGGGAGTGAGGGAATCTCAGAGTGAGGGAACTGGGAGTGATGGACACTGGGAGTGAGGGAACTGGGAGTGAGGGACACTGGGTGTGAGGGACACCGAGGGACACTGGAAGTGAGGGATACGGGGAGTGAGGGAACTTGGAGTGAGGGACACTGTGAGTGAGGGACAGTGGGAGTGAGGGACACCAGGAATGAGGGACACCGGGAGTAAGGGATACCAGGAGTGAAGGACACCAGGAGTGAGGGTACTGGGAGTGAAGGACACTGGGGGTGAGGGACACCGGGAGTGAGGGACACTGGGAGTGAGGGAACTGGGAGTGAGGGACTCCGGGAGTGAGGGTCACTCGGAGTGAGGGACATCGGGAGTGAGGGACACTGGGAGTGTGTGAAGTGGGAGTGAGGGTCACTGGGAGTGAGGGACACTGGAAGTGAGGGACACTGGGAGTGAGGGACACCGGGAGTGAGGGACACTGGGAGGGAGGGACACTGGGAGTGAGGGACACCGGGAATGAGGGACACTGAGAGTGAGGGACACCTGAAAATGGGGACACAGGGAGTGAGGGAACTGGGAGTGAGGGACACCGGGAGTGAGGGAGACTGCAAGTGAGGGACACTGGGAGTGAGGGACACTGGGAGTGAGGAACACTGGGAGTGCGGGACACGGGAAATGAGGGACACCGGGAGTGAGGGAATGGGGAGTGAGGGACACCGGGAGTGAGGGGCACCGGGAATGAGGGACATCGGCAGTGATGGACACCGGGAGTGAGGGACACTGGGAGTGAGGGATACCAGGAGTGAGGGACACTGGGAGAGAGGGACACCGGGAGTGAGAGACACCGGGAGTGAGGGACACTGGGAGTGAGGGACGCCGGGAGTGAGGGACACCGGGAGTGAGGTAAACTGGGAGTGAGGAAAACCGGGAGTAAGGGACACTTGGAGTGAGGGACACCGGGAGTGAGGGACACCAGGAATGAGGGACACTTGGAGTGAGGGTCACCGGGAGTGAGAGACACCGGGAGTGAGAGACACTGGGAGTGAGGGAACCGGGCTTGAGGGACACCGGGAGTGAGGGACAATGGGAGTGAGGGACACTGGGAGTGAGGGACACCAGGCGTGAGGGACATCGGGAGTGAGGGACACCGGGAGTGAGGGACACTGCGAGTGAGGGACAGTGGGAGTGAGGGACAGTGGGAGTGACGGACACTGGGAGTGACGGACACTGGGAGTGACGGACAAGGTGAGTGAGGGTCACCGGCTGTGAGGGACATTGGGAGTGAGGGTACTGTGAGTGAAGGACACTGGGAGTGAGGGACACCAGGAGTGAGGGACATCGGGAGTGAGGTACACTAGGAGTGAGGGACACCGGGAGAAAGGGACACTTGGAGTGAGGGACACCAGGAATGAGGGACACTTGGAGTGAGGGTCACCGGGAGTGAGAGACACCGGGAGTGAGAGACGCTGGGAGTGAGGGAACTGGGCTTGAGGGATACTGGGAGTGAGGGACACCGGGAGTGAGGGACAGTGGGAGTGAGGGACACTGGGAGTGAGGGACACCAGGCGTGAGGGACATCGGGATTGAGGGACACCAGGAGTGAGGGACACTGTGAGTGAGGGACAGCGGGAGTGAGGGTCACTGGGAGTGACAGACACTGGGAGTGACGGACACCATGAGTGAGGGTCACCGGCTGTGAGGGACACTGGGAGTGAGGGTACTGGGAGTGAAGGACACTGGGAGCGAGGGACACCGGGAGTGAGGGACATCGGGAGTGAGGGAACTGCGAGTGAGGGATACCATGAGTGAGGGACAACGGGAGTGAGGGACACCGGGAATGAGGAACACTTGGAGTGAGGGACACTGGGAGTGAGGGTACTGGGAGTGAAGGACACTGGGAGTGAGGGACACCGGGAGTGAGGAACTGGGAGTGAGGGACACCGGGTGTGAGGGACACCGGGAATGAGGAACACTGGGAGTGAGGGAACTGGGCTTGAGGGACACTGGGAGTGAGGGACACCGGGAGTGAGGGACAGTGGGAGTGAGGGTCACTGGGAGTGAGGGACAATGAGAGTGAGGGACAGTGGGAGTGAGGGACACCGGGAGTGAGGGACACCGGGAGTCAGAGACACCGGGAGTGAGAGACACCGGGAGTGAGGGACACCGGCAGTGAGGGACACTGGGAGTGAGGGAACTGGGCTTCAGGGACACTGCGAGTGAGGCACACCGGGTGTGAGGGACACTGCGAGTGAGGGACAGTGGGAGTGAGGGACACTTGGAGTGACAGACGCTGGGAGTGACGGACGCCGTGAGTGAGGGTCACCGGCTGTGAGGGACACTGGGAGTGAGGGTACTGGGAGTGAAGGACACTGGGAGTGAGGGTCACCGGGAGTGAGGTACATCAGGAGTGAGGTACACTAGGAGTGAGGGACACCGGGAGTAAGGGACACTTGGAGTGAGGGACACCAGGAATGAGGGACACTTGGAGTGAGGGTCACCGGGAGTGAGAGACACCGGGAGTGAGAGACACTGGGAGTGAGGGAACTGGGCTTGAGCGATACTGGGAGTGAGGGACACCGGGAGTGAGGGACAGTGGGAGTGAGGGACACTGGGAGTGAGGGACACCAGGCGTGAGGGACATCGGGAGTGAGGGACACCAGGAGTGAGGGACACTGCGAGTGAGGGACAGTGGGAGTGAGGGACACTGGGAGTGACAGACACTGGGAGTGACGGACACCGTGAGTGAGGGTCACCGGCTGTGAGGGACACTGGGAGTGAGGGTACTGGGAGTGAAGGACACTGGGATTGAGGGACACCGGGAGTGAGGGACACCGGGAGTGAGGTACACTGGGAGTGAGGATCACCAGGAGAAAGGGACACTTGGAGTGAGGGACACCGGGAATGAGGGGCACTTGGAGTGAGGGTCACCGGGAGTGAGAGACACTGGGAGTGAGAGACACTGGGAGTGAGGGAACTGGGCTTGAGGGACACTGGGCATGAGGGACACCGGGAGTGAGGGACAGTGGTAGTGAGGGACACTGGGTGTGAGGGACACCGGGCGTGAGGGACACCGGGAGTGAGGGAACTGGAAGTGAGGGATACCGCGAGTGAGGGACAACGGGAGTGAGGGACACCGGGAATGAGGAACACTCGGAGTGAGGGACATCGGGAGTGAGGGACACTGGGAGTGAGTGTACTGGAAGTGAAGGACACTGGGAGCGAGGGACACCGGGAGTGAGGGAACTGGGAGTGAGGGACATTGTGAGTGAGGGACACCGGCAGTGAGGGACACCGGGACTGAGGGAAACCGGGCGTGAGGGACACTGGGAGTGAGGGACACTGGGAGTGAGGGACACCGGGAGTGAGGGACACTGGGAGTGAGGGACACCGGCAGTGAGGGACACCGGGTGTGAGGCACACCGGGCGTGAGGGACACTGGGAGTGAGGTACACCGGGAGTGATGGTCCCTGGGAGTGAGGGACACCGAGAGTGAGAAAACTGGGAGTGAGGGACTTTGGGAGTGAGGATCACTGGGAGTGAGGCACACCAGGAGTGAGGGAACTGGGAATGAGGGTCTCTGGGAGTGAGGAACACCGGGAGTGAGGGAATCTCAGAGTGAGGGAACTGGGAGTGAGGGACACTGGGAGTGAGGGAACTGGGAGTGAGGGACACTGGGTGTGAGGGACATCGAGGGACACTGGAAGTGAGGGATACGGGGAGTGAGGGAACTTGGAGTGAGGGACACTGTGAGTGAGGGACAGTGGGAGTGAGGGACACCACGAATGAGGGACACCGGGAGTAAGGGATACCAGGAGTGAAGGACACCAGGAGTGAGGGTACTGGGAGTGAAGGACACTGGGGGTGAGGGACACCGGGAGTGAGGGACACTGGGAGTGAGGGAACTGGGAGTGAGGGACTCCGGGAGTGAGGGTCACTCGGAGTGAGGGACATCGGGAGTGAGGGACACTGGGAGTGTGTGAAGTGGGAGTGAGGGTCACTGGGAGTGAGGGACACTGGAAGTGAGGGACACTGGGAGTGAGGGAAACCGGGAGTGAGGGACACTGGGAGGGAGGGACACTGGGAGTGAGGGACACCGGGAATGAGGGACACTGAGAGTGAGGGACACCTGAAAATGGGGACACAGGGAGTGAGGGAACTGGGAGTGAGGGACACCGGGAGTGAGGGAGACTGCAAGTGAGGGACACTGGGAGTGAGGGACACTGGGAGTGAGGAACACTGGGAGTGCGGGACACGGGAAATGAGGGACACCGGGAGTGAGGGAATGGGGAGTGAGGGACACCGGGAGTGAGGGACACTGGGAGTGAGGGATACCAGGAGTGAGGGACACTGGGAGAGAGGGACACTGGGAGTGAGAGACACCGGGAGTGAGGGACACTGGGAGTGAGGGACACCGGGAGTGAGGGACACCGGGAGAAAGTGACACTTGGTGTGAGGGACACCAGGAGTGAGGGACACCGGGAGTGAGGTAAACTGGGAGTGAGGAAAACCGGGAGTAAGGGACACTTGGAGTGAGGGACACCGGGAGTGAGGGACACCAGGAATGAGGGACACTTGGAGTGAGGGTCACCGGGAGTGAGAGACACCGGGAGTGAGAGACACTGGGAGTGAGGGAACCGGGCTTGAGGGACACCGGAAGTGAGGAACAGTGGGAGTGAGGGACACTGGGAGTGAGGGACACCAGGCGTGAGGGACAGTGGGAGTGACGGACACTGGGAGTGACGGACAAGGTGAGTGAGGGTCACCGGCTGTGAGGGACATTGGGAGTGAGGGTACTGTGAGTGAAGGACACTGGGAGTGAGGGACACCAGGAGTGAGGGGCATCGGGAGTGAGGTACACTAGGAGTGAGGGACACCGGGAGAAAGGGACACTTGGAGTGAGGGACACCAGGAATGAGGGACACTTGGAGTGAGGGTCACCGGGAGTGAGAGACACCGGGAGTGAGAGACACTGGGAGTGAGGGAACTGGGCTTGAGGGATACTGGGAGTGAGGGACACCGGGGGTGAGGGACAGTGGGAGTGAGGGACACTGGGAGTGAGGGACACCAGGCGTGAGGGACATCGGGATTGAGGGACACCAGGAGTGAGGGACACTGTGAGTGAGGGACAGTGGGAGTGAGGGTCACTGGAAGTGACAGACACTGGGAGTGATGGACACCGTGAGTGAGGGTCACCGGCTGTGAGGGACACTGGGAGTGAGGGTACTGGGTGTGAAGGACACTGGGAGCGAGGGACACCGGGAGTGAGGGACATCAGGAGTGAGGGAACTGCGAGTGAGGGATACCATGAGTGAGGGACAACGGGAGTGAGGGACACCGGGAATGAGGAGCACTGGGAGTGAGTGACACTGGGAGTGAGGGTACTGGGAGTGAAGGACACTGGGAGTGAGGGACACCGGGAGTGAGGGAACTGGGAGTGAGGGACACCGGGTGCGCGGGACACCGGGAATGAGGAACACTGGGACTGAGGGAACTGGGCTTGAGGGACACCGGGAGTGAGGGACACTGGGAGTGAGGGACATTGAGAGTGAGGGACAGTGGGAGTGAGGGACACCGGGAGTGAGGGACACCAGGAGTCAGAGCCACCGGGAGTGAGAGACACCGGGAGCGAGGGACACCGGCAGTGAGGGACACTGGGAGTGAGGAAACTGGGCTTCAGGGACACTGCGAGTGAGGGACACTGCGAGTGAGGGACGCTGGGTGTGAGGGACACTGGGAGTGAGGGACACCGGGAATGAGGGACACTGAGAGTGAGGGACACCTGAAAATTGGGACACAGGGAGTGAGGGAACTGGGAGTGAGGGACACCGGGAGTGAGGGAGATTGCAAGTGAGGGACACTGGGATTGAGGGACACTGGGAGTGAGGAACACTGGGAGTGCGGGACATGGGAAATGAGGGACACCGGGAGTGAGGGTCACCGGGAGTGAGGGAATGGGGAGTGAGGGACACCGGCAGTGAGGGGCACCGGGAATGAGGGACATCGGCAGTGATGGACACCGGGAGTGAGGGACACTGGGAGTGAGGGATACCAGGAGTGAGGGACACTGGGAGAGAGGGACACCGGGAGTGAGAGACACCGGGAGTGAGGGACACTGGGAGTGAGGGACACCGGGAGTGAGGGACACCGGGAGTAAGGGACACTTGGTGTGAGGGACACCAGGAGTGAGGGACACCGGGAGTGAGGTAAACTGGGAGTGAGGGAAACCGGGAATGAGGGACACTTGGAGTGAGGGTCACCGGGAGTGAGAGACACCGGGAGTGAGAGACACTGGGAGTGAGGGAACCGGGCTTGAGGGACACCGGGAGTGAGGGACAGTGGGAGTGAGGGACACTGGGAGTGAGGGACACCAGGCGTGAGGGACATCGGGAGTGAGGGACACCGGGAGTGAGGGACACTGCGAGTGAGGGACAGTGGGAGTGAGGGACACTGGGAGTGACAGACACTGGGAGTGACGGACAAGGTGAGTGAGGGTCACCGGCTGTGAGGGACATTGGGAGTGAGGGTACTGTGAGTGAAGGACACTGGGAGTGAGGGACACCAGGAGTGAGGGACATCGGGAGTGAGGTACACTAGGAGTGAGGGACACCGGGAGAAAGGGACACTTGGAGTGAGGGACACCAGGAATGAGGGACACTTGGAGTGAGGGTCACCGGGAGTGAGAGACACCGGGAGTGAGAGACACTGGGAGTGAGGGAACTGGGCTTGAGTGATACTGGGAGTGAGGGACACCTGGAGTGAGGGACAGTGGGAGTGAGGGACACTGGGAGTGAGGGACACCAGGCGTGAGGGACATCGGGATTGAGGGACACCAAGAGAGAGGGACACTGTGAGTGAGGGACAGTGGGAGTGAGGGACACTGGGAGTGACAGACACTGGGAGTGACGGACACCGTGAGTGAGGGTCACCGGTTGTGAGGGACACTGGGAGTGAGGGTACTGGGAGTGAGGGACTTTGGGAGTGAGGGAACTGGGCTTCAGGGACACTGCGAGTGAGGGACACCGGGAGTGAGGGACACTGCGAGTGAGGGACAGTGGGAGTGAGGGACACTTGGAGTGACAGACACTGGGAGTGACGGGCACCGTGAGTGAGGGTCACCGGCTGTGAGGGACACTGGGAGTGAGGGTACTGGGACTGAAGGACACTGGGAGTGAGGGACACCGGGAGTGAGGTACATCGGCAGTGAGGGACACTGGGAGTGAGGGAACTGGGCTTCAGGGACACTGCGAGTGAGGGACACCGGGAGTGAGGGACACTGCGAGTGAGGGACAGTGGGAGTGAGGGACACTTGGAGTGACAGACACTGGGAGTGACGGGCACCGTGAGTGAGGGTCACCGGCTGTGAGGGACACTGGGAGTGAGGGTACTGGGACTGAAGGACACTGGGAGTGAGGGACACCGGGAGTGAGGTACATCGGGAGTGAGGTACACTAGGAGTGAGGGACACCGGGAGTAAGGGACACTTGGAGTGAGGGACACCAGGAATGAGGGACACTTGGAGTGAGGGTCACCGGGAGTGAGAGACACCGGGAGTGAGAGACACTGGGAGTGAGGGAACTGGGCTTGAGCGATACTGGGAGTGAGGGACACCGGGAGTGAGGGACAGTGGGAGTGAGGGACACTGGGAGTGAGGGACACCAGGCGTGAGTGACATCGGGAGTGAGGGACACCAGGAGTGAGGGACACTGCGAGTGAGGGACAGTGGGAGTGAGGGACACTGGGAGTGACAGACACTGGGAGTGACGGACACCGTGAGTGAGGGTCACCGGTTGTGAGGGACACTGGGAGTGAGGGTACTGGGAGTGAGGGACTTTGGGAGTGTGGATCACTGGGAGTGAGGGGCAGCGGCAGTGAGGGAACTGGGAGTGAGCGCCAATGGGAGTGAGGGACACCGGGAGTGAGGAATACTGGGAGTGAGGAACATCGGGAGTGATGGATACCGGGAATGAGGAACACTGGGAGTGAGGGACAGTGGGAGTGAGGGTACTGGGAGTGAAGGACACTGGGAGTGAGGGACACCGGGAGTTAGGAACTGGGAGTGAGGGACACCGGGTGTGAGGGACACCGGGAATGAGGAACACTGGGAGTGAGGGAACTGGGCTTGAGGGACACTGGGAGTCAGGGACACCGGGAGTGAGGGACAGTGGGAGTGAGGGTCACTGGGAGTGAGGGACATTGAGAGTGAGGGACAGTGGGAGTGAGGGACACCGGGAGTGAGGGACACCGGGAGTCAGAGACACCGGGAGTGAGGGACACCGGCAGTGAGGGACACCGGCAGTGAGGGACACTGGGAGTGAGGGAACTGGGCTTCAGGGACATTGCGAGTGAGGGACACTGCGAGTTAGGGACGCTGGGTGTGAGGGACACTGGGAGTGACGGACACCGGGAGTGAGGAAAACTGGGAGTGAGGGACTTTGGGAGTGAGGATCACTGGGAGTGAGGGGCAGCGGCAGTGAGGGAACTGGGAGTGAGTGTACTGGAAGTGAAGGACACTGGGAGCGAGGGACACCGGGAGTGAGGGAACTGGGAGTGAGGGACACTGGGAGTGAGGGACACCGGCAGTGAGGGACACCGGGACTGAGGGAAACCGGGCGTGAGGGACACTGGGAGTGAGGGACACCGGGAGTGAGGGACACTGGGAGTGAGGGACACCGGCAGTGAGGGACACCGGGTGTGAGGCACACCGGGCGTGAGGGACACTGGGAGTGAGGTACACCGGGAGTGAGGGTCCCTGGGAGTGAGGGACACCGAGAGTGAGGAAAACTGGGAGTGAGGGACTTTGGGAGTGAGGATCACTGGGAGTGAGGCGCACCAGGAGTGAGGGAACTGGGAATGAGGGTCTCTGGGAGTGAGGGACACCGGGAGTGAGGGAATCTCAGAGTGAGGGAACTGGGAGTGATGGACACTGGGAGTGAGGGAACTGGGAGTGAGGGACACTGGGTGTGAGGGACACCGAGGGACACTGGAAGTGAGGGATACGGGGAGTGAGGGAACTTGGAGTGAGGGACACTGTGAGTGAGGGACAGTGGGAGTGAGGGACACCAGGAATGAGGGACACCGGGAGTAAGGGATACCAGGAGTGAAGGACACCAGGAGTGAGGGTACTGGGAGTGAAGGACACTGGGGGTGAGGGACACCGGGAGTGAGGGACACTGGGAGTGAGGGAACTGGGAGTGAGGGACTCCGGGAGTGAGGGTCACTCGGAGTGAGGGACATCGGGAGTGAGGGACACTGGGAGTGTGTGAAGTGGGAGTGAGGGTCACTGGGAGTGAGGGACACTGGAAGTGAGGGACACTGGGAGTGAGGGACACCGGGAGTGAGGGACACTGGGAGGGAGGGACACTGGGAGTGAGGGACACCGGGAATGAGGGACACTGAGAGTGAGGGACACCTGAAAATGGGGACACAGGGAGTGAGGGAACTGGGAGTGAGGGACACCGGGAGTGAGGGAGACTGCAAGTGAGGGACACTGGGAGTGAGGGACACTGGGAGTGAGGAACACTGGGAGTGCGGGACACGGGAAATGAGGGACACCGGGAGTGAGCGAATGGGGAGTGAGGGACACCGGGAGTGAGGGGCACCGGGAATGAGGGACATCGGCAGTGATGGACACCGGGAGTGAGGGACACTGGGAGTGAGGGATACCAGGAGTGAGGGACACTGGGAGAGAGGGACACCGGGAGTGAGAGACACCGGGAGTGAGGGACACTGGGAGTGAGGGACGCCGGGAGTGAGGGACACCGGGAGAAAGGGACACTTGGTGTGAGGGACACCGGGAGTGAGGGACACCGGGAGTGAGGTAAACTGGGAGTGAGGAAAACCGGGAGTATGGGACACTTGGAGTGAGGGACACCGGGAGTGAGGGACACCAGGAATGAGGGACACTTGGAGTGAGGGTCACCGGGAGTGAGAGACACCGGGAGTGAGAGACACTGGGAGTGAGGGAACCGGGCTTGAGGGACACCGGGAGTGAGGGACAATGGGAGTGAGGGACACTGGGAGTGAGGGACACCAGGCGTGAGGGACATCGGGAGTGAGGGACAACGGGAGTGAGGGACACTGCGAGTGAGGGACAGTGGGAGTGAGGGACAGTGGGAGTGACGGACACTGGGAGTGACGGACAAGGTGAGTGAGGGTCACCGGCTGTGAGGGACATTGGGAGTGAGGGACACTGGGAGTGAGGGACACCGGGAGTGAGGGACAGTGGGAGTGAGGATCACTGGGAGTGAGGGACATTGAGAGTGAGGGACAGTGGGAGTGAGGGACACCGGGAGTGAGGGACACCGGGAGTCAGAGACACCGGGAGTGAGAGACACCGGGAGTGAGGGACACCGGCAGTGAGGGACACTGGGAGTGAGGGAACTGGGCTTCAGGGACACTGCGAGTGAGGGACACCGGGAGTGAGGGACACTGCGAGTGAGGGACAGTGGGAGTGAGGGACACTTGGAGTGACAGACACTGGGAGTGACGGGCACCGTGAGTGAGGGTCACCGGCTGTGAGGGACACTGGGAGTGAGGGTACTGGGACTGAAGGACACTGGGAGTGAGGGACACCGGGAGTGAGGTACATCGGGAGTGAGGTACACTAGGAGTGAGGGACACCGGGAGTAAGGGACACTTGGAGTGAGGGACACCAGGAATGAGGGACACTTGGAGTGAGGGTCACCGGGAGTGAGAGACACCGGGAGTGAGAGACACTGGGAGTGAGGGAACTGGGCTTGAGCGATACTGGGAGTGAGGGACACCGGGAGTGAGGGACAGTGGGAGTGAGGGACACTGGGAGTGAGGGACACCAGGCGTGAGTGACATCGGGAGTGAGGGACACCAGGAGTGAGGGACACTGCGAGTGAGGGACAGTGGGAGTGAGGGACACTGGGAGTGACAGACACTGGGAGTGACGGACACCGTGAGTGAGGGTCACCGGTTGTGAGGGACACTGGGAGTGAGGGTACTGGGAGTGAGGGACTTTGGGAGTGAGGATCACTGGGAGTGAGGGGCAGCGGCAGTGAGGGAACTGGGAGTGAGCGCCAATGGGAGTGAGGGACACCGGGAGTGAGGAATACTGGGAGTGAGGAACATCGGGAGTGATGGATACCGGGAATGAGGAACACTGGGAGTGAGGGACAGTGGGAGTGAGGGTACTGGGAGTGAAGGACACTGGGAGTGAGGGACACCGGGAGTGAGGAACTGGGAGTGAGGCACACCGGGTGTGAGGGACACCGGGAATGAGGAACACTGGGAGTGAGGGAACTGGGCTTGAGGGACACTGGGAGTCAGGGACACCGGGAGTGAGGGACAGTGGGAGTGAGGGTCACTGGGAGTGAGGGACATTGAGAGTGAGGGACAGTGGGAGTGAGGGACACCGGGAGTGAGGGACACCGGGAGTCAGAGACACCGGGAGTGAGGGACACCGGCAGTGAGGGACACCGGCAGTGAGGGACACTGGGAGTGAGGGAACTGGGCTTCAGGGACATTGCGAGTGAGGGACACTGCGAGTTAGGGACGCTGGGTGTGAGGGACACTGGGAGTGACGGACACCGGGAGTGAGGAAAACTGGGAGTGAGGGACTTTGGGAGTGAGGATCACTGGGAGTGAGGGGCAGCGGCAGTGAGGGAACTGGGAGTGAGTGTACTGGAAGTGAAGGACACTGGGAGCGAGGGACACCGGGAGTGAGGGAACTGGGAGTGAGGGACACTGGGAGTGAGGGACACCGGCAGTGAGGGACACCGGGACTGAGGGAAACCGGGCGTGAGGGACACTGGGAGTGAGGGACACCGGGAGTGAGGGACACTGGGAGTGAGGGACACCGGCAGTGAGGGACACCGGGTGTGAGGCACACCGGGCGTGAGGGACACTGGGAGTGAGGTACACCGGGAGTGAGGGTCCCTGGGAGTGAGGGACACCGAGAGTGAGGAAAACTGGGAGTGAGGGACTTTGGGAGTGAGGATCACTGGGAGTGAGGCGCACCAGGAGTGAGGGAACTGGGAATGAGGGTCTCTGGGAGTGAGGGACACCGGGAGTGAGGGAATCTCAGAGTGAGGGAACTGGGAGTGATGGACACTGGGAGTGAGGGAACTGGGAGTGAGGGACACTGGGTGTGAGGGACACCGAGGGACACTGGAAGTGAGGGATACGGGGAGTGAGGGAACTTGGAGTGAGGGACACTGTGAGTGAGGGACAGTGGGAGTGAGGGACACCAGGAATGAGGGACACCGGGAGTAAGGGATACCAGGAGTGAAGGACACCAGGAGTGAGGGTACTGGGAGTGAAGGACACTGGGGGTGAGGGACACCGGGAGTGAGGGACACTGGGAGTGAGGGAACTGGGAGTGAGGGACTCCGGGAGTGAGGGTCACTCGGAGTGAGGGACATCGGGAGTGAGGGACACTGGGAGTGTGTGAAGTGGGAGTGAGGGTCACTGGGAGTGAGGGACACTGGAAGTGAGGGACACTGGGAGTGAGGGACACCGGGAGTGAGGGACACTGGGAGGGAGGGACACTGGGAGTGAGGGACACCGGGAATGAGGGACACTGAGAGTGAGGGACACCTGAAAATGGGGACACAGGGAGTGAGGGAACTGGGAGTGAGGGACACCGGGAGTGAGGGAGACTGCAAGTGAGGGACACTGGGAGTGAGGGACACTGGGAGTGAGGAACACTGGGAGTGCGGGACACGGGAAATGAGGGACACCGGGAGTGAGGGAATGGGGAGTGAGGGACACCGGGAGTGAGGGGCACCGGGAATGAGGGACATCGGCAGTGATGGACACCGGGAGTGAGGGACACTGGGAGTGAGGGATACCAGGAGTGAGGGACACTGGGAGAGAGGGACACCGGGAGTGAGAGACACCGGGAGTGAGGGACACTGGGAGTGAGGGACGCCGGGAGTGAGGGACACCGGGAGAAAGGGACACTTGGTGTGAGGGACACCGGGAGTGAGGGACACCGGGAGTGAGGTAAACTGGGAGTGAGGAAAACCGGGAGTAAGGGACACTTGGAGTGAGGGACACCGGGAGTGAGGGACACCAGGAATGAGGGACACTTGGAGTGAGGGTCACCGGGAGTGAGAGACACCGGGAGTGAGAGACACTGGGAGTGAGGGAACCGGGCTTGAGGGACACCGGGAGTGAGGGACAATGGGAGTGAGGGACACTGGGAGTGAGGGACACCAGGCGTGAGGGACATCGGGAGTGAGGGACACCGGGAGTGAGGGACACTGCGAGTGAGGGACAGTGGGAGTGAGGGACAGTGGGAGTGACGGACACTGGGAGTGACGGACACTGGGAGTGAGGGACACCAGGAGTGAGGGACATCGGGAGTGAGGTACACTAGGAGTGAGGGACACCGGGAGAAAGGGACACTTGGAGTGAGGGACACCAGGAATGAGGGACACTTGGAGTGAGGGTCACCGGGAGTGAGAGACACCGGGAGTGAGAGACGCTGGGAGTGAGGGAACTGGGCTTGAGGGATACTGGGAGTGAGGGACACCGGGAGTGAGGGACAGTGGGAGTGAGGGACACTGGGAGTGAGGGACACCAGGCATGAGGGACATCGGGATTGAGGGACACCAGGAGTGAGGGACACTGTGAGTGAGGGACAGCGGGAGTGAGGGTCACTGGGAGTGACAGACACTGGGAGTGACGGACACCATGAGTGAGGGTCACCGGCTGTGAGGGACACTGGGAGTGAGGGTACTGGGAGTGAAGGACACTGGGAGCGAGGGACACCGGGAGTGAGGGACATCGGGAGTGAGGGAACTGCGAGTGAGGGATACCATGAGTGAGGGACAACGGGAGTGAGGGACACCGGGAATGAGGAACACTTGGAGTGAGGGACACTGGGAGTGAGGGTACTGGGAGTGAAGGACACTGGGAGTGAGGGACACCGGGAGTGAGGAACTGGGAGTGAGGGACACCGGGTGTGAGGGACACCGGGAATGAGGAACACTGGGAGTGAGGGAACTGGGCTTGAGGGACACTGGGAGTGAGGGACACCGGGAGTGAGGGACAGTGGGAGTGAGGGTCACTGGGAGTGAGGGACAATGAGAGTGAGGGACAGTGGGAGTGAGGGACACCGGGAGTGAGGGACACCGGGAGTCAGAGACACCGGGAGTGAGAGACACCGGGAGTGAGGGACACCGGCAGTGAGGGACACTGGGAGTGAGGGAACTGGGCTTCAGGGACACTGCGAGTGAGGCACACCGGGTGTGAGGGACACTGCGAGTGAGGGACAGTGGGAGTGAGGGACACTTGGAGTGACAGACGCTGGGAGTGACGGACGCCGTGAGTGAGGGTCACCGGCTGTGAGGGACACTGGGAGTGAGGGTACTGGGAGTGAAGGACACTGGGAGTGAGGGTCACCGGGAGTGAGGTACATCAGGAGTGAGGTACACTAGGAGTGAGGGACACCGGGAGTAAGGGACACTTGGAGTGAGGGACACCAGGAATGAGGGACACTTGGAGTGAGGGTCACCGGGAGTGAGAGACACCGGGAGTGAGAGACACTGGGAGTGAGGGAACTGGGCTTGAGCGATACTGGGAGTGAGGGACACCGGGAGTGAGGGACAGTGGGAGTGAGGGACACTGGGAGTGAGGGACACCAGGCGTGAGGGACATCGGGAGTGAGGGACACCAGGAGTGAGGGACACTGCGAGTGAGGGACAGTGGGAGTGAGGGACACTGGGAGTGACAGACACTGGGAGTGACGGACACCGTGAGTGAGGGTCACCGGCTGTGAGGGACACTGGGAGTGAGGGTACTGGGAGTGAAGGACACTGGGATTGAGGGACACCGGGAGTGAGGGACACCGGGAGTGAGGTACACTGGGAGTGAGGATCACCAGGAGAAAGGGACACTTGGAGTGAGGGACACCGGGAATGAGGGGCACTTGGAGTGAGGGTCACCGGGAGTGAGAGACACTGGGAGTGAGAGACACTGGGAGTGAGGGAACTGGGCTTGAGGGACACTGGGCATGAGGGACACCGGGAGTGAGGGACAGTGGTAGTGAGGGACACTGGGTGTGAGGGACACCGGGCGTGAGGGACACCGGGAGTGAGGGAACTGGAAGTGAGGGATACCGCGAGTGAGGGACAACGGGAGTGAGGGACACCGGGAATGAGGAACACTCGGAGTGAGGGACATCGGGAGTGAGGGACACTGGGAGTGAGTGTACTGGAAGTGAAGGACACTGGGAGCGAGGGACACCGGGAGTGAGGGAACTGGGAGTGAGGGACATTGTGAGTGAGGGACACCGGCAGTGAGGGACACCGGGACTGAGGGAAACCGGGCGTGAGGGACACTGGGAGTGAGGGACACTGGGAGTGAGGGACACCGGGAGTGAGGGACACTGGGAGTGAGCGACACCGGCACTGAGGGACACCGGGTGTGAGGCACACCGGGCGTGAGGGACACTGGGAGTGAGGTACACCGGGAGTGATGGTCCCTGGGAGTGAGGGACACCGAGAGTGAGAAAACTGGGAGTGAGGGACTTTGGGAGTGAGGATCACTGGGAGTGAGGCACACCAGGAGTGAGGGAACTGGGAATGAGGGTCTCTGGGAGTGAGGAACACCGGGAGTGAGGGAATCTCAGAGTGAGGGAACTGGGAGTGAGGGACACTGGGAGTGAGGGAACTGGGAGTGAGGGACACTGGGTGTGAGGGACATCGAGGGACACTGGAAGTGAGGGATACGGGGAGTGAGGGAATTTGGAGTGAGGGACACTGTGAGTGAGGGACAGTGGGAGTGAGGGACACCACGAATGAGGGACACCGGGAGTAAGGGATACCAGGAGTGAAGGACACCAGGAGTGAGGGTACTGGGAGTGAAGGACACTGGGGGTGAGGGACACCGGGAGTGAGGGACACTGGGAGTGAGAGACACTGGGAGTGAGGGAACTGGGCTTGAGGGACACTGGGCATGAGGGACACCGGGAGTGAGGGACAGTGGTAGTGAGGGACACTGGGTGTGAGGGACACCGGGCGTGAGGGACACCGGGAGTGAGGGAACTGGAAGTGAGGGATACCGCGAGTGAGGGACAACGGGAGTGAGGGACACCGGGAATGAGGAACACTCGGAGTGAGGGACATCGGGAGTGAGGGACACTGGGAGTGAGTGTACTGGAAGTGAAGGACACTGGGAGCGAGGGACACCGGGAGTGAGGGAACTGGGAGTGAGGGACATTGTGAGTGAGGGACACCGGCAGTGAGGGACACCGGGACTGAGGGAAACCGGGCGTGAGGGACACTGGGAGTGAGGGACACTGGGAGTGAGGGACACCGGGAGTGAGGGACACTGGGAGTGAGCGACACCGGCAGTGAGGGACACCGGGTGTGAGGCACACCGGGCGTGAGGGACACTGGGAGTGAGGTACACCGGGAGTGATGGTCCCTGGGAGTGAGGGACACCGAGAGTGAGAAAACTGGGAGTGAGGGACTTTGGGAGTGAGGATCACTGGGAGTGAGGCACACCAGGAGTGAGGGAATTGGGAATGAGGGTCTCTGGGAGTGAGGAACACCGGGAGTGAGGGAATCTCAGAGTGAGGGAACTGGGAGTGAGGGACACTGGGAGTGAGGGAACTGGGAGTGAGGGACACTGGGTGTGAGGGACATCGAGGGACACTGGAAGTGAGGGATACGGGGAGTGAGGGAATTTGGAGTGAGGGACACTGTGAGTGAGGGACAGTGGGAGTGAGGGACACCACGAATGAGGGACACCGGGAGTAAGGGATACCAGGAGTGAAGGACACCAGGAGTGAGGGTACTGGGAGTGAAGGACACTGGGGGTGAGGGACACCGGGAGTGAGGGACACTGGGAGTGAGGGAACTGGGAGTGAGGGACTCCGGGAGTGAGGGTCACTCGGAGTGAGGGACATCGGGAGTGAGGGACACTGGGAGTGTGTGAAGTGGGAGTGAGGGTCACTGGGAGTGAGGGACACTGGAAGTGAGGGACACTGGGATGAGGGAAACCGGGAGTGAGGGACACTGGGAGGGAGGGACACTGGGAGTGAGGGACACCGGGAATGAGGGACACTGAGAGTGAGGGACACCTGAAAATGGGGACACAGGGAGTGAGGGAACTGGGAGTGAGGGACACCGGGAGTGAGGGAGACTGCAAGTGAGGGACACTGGGAGTGAGGGACACTGGGAGTGAGGAACACTGGGAGTGCGGGACACGGGAAATGAGGGACACCGGGAGTGAGGGAATGGGGAGTGAGGGACACCGGGAGTGAGGGACACTGGGAGTGAGGGATACCAGGAGTGAGGGACACTGGGAGAGAGGGACACCGGGAGTGAGAGACACCGGGAGTGAGGGACACTGGGAGTGAGGGACACCGGGAGTGAGGGACACCGGGAGTAAGTGACACTTGGTGTGAGGGACACTTGGAGTGAGGGACACCGGGAGTGAGGGACACCAGGAATGAGGGACACTTGGAGTGAGGGTCACCGGGAGTGAGAGACACCGGGAGTGAGAGACACTGGGAGTGAGGGAACCGGGCTTGAGGGACACCGGAAGTGAGGAACAGTGGGAGTGAGGGACACTGGGAGTGAGGGACACCAGGCGTGAGGGACAGTGGGAGTGACGGACACTGGGAGTGACGGACAAGGTGAGTGAGGGTCACCGGCTGTGAGGGACATTGGGAGTGAGGGTACTGTGAGTGAAGGACACTGGGAGTGAGGGACACCAGGAGTGAGGGGCATCGGGAGTGAGGTACACTAGGAGTGAGGGACACCGGGAGAAAGGGACACTTGGAGTGAGGGACACCAGGAATGAGGGACACTTGGAGTGAGGGTCACCGGGAGTGAGAGACACCGGGAGTGAGAGACACTGGGAGTGAGGGAACTGGGCTTGAGGGATACTGGGAGTGAGGGACACCGGGGGTGAGGGACAGTGGGAGTGAGGGACACTGGGAGTGAGGGACACCAGGCGTGAGGGACATCGGGATTGAGGGACACCAGGAGTGAGGGACACTGTGAGTGAGGGACAGTGGGAGTGAGGGTCACTGGAAGTGACAGACACTGGGAGTGATGGACACCGTGAGTGAGGGTCACCGGCTGTGAGGGACACTGGGAGTGAGGGTACTGGGTGTGAAGGACACTGGGAGCGAGGGACACCGGGAGTGAGGGACATCAGGAGTGAGGGAACTGCGAGTGAGGGATACCATGAGTGAGGGACAACGGGAGTGAGGGACACCGGGAATGAGGAGCACTGGGAGTGAGTGACACTGGGAGTGAGGGTACTGGGAGTGAAGGACACTGGGAGTGAGGGACACCGGGAGTGAGGGAACTGGGAGTGAGGGACACCGGGTGCGCGGGACACCGGGAATGAGGAACACTGGGACTGAGGGAACTGGGCTTGAGGGACACCGGGAGTGAGGGACACTGGGAGTGAGGGACATTGAGAGTGAGGGACAGTGGGAGTGAGGGACACCGGGAGTGAGGGACACCAGGAGTCAGAGCCACCGGGAGTGAGAGACACCGGGAGCGAGGGACACCGGCAGTGAGGGACACTGGGAGTGAGGAAACTGGGCTTCAGGGACACTGCGAGTGAGGGACACTGCGAGTGAGGGACGCTGGGTGTGAGGGACACTGGGAGTGAGGGACACCGGGAATGAGGGACACTGAGAGTGAGGGACACCTGAAAATTGGGACACAGGGAGTGAGGGAACTGGGAGTGAGGGACACCGGGAGTGAGGGAGATTGCAAGTGAGGGACACTGGGATTGAGGGACACTGGGAGTGAGGAACACTGGGAGTGCGGGACATGGGAAATGAGGGACACCGGGAGTGAGGGTCACCGGGAGTGAGGGAATGGGGAGTGAGGGACACCGGCAGTGAGGGGCACCGGGAATGAGGGACATCGGCAGTGATGGACACCGGGAGTGAGGGACACTGGGAGTGAGGGATACCAGGAGTGAGGGACACTGGGAGAGAGGGACACCGGGAGTGAGAGACACCGGGAGTGAGGGACACTGGGAGTGAGGGACACCGGGAGTGAGGGACACCGGGAGTAAGGGACACTTGGTGTGAGGGACACCAGGAGTGAGGGACACCGGGAGTGAGGTAAACTGGGAGTGAGGGAAACCGGGAATGAGGGACACTTGGAGTGAGCGTCACCGGGAGTGAGAGACACCGGGAGTGAGAGACACTGGGAGTGAGGGAACCGGGCTTGAGGGACACCGGGAGTGAGGGACAGTGGGAGTGAGGGACACTGGGAGTGAGGGACACCAGGCGTGAGGGACATCGGGAGTGAGGGACACCGGGAGTGAGGGACACTGCGAGTGAGGGACAGTGGGAGTGAGGGACACTGGGAGTGACAGACACTGGGAGTGACGGACAAGGTGAGTGAGGGTCACCGGCTGTGAGGGACATTGGGAGTGAGGGTACTGTGAGTGAAGGACACTGGGAGTGAGGGACACCAGGAGTGAGGGACATCGGGAGTGAGGTACACTAGGAGTGAGGGACACCGGGAGAAAGGGACACTTGGAGTGAGGGACACCAGGAATGAGGGACACTTGGAGTGAGGGTCACCGGGAGTGAGAGACACCGGGAGTGAGAGACACTGGGAGTGAGGGAACTGGGCTTGAGTGATACTGGGAGTGAGGGACACCTGGAGTGAGGAACAGTGGGAGTGAGGGACACTGGGAGTGAGGGACACCAGGCGTGAGGGACATCGGGATTGAGGGACACCAAGAGAGAGGGACACTGTGAGTGAGGGACAGTGGGAGTGAGGGTCACTGGGAGTGACAGACACTGGGAGTGACGGACACCGTGAGTGAGGGTCACCGGCTGTGAGGGACACTGGGAGTGAGGGTACTGGGAGTGAAGGACACTGGGAGCGAGGGACACCGGGAGTGAGGGACATCAGGAGTGAGGGAACTGCGAGTGAGGGATACCATGAGTGAGGGACAATGGGAGTGAGGGACACCGGGAATGAGGAACACTGGGAGTGAGGGACACCGGGAGTGAGGGACACCGGGAGAGAGGGACACTGGGAGTGAGGGACATTGAGAGTGAGGGACAGTGGGAGTGAGGGACACCGGGAGTGAGGGACACCAGGAGTCAGAGACACCGGGAGTGAGAGACACCGGGAACGAGGGACACCGGCAGTGAGGGACACTGGGAGTGAGGGAACTGGGCTTCAGGGACACTGCGAGTGAGGGACACTGCGAGTGAGGGATGCTGGGTGTGAGGGACATTGGGAGTGAGGATCACTGGGAGTGAGGGGCAGCGGCAGTGAGGGAACTGGGAGTGAGCGCCAATGGGAGTGAGGGACACCGGGAGTGAGGAATACTGGGAGTGAGTTACATCAGGAGTGATGGATACCGGGAGTGAGGGACACTGGGAGTGAGGGTCACCGGGAGTGAGAGACACCGGGAGTGAGAGACACTGGGAGTGAGGGAACCGGGCTTGAGGGACACCGGGAGTGAGGAACAGTGGGAGTGAGGGACACTGGGAGTGAGGGACACCAGGCGTGAGGGACATCGGGAGTGAGGGACACCGGGAGTGAGGGACACTGCGAGTGAGGGACAGTGGGAGTGAGGGACAGTGGGAGTGACGGACACTGGGAGTGACGGACAAGGTGAGTGAGGGTCACCGGCTGTGAGGGACATTGGGAGTGAGGGTACTGTGAGTGAAGGACACTGGGAGTGAGGGACACCAGGAGTGAGGGGCATCGGGAGTGAGGTACACTAGGAGTGAGGGACACCGGGAGAAAGGGACACTTGGAGTGAGGGACACCAGGAATGAGGGACACTTGGAGTGAGGGTCACCGGGAGTGAGAGACACCGGGAGTGAGAGACACTGGGAGTGAGGGAACTGGGCTTGAGGGATACTGGGAGTGAGGGACACCGGGAGTGAGGGACAGTGGGAGTGAGGGACACTGGGAGTGAGGGACACCAGGCGTGAGGGACATCGGGATTGAGGGACACCAGGAGTGAGGGACACCGGGAATGAGGAACACTGGGAGTGAGGGACACCGGGAGTGAGGGACACCGGGAGAGAGGGACACTGGGAGTGAGGGACATTGAGAGTGAGGGACAGTGGGAGTGAGGGACACCGGGAGTGAGGGACACCAGGAGTCAGAGACACCGGGAGTGAGAGACACCGGGAACGAGGGACACCGGCAGTGAGGGACACTGGGAGTGAGGGAACTGGGCTTCAGGGACACTGCGAGTGAGGGACACTGCGAGTGAGGGATGCTGGGTGTGAGGGACACTGGGAGTGAGGGACACCGGGAGTGAGGAAAACTGGGAGTGAGGGACATTGGGAGTGAGGATCACTGGGAGTGAGGGGCAGCGGCAGTGAGGGAACTGGGAGTGAGCGCCAATGGGAGTGAGGGACACCGGGAGTGAGGAATACTGGGAGTGAGTTACATCAGGAGTGATGGATACCGGGAGTGAGGGACACTGGGAGTGAGGGTCACCGGGAGTGAGAGACACCGGGAGTGAGAGACACTGGGAGTGAGGGAACCGGGCTTGAGGGACACCGGGAGTGAGGAACAGTGGGAGTGAGGGACACTGGGAGTGAGGGACACCAGGCGTGAGGGACATCGGGAGTGAGGGACACCGGGAGTGAGGGACACTGCGAGTGAGGGACAGTGGGAGTGAGGGACACTGGGAGTGAGGGACACTGGGAGTGAGGGAACTGGGAGTGAGGGACACCGGGACTGAGGGACACCGGGCGCGAGGGACACTGGGAGTGAGGTACACCGGGAGTGAGGTTCCCTGGGAGTGAGGGACACCGGGAGTGAGGAAAACTGGGAGTGAGGGACTTTGGGAGTGAGGATCACTGGGAGTGAGTGGCAGCGGGAGCGAGGGAACTGGGAGTGAAGGTCTCTGGGTGTGAGGGACACCAGGAGTGAGGGTCACCGGGAGTGAGAGACACCGGGAGTGAGAGACACTGGGAGTGAGGGAACTGGGCTTGAGGGATACTGGGAGTGAGGGACACCGGGAGTGAGGGACAGTGGGAGTGAGGGACACTGGGAGTGAGGGACACCAGGCGTGAGGGACATCGGGATTGAGGGACACCAGGAGTGAGGGACACTGTGAGTGAGGGACAGTGGGAGTGAGGGTCACTGGAAGTGACAGACACTGGGAGTGACGGACACCGTGAGTGAGGGTCACCGGCTGTGAGGGACACTGGGAGTGAGGGTACTGGGAGTGAAGGACACTGGGAGCGAGGGACACCGGGAGTGAGGGACATCAGGAGTGAGGGAACTGCGAGTGAGGGATACCATGAGTGAGGGACAATGGGAGTGAGGGACACCGGGAATGAGGAGCACTGGGAGTGAGTGACACTGGGAGTGAGGGTACTGGGAGTGAAGGACACTGGGAGTGAGGGACACCGGGAGTGAGGGAACTGGGCTTGAGGGACACCGGGAGTGAGGGACACCGGGAGTGAGGGTCACTGGGAGTGAGGGACATTGAGAGTGAGGGACAGTGGGAGTGAGGGACACCGGGAGTGAGGGACACCAGGAGTCAGAGCCACCGGGAGTGAGAGACACCGGGAGCGAGGGACACCGGCAGTGAGGGACACTGGGAGTGAGGGAACTGGGCTTCAGGGACACTGCGAGTGAGGGACACTGCGAGTGAGGGACGCTGGGTGTGAGGGACACTGGGAGTGAGGGACACCGGGAATGAGGGACACTGAGAGTGAGGGACACCTGAAAATTGGGACACAGGGAGTGAGGGAACTGGGAGTGAGGGACACCAGGAGTGAGGGAGACTGGGAGTGAGGGAGACTGCAAGTGAGGGACACTGGGATTGAGGGACACTGGGAGTGAGGAACACTGGGAGTGCGGGACACGGGAAATGAGGGACACCGGGAGTGAGGGACACCGGGAGTGAGGGAATGGGGAGTGAGGGACACCGGGAGTGAGGGGCACCGGGAATGAGGGACATCGGCAGTGATGGACACCGGGAGTGAGGGACACTGGGAGTGAGGAATACCAGGAGTGAGGGACACTGGGAGAGAGGGACACCGGGAGTGAGAGACACCGGGAGTGAGGGACACTGGGAGTGAGGGACACCGGGAGTGAGGGACACCGGGAGTAAGGGACACTTGGTGTGAGGGACACCAGGAGTGAGGGACACCGGGAGTGAGGTAAACTGGGAGTGAGGGAAACCGGGAGTAAGGGACACTTGGAGTGAGGGACACCGGGAGTGAGGGACACCAGGAATGAGGGACACTTGGAGTGAGGGTCACCGGGAGTGAGAGACACCGGGAGTGAGAGACACTGGGAGTGAGGGAACCGGGCTTGAGGGACACCGGGAGTGAGGGACAGTGGGAGTGAGGGACACTGGGAGTGAGGGACACCAGGCGTGAGGGACATCGGGAGTGAGGGACACCGGGAGTGAGGGACACTGCGAGTGAGGGACAGTGGGAGTGAGGGACACTGGGAGTGACAGACACTGGGAGTGACGGACAAGGTGAGTGAGGGTCACCGGCTGTGAGGGACATTGGGAGTGAGGGTACTGTGAGTGAAGGACACTGGGAGTGAGGGACACCAGGAGTGAGGGACATCGGGAGTGAGGTACAATAGGCGTGAGGGACACCGGGAGAAAGGGACACTTGGAGTGAGGGACACCAGGAATGAGGGACATTTGGAGTGAGGGTCACCGGGAGTGAGAGACACCGGGAATGAGAGACACTGGGAGTGAGGGAACTGGGCTTGAGGGATACTGGGAGTGAGGGACACCGGGAGTGATGGACAGTGGGAGTGAGGGACACTGGGAGTGAGGGACACCAGGCGTGAGGGACATCGGGATTGAGGGACACCAAGAGTGAGGGACACTGTGAGTGAGGGACAGTGGGAGTGAGGGTCACTGGGAGTGACAGACACTGGGAGTGACGGACACCGTGAGTGAGGGTCACCGGCTGTGAGGGACACTGGGAGTGAGGGTACTGGGAGTGAAGGACACTGGGAGTGACGGACACCGTGAGTGAGGGTCACCGGCTGTGAGGGTCACCGGCTGTGAGGAACACTGGGAGTGAGGGAACTGGGCTTGAGGGACACCGGGAGTGAGGGACACCGGGAGTGAGGGACACTGGGAGTGAGGGAAATTGAGAGTGAGGGACAGTGGGAGTGAGGGACACCGGGAGTGAGGGACACCAGGAGTCAGAGACACCGGGAGTGAGAGACACCGGGAACGAGGGACACCGGCAGTGAGGGAAACTGGGAGAGGGGAACTGGGTTTCAGGGACACTGCGAGTGAGGGACACTGCGAGTAAGGGACGCTGGGTGTGAGGGACACTGGGAGTGAGGGACACCGGGAGTGAGGAAAACTGGGAGTGAGGGACATTGGGAGTGAGGATCACTGGGAGTGAGGGGCAGCGGCAGTGAGGGAACTGGCAGTGAGCGCCAATGGGAGTGAGGGACACCGGGAGTGAGGAATACTGGGAGTGAGGAACATCAGGAGTGATGGATACCGGGAGTGAGGGACACTGGGAGTGAGGGACACTTGGAGTGAGGGACACTGGGAGTGAGGGACACTGGGAGTGAAGGACACCGGGGGTGAGGGCCACTGGGAAAGAGGGACACAGGGAGTGAGTGACACTTGGAGTGAGGGACACTGGGAGTGAAGGACACCGGGAGTGAGGAACACCAGCAGTAAGGGACACTTGGAGTGAGGGACACCGGGAATGAGGGACACTTGGAGTGAGGGTCACCGGGAGTGAGAGACACTGGGAGTGAGAGACACTGGGAGTGAGGGAACTGGGCTTGAGGGACACTGGGCGTGAGGGACACCGGGAGTGAGGGACATTGGTAGTGAGGGACACTGGGTGTGAGGGACACCGGGCATGAGGGACATCGGGAGTGAGGGAACTGGAAGTTAGGGATACCGTGAGTGAGGGACAACGGGAGTGACGGACACCAGGAATGAGGAACACTCGGAGTGAGGGACATCGGGAGTGAGGGACACTGGGAGTGAGGGTACTGGAAGTGAAGGACACTGGGAGCGAGGGACACCGGGAGTGAGGGAACTGGGAGTGAGGGACACTGGGGTTGAGGGACACCGGCAGTGAGGGACACACGGACTGAGGGAAACCGGGCGTGAGGGACACTGGGAGTGAGGGACACCCGGAGTGAGGGACACTGGGAGTGAGGGACACTGGCAGTGAGGGACACCGGGAGTGAGGCACACCGGGAGTGAGGGACACTGGGAGTGAGGGAACTGGGAGTGAGGGACACCGGGACTGAGGGACACCGGGCGCGAGGGACACTGGGAGTGAGGTACACCGGGAGTGAGGTTCCCTGGGAGTGAGGGACACCGGGAGTGAGGAAAACTGGGAGTGAGGGACTTTGGGAGTGAGGATCACTGGGAGTGAGTGGCAGCGGGAGCGAGGGAACTGGGAGTGAAGGTCTCTGGGTGTGAGGGACACCAGGAGTGAGGGTCACCGGGAGTGAGAGACACCGGGAGTGAGAGACACTGGGAGTGAGGGAACTGGGCTTGAGGGATACTGGGAGTGAGGGACACCGGGAGTGAGGGACAGTGGGAGTGAGGGACACTGGGAGTGAGGGACACCAGGCGTGAGGGACATCGGGATTGAGGGACACCAGGAGTGAGGGACACTGTGAGTGAGGGACAGTGGGAGTGAGGGTCACTGGAAGTGACAGACACTGGGAGTGACGGACACCGTGAGTGAGGGTCACCGGCTGTGAGGGACACTGGGAGTGAGGGTACTGGGAGTGAAGGACACTGGGAGCGAGGGACACCGGGAGTGAGGGACATCAGGAGTGAGGGAACTGCGAGTGAGGGATACCATGAGTGAGGGACAATGGGAGTGAGGGACACCGGGAA
Source organism: Somniosus microcephalus (assembly GCF_052327205.1). Taxonomy (NCBI): domain Eukaryota; kingdom Metazoa; phylum Chordata; class Chondrichthyes; order Squaliformes; family Somniosidae; genus Somniosus; species Somniosus microcephalus. Next base: position 32,620,877 of record NW_028225179.1, on the reverse strand, counting down.
TGAGGAGCACTGGGAGTGAGTGACACTGGGAGTGAGGGTACTGGGAGTGAAGGACACTGGGAGTGAGGGACACCGGGAGTGAGGGAACTGGGCTTGAGGGACACCGGGAGTGAGGGACACCGGGAGTGAGGGTCACTGGGAGTGAGGGACATTGAGAGTGAGGGACAGTGGGAGTGAGGGACACCGGGAGTGAGGGACACCAGGAGTCAGAGCCACCGGGAGTGAGAGACACCGGGAGCGAGGGACACCGGCAGTGAGGGACACTGGGAGTGAGGGAACTGGGCTTCAGGGACACTGCGAGTGAGGGACACTGCGAGTGAGGGACGCTGGGTGTGAGGGACACTGGGAGTGAGGGACACCGGGAATGAGGGACACTGAGAGTGAGGGACACCTGAAAATTGGGACACAGGGAGTGAGGGAACTGGGAGTGAGGGACACCGGGAGTGAGGGAGACTGGGAGTGAGGGAGACTGCAAGTGAGGGACACTGGGATTGAGGGACACTGGGAGTGAGGAACACTGGGAGTGCGGGACACGGGAAATGAGGGACACCGGGAGTGAGGGACACCGGGAGTGAGGGAATGGGGAGTGAGGGACACCGGGAGTGAGGGGCACCGGGAATGAGGGACATCGGCAGTGATGGACACCGGGAGTGAGGGACACTGGGAGTGAGGAATACCAGGAGTGAGGGACACTGGGAGAGAGGGACACCGGGAGTGAGAGACACCGGGAGTGAGGGACACTGGGAGTGAGGGACACCGGGAGTGAGGGACACCGGGAGTAAGGGACACTTGGTGTGAGGGACACCAGGAGTGAGGGACACCGGGAGTGAGGTAAACTGGGAGTGAGGGAAACCGGGAGTAAGGGACACTTGGAGTGAGGGACACCGGGAGTGAGGGACACCAGGAATGAGGGACACTTGGAGTGAGGGTCACCGGGAGTGAGAGACACCGGGAGTGAGAGACACTGGGAGTGAGGGAACCGGGCTTGAGGGACACCGGGAGTGAGGGACAGTGGGAGTGAGGGACACTGGGAGTGAGGGACACCAGGCGTGAGGGACATCGGGAGTGAGGGACACCGGGAGTGAGGGACACTGCGAGTGAGGGACAGTGGGAGTGAGGGACACTGGGAGTGACAGACACTGGGAGTGACGGACAAGGTGAGTGAGGGTCACCGGCTGTGAGGGACATTGGGAGTGAGGGTACTGTGAGTGAAGGACACTGGGAGTGAGGGACACCAGGAGTGAGGGACATCGGGAGTGAGGTACAATAGGCGTGAGGGACACCGGGAGAAAGGGACACTTGGAGTGAGGGACACCAGGAATGAGGGACATTTGGAGTGAGGGTCACCGGGAGTGAGAGACACCGGGAATGAGAGACACTGGGAGTGAGGGAACTGGGCTTGAGGGATACTGGGAGTGAGGGACACCGGGAGTGATGGACAGTGGGAGTGAGGGACACTGGGAGTGAGGGACACCAGGCGTGAGGGACATCGGGATTGAGGGACACCAAGAGTGAGGGACACTGTGAGTGAGGGACAGTGGGAGTGAGGGTCACTGGGAGTGACAGACACTGGGAGTGACGGACACCGTGAGTGAGGGTCACCGGCTGTGAGGGACACTGGGAGTGAGGGTACTGGGAGTGAAGGACACTGGGAGTGACGGACACCGTGAGTGAGGGTCACCGGCTGTGAGGGTCACCGGCTGTGAGGAACACTGGGAGTGAGGGAACTGGGCTTGAGGGACACCGGGAGTGAGGGACACCGGGAGTGAGGGACACTGGGAGTGAGGGAAATTGAGAGTGAGGGACAGTGGGAGTGAGGGACACCGGGAGTGAGGGACACCAGGAGTCAGAGACACCGGGAGTGAGAGACACCGGGAACGAGGGACACCGGCAGTGAGGGAAACTGGGAGAGGGGAACTGGGTTTCAGGGACACTGCGAGTGAGGGACACTGCGAGTAAGGGACGCTGGGTGTGAGGGACACTGGGAGTGAGGGACACCGGGAGTGAGGAAAACTGGGAGTGAGGGACATTGGGAGTGAGGATCACTGGGAGTGAGGGGCAGCGGCAGTGAGGGAACTGGCAGTGAGCGCCAATGGGAGTGAGGGACACCGGGAGTGAGGAATACTGGGTGTGAGGAACATCAGGAGTGATGGATACCGGGAGTGAGGGACACTGGGAGTGAGGGACACTTGGAGTGAGGGACACTGGGAGTGAGGGACACTGGGAGTGAAGGACACCGGGGGTGAGGGCCACTGGGAAAGAGGGACACAGGGAGTGAGTGACACTTGGAGTGAGGGACACTGGGAGTGAAGGACACCGGGAGTGAGGAACACCAGCAGTAAGGGACACTTGGAGTGAGGGACACCGGGAATGAGGGACACTTGGAGTGAGGGTCACCGGGAGTGAGAGACACTGGGAGTGAGAGACACTGGGAGTGAGGGAACTGGGCTTGAGGGACACTGGGCGTGAGGGACACCGGGAGTGAGGGACATTGGTAGTGAGGGACACTGGGTGTGAGGGACACCGGGCATGAGGGACATCGGGAGTGAGGGAACTGGAAGTTAGGGATACCGTGAGTGAGGGACAACGGGAGTGACGGACACCAGGAATGAGGAAAACTCGGAGTGAGGGACATCGGGAGTGAGGGACACTGGGAGTGAGGGTACTGGAAGTGAAGGACACTGGGAGCGAGGGACACCGGGAGTGAGGGAACTGGGAGTGAGGGACACTGGGGTTGAGGGACACCGGCAGTGAGGGACACACGGACTGAGGGAAACCGGGCGTGAGGGACACTGGGAGTGAGGGACACCCGGAGTGAGGGACACTGGGAGTGAGGGACACTGGCGGTGAGGGACACCGGGAGTGAGGCACACCGGGAGTGAGGGACACTGGGAGTGAGGGAACTGGGAGTGAGGGACACCGGGACTGAGGGACACCGGGCGCGAGGGACACTGGGAGTGAGTTACACCGGGAGTGAGGTTCCCTGGGAGTGAGGGACACCGGGAGTGAGGAAAACTGGGAGTGAGGGACTTTGGGAGTGAGGATCACTGGGAGTGAGTGGCAGCGGGAGCGAGGGAACTGGGAGTGAAGGTCTCTGGGTGTGAGGGACACCAGGAGTGAGGGAATCTCAGAGTGAGGGAGCTGGGAGTGAGGGACACTGGGAGCGAGGGAACTGGGAGTGAGGGACACTGGGTGTGAGGGACACCGAGGGACACCAGGAGTGAGGGATACGGGGAGTGAGGGAACTTGGAGTTAGGGACACTGTGAGTGAGGGACACTGGGAGTGAGGGACACCAGGAATGTGGGACACCGGGAGTAAGGGACACCAGGAGTGAAGGACACCAGGAGTGAGGGTACTGGGAGTAAAGGACACTGGGGGTGAGGAACACCGGGAATGAGGGACACTGGGATTGAGGGAACTGGGAGTGAGGGACTCCGGAATGAGGGTCACTGGGAGTGAGGGACATCGGGAGTGAGGGACACTGGGAGTGCTGGAATTGGGAGTGAGGGACACTGGGAGTGAGGGACACTGGAAATGAGGGACACTGGGAGTGAGGAACACTGGGGGTGAGGGACACTGTGAATGATGGACACTGGCAGTGAGGGAAGTGGGAGTGAGGGACACCGGGAGTGAGGGACACTGGGAGTGAGGGACACTGGGAGTGAGGGACACCGGGAATGAGGGACACTGGGAGTGAGGGACACCGGGAATGAGGGACACTGGGAGTGAGGGACACCTGAAATTGGGGACACCGGGAGTGAGGGAACTGGGAGTGAGGGACACCGGGACTGAGGAAGACTGTGAGTGGGGGACACTGGGAGTGAGGGACACTGGGAGTGAGGAATACTGGGAGTGAGGGACACCAGAAATGAGGGACACCCGGAGTGAGGGAATGGGGAGTGAGGGACACCGGGAGTGAGGGACACTGGGAGTGAGGGACACCAGGAATGAGGGACACTTGGAGTGAGGGTCACCGGGAGTGAGAGACACCGGGAGTGAGAGACACTGGGAGTGAGGGAACTGGGCTTGAGTGATACTGGGAGTGAGGGACACCGGGAGTGAGGGACAGTGGGAGTGAGGGACACTGGGAGTGAGGGACACCAGGCGTGAGGGACATCGGGATTGAGGGAAACCAAGAGTGAGGGACACTGTGAGTGAGGGACAGTGGGAGTGAGGGTCACTGGGAGTGACAGACACTGGGAGTGACGGACACCGTGAGTGAGGGTCACCGGCTGTGAGGGACACTGGGAGTGAGGGTACTGGGAGTGAAGGACACTGGGAGCGAGGGACACCGGGAGTGAGGGACATCAGGAGTGAGGGAACTGCGAGTGAGGGATACCATGAGTGAGGGACAACGGGAGTGAGGGACACCGGGAATGAGGAACACTGGGAGTGAGGGACACCGGGAGTGAGGGACACCGGGAGTGAGGGACACTGGGAGTGAGGGACATTGAGAGTGAGGGACAGTGGGAGTGAGGGACACCGGGAGTGAGGGACACCAGGAGTCAGAGACACCGGGAGTGAGAGACACCGGGAACGAGGGACACCGGCAGTGAGGGACACTGGGAGTGAGGGAACTGGGCTTCAGGGACACTGCGAGTGAGGGACACTGCGAGTGAGGGACGCTGGGTGTGAGGGACACTGGGAGTGAGGGTCACCGGGAGTGAGGAAAACTGGGAGTGAGGGACATTGGGAGTGAGGATCACTGGGAGTGAGGGGCAGCGGCAGTGAGGGAACTGGGAGTGAGCGCCAATGGGAGTGAGGGACACCGGGAGTGAGGAATACTGGGAGTGAGTTACATCAGGAGTGATGGATACCGGGAGTGAGGGACACTGGGAGTGAGGGACACTTGGAGTGAGGGACACTGGGAGTGAAGGACACTGGGAGTGAAGGACACCGGGAGTGAGGGCCACTGGGAAAGAGGGACACAGGGAGTGAGTGACACTTGGAGTGAGGGACACTGGGAGTGAAGGACACCGGGAGTGAGGAACACCAGCAGTAAGGGACACTTGGAGTGAGGGACACCGGGAATGAGGGACACTTGGAGTGAGGGTCACCGGGAGTGAGAGACACTGGGAGTGAGAGACACTGGGAGTGAGGGAACTGGGCTTGAGGGACACTGGGCGTGAGGGACACCGGGAGTGAGGGACAGTGGTAGTGAGGGACACTGGGCGTGAGGGACACCGGGCGTGAGGGACATCGGGAGTGAGGGAACTGGAAGTTAGGGATACCGTGAGTGAGGGACAACGGGAGTGAGGGACACCAGGAATGAGGAACACTCGGAGTGAGGGACATCTGGAGTGAGGGACACTGGGAGTGAGGGTACTGGAAGTGAAGGACACTGGTAGCGAGGGACACCGGGAGTGAGGGAACTGGGAGTGAGGGACACTGGGGGTGAGGTACACCGGCAGTGAGGGACACAGGGACTGAGGGAAACCGGGCGTGAGGGACACTGGGAGTGAGGGACACCCGGAGTGAGGGACACTGGGAGTGAGGGACACTGGCAGTGAGGGACACCGGGAGTGAGGCACACCGGGAGTGAGGGACACTGGGAGTGAGGGAGCTGGGAGTGAGGGACACCGGGACTGAGGGACACCGGGCGCGAGGGACACTGGGAGTGAGGTACACCGGGAGTGAGGTTCCCTGGGAGTGAGGGACACCGGGAGTGAGGGACACTGGGAGTGAGGGACACTGGGAGTGACGGACACTGGGAATGAGGGACACTGGGAGTGAGGGACACCGGGAATGAGGGACACTGGGAGTGAGGGACACCTGAAATTGGGAACACCGGGAGTGAGGGAACTGGGAGTGAGGGACACCGGGACTGAGGAAGACTGTGAGTGGGGGACACTGGGAGTGAGGGACACTGGGATTGAGGAATACTGGGAGTGAGGGACACCAGAAATGAGGGACACCCGGAGTGAGGGAATGGGGAGTGAGGGACACCGGGAGTGAGGGACACTGGGAGTGAGGGACACCAGGAATGAGGGACACTTTGAGTGAGGGTCACCGGGAGTGAGAGACACCGGGAGTGAGAGACACTGGGAGTGAGGGAGCTGGGCTTGAGTGATACTGGGAGTGAGGGACACCGGGAGTGAGGGACAGTGGGAGTGAGGGACACTGGGAGTGAGGGACACCAGGCGTGAGGGACATCGGGAGTGAGGGACACTGGGAGTGAGTGTACTGGAAGTGAAGGACACTGGGAGCGAGGGACACCGGGAGTGAGGGAACTGGGAGTGAGGGACACTGGGAGTGAGGGACACCGGCAGTGAGGGACACCGGGACTGAGGGAAACCGGGCGTGAGGGACACTGGGAGTGAGGGACACCGGGAGTGAGGGACACTGGGAGTGAGGGACACCGGCAGTGAGGGACACCGGGTGTGAGGCACACCGGGCGTGAGGGACACTGGGAGTGAGGTACACCGGGAGTGAGGGTCCCTGGGAGTGAGGGACACCGAGAGTGAGGAAAACTGGGAGTGAGGGACTTTGGGAGTGAGGATCACTGGGAGTGAGGCACACCAGGAGTGAGGGAACTGGGAATGAGGGTCTCTGGGAGTGAGGGACACCGGGAGTGAGGGAATCTCAGAGTGAGGGAACTGGGAGTGAGGGACACTGGGAGTGAGGGAACTGGGAGTGAGGGACACTGGGTGTGAGGGACACCGAGGGACACTGGAAGTGAGGGATACGGGGAGTGAGGGAACTTGGAGTGAGGGACACTGTGAGTGAGGGACAGTGGGAGTGAGGGACACCAGGAATGAGGGACACCGGGAGTAAGGGATACCAGGAGTGAAGGACACCAGGAGTGAGGGTACTGGGAGTGAAGGACACTGGGGGTGAGGGACACCGGGAGTGAGGGACACTGGGAGTGAGGGAACTGGGAGTGAGGGACTCCGGGAGTGAGGGTCGCTCGGAGTGAGGGACATCGGGAGTGAGGGACACTGGGAGTGTGTGAAGTGGGAGTGAGGGTCACTGGGAGTGAGGGACACTGGAAGTGAGGGACACTGGGAGTGAGGGACACCGGGAGTGAGGGACACTGGGAGGGAGGGACACTGGGAGTGAGGGACACCGGGAATGAGGGACACTGAGAGTGAGGGACACCTGAAAATGGGGACACAGTGAGTGAGGGAACTGGGAGTGAGGGACACCGGGAGTGAGGGAAACTGCAAGTGAGGGACACTGGGAGTGAGGGACACTGGGAGTGAGGAACACTGGGAGTGCGGGACACGGGAAATGAGGGACACCGGGAGTGAGGGAATGGGGAGTGAGGGGCACCGGGAGTGAGGGGCACCGGGAATGAGGGACATCGGCAGTGATGGACACCGGGAGTGAGGGACACTGGGAGTGAGGGATACCAGGAGTGAGGGACACTGGGAGAGAGGGACACCGGGAGTGAGGGACACCGGGAGTGAGGGACACTGGGAGTGAGGGACACCGGGAGTGAGGGACACCGGGAGTAAGGGACACTTGGTGTGAGGGACACCAGGAGTGAGGGACACCGGGAGTGAGGTAAACTGGGAGTGAGGAAAACCGGGAGTAAGGGACACTTGGAGTGTGGGACACCGGGAGTGAGGGACACCAGGAATGAGGGACACTTGGAGTGAGGGTCACCGGGAGTGAGAGACACCGGGAGTGAGAGACACTGGGAGTGAGGGAACCGGGCTTGAGGGACACCGGGAGTGAGGGACAGTGGGAGTGAGGGACACTGGGAGTGAGGGACACCAGGCGTGAGGGACATCGGGAGTGAGGGACACCGGGAGTGAGGGACACTGCGAGTGAGGGACAGTGGGAGTGAGGGACAGGGGGAGTGATGGACACTGGGAGTGACGGACAAGGTGAGTGAGGGTCACCGGCTGTGAGGGACATTGGGAGTGAGGGTACTGTGAGTGAAGGACACTGGGAGTGAGGGACACCAGGAGTGAGGGACATCGGGAGTGAGGTACACTAGGAGTGAGGGACACCGGGAGAAAGGGACACTTGGAGTGAGGGACACCAGGAATGAGGGACACTTGGAGTGAGGGTCACCGGGAGTGAGAGACACCGGGAGTGAGAGACACTGGGAGTGAGGGAACTGGGCTTGAGGGATACTGGGAGTGAGGGACACCGGGAGTGAGGGACAGTGGGAGTGAGGGACACTGGGAGTGAGGGACACCAGGCGTGAGGGACATCGGGATTGAGGGACACCAGGAGTGAGGGACACCGGGAGTGAGGGACACTGGGAGTGAGGGACATTGAGAGTGAGGGACAGTGGGAGTGAGGGACACCGGGAGTGAGGGACACCAGGAGTCAGAGACACCGGGAGTGAGAGACACCGGGAACGAGGGACACCGGCAGTGAGGGACACTGGGAGTGAGGGAACTGGGCTTCAGGGACACTGCGAGTGAGGGACACTGCGAGTGAGGGACGCTGGGTGTGAGGGACACTGGGAGTGAGGGTCACCGGGAGTGAGGAAAACTGGGAGTGAGGGACATTGGGAGTGAGGATCACTGGGAGTGAGGGGCAGCGGCAGTGAGGGAACTGGGAGTGAGCGCCAATGGGAGTGAGGGACACCGGGAGTGAGGAATACTGGGAGTGAGTTACATCAGGAGTGATGGATACCGGGAGTGAGGGACACTGGGAGTGAGGGACACTTGGAGTGAGGGACACTGGGAGTGAAGGACACTGGGAGTGAAGGACACCGGGAGTGAGGGCCACTGGGAAAGAGGGACACAGGGAGTGAGTGACACTTGGAGTGAGGGACACTGGGAGTGAAGGACACCGGGAGTGAGGAACACCAGCAGTAAGAGACACTTGGAGTGAGGGACACCGGGAATGAGGGACACTTGGAGTGAGGGTCACCGGGAGTGAGAGACACTGGGAGTGAGAGACACTGGGAGTGAAAGAACTGGGCTTGAGGGACACTGGGCGTGAGGGACACCGGGAGTGAGGGACAGTGGTAGTGAGGGACACTGGGCGTGAGGGACACCGGGCGTGAGGGACATCGGGAGTGAGGGAACTGGAAGTTAGGGATACCGTGAGTGAGGGACAACGGGAGTGAGGGACACCAGGAATGAGGAACACTCGGAGTGAGGGACATCTGGAGTGAGGGACACTGGGAGTGAGGGTACTGGAAGTGAAGGACACTGGTAGCGAGGGACACCGGGAGTGAGGGAACTGGGAGTGAGGGACACTGGGGGTGAGGTACACCGGCAGTGAGGGACACAGGGACTGAGGGAAACCGGGCGTGAGGGACACTGGGAGTGAGGGACACCCGGAGTGAGGGACACTGGGAGTGAGGGACACTGGCAGTGAGGGACACCGGGAGTGAGGCACACCGGGAGTGAGGGACACTGGGAGTGAGGGAGCTGGGAGTGAGGGACACCGGGACTGAGGGACACCGGGCGTGAGGGACACTGGGAGTGAGGTACACCGGGAGTGAGGTTCCCTGGGAGTGAGGGACACCGGGAGTGAGGGACACTGGGAGTGAGGGACACTGGGAGTGACGGACACTGGGAATGAGGGACACTGGGAGTGAGGGACACCGGGAATGAGGGACACTGGGAGTGAGGGACACCTGAAATTGGGGACACCGGGAGTGAGGGAACTGGGAGTGAGGGACACCGGGACTGAGGAAGACTGTGAGTGGGGGACACTGGGAGTGAGGGACACTGGGATTGAGGAATACTGGGAGTGAGGGACACCAGAAATGAGGGACACCCGGAGTGAGGGAATGGGGAGTGAGGGACACCGGGAGTGAGGGACACTGGGAGTGAGGGACACCAGGAATGAGGGACACTTGGAGTGAGGGTCACCGGGAGTGAGAGACACCGGGAGTGTGAGACACTGGGAGTGAGGGAGCTGGGCTTGAGTGATACTGGGAGTGAGGGACACCGGGAGTGAGGGACAGTGGGAGTGAGGGACACTGGGAGTGAGGGACACCAGGCGTGAGGGACATCGGGAGTGAGGGACACTGGGAGTGAGTGTACTGGAAGTGAAGGACACTGGGAGCGAGGGACACCGGGAGTGAGGGAACTGGGAGTGAGGGACACTGGGAGTGAGGGACACCGGCAGTGAGGGACACCGGGACTGAGGGAAACCGGGCGTGAGGGACACTGGGAGTGAGGGACACCGGGAGTGAGGGACACTGGGAGTGAGGGACACCGGCAGTGAGGGACACCGGGTGTGAGGCACACCGGGCGTGAGGGACACTGGGAGTGAGGTACACCGGGAGTGAGGGTCCCTGGGAATGAGGGACACCGAGAGTGAGGAAAACTGGGAGTGAGGGACTTTGGGAGTGAGGATCACTGGGAGTGAGGCACACCAGGAGTGAGGGAACTGGGAATGAGGGTCTCTGGGAGTGAGGGACACCGGGAGTGAGGGAATCTCAGAGTGAGGGAACTGGGAGTGAGGGACACTGGGAGTGAGGGAACTGGGAGTGAGGGACACTGGGTGTGAGGGACACCGAGGGACACTGGAAGTGAGGGATACGGGGAGTGAGGGAACTTGGAGTGAGGGACACTGTGAGTGAGGGACAGTGGGAGTGAGGGACACCAGGAATGAGGGACACCGGGAGTAAGGGATACCAGGAGTGAAGGACACCAGGAGTGAGGGTACTGGGAGTGAAGGACACTGGGGGTGAGGGACACCGGGAGTGAGGGACACTGGGAGTGAGGGAACTGGAAGTGAGGGACTCCGGGAGTGAGGGACACTGGGAGGGAGGGACACTGGGAGTGAGGGACACCGGGAATGAGGGACACTGAGAGTGAGGGACACCTGAAAATGGGGACACAGGGAGTGAGGGAACTGGGAGTGAGGGACACCGGGAGTGAGGGAAACTGCAAGTGAGGGACACTGGGAGTGAGGGACACTGGGAGTGTGTGAAGTGGGAGTGAGGGTCACTGGGAGTGAGGGACACTGGAAGTGAGGGACACTGGGAGTGAGGGACACCGGGAGTGAGGGACACTGGGAGGGAGGGACACTGGGAGTGAGGGACACCGGGAATGAGGGACACTGAGAGTGAGGGACACCTGAAAATGGGGACACAGGGAGTGAGGGAACTGGGAGTGAGGGACACCGGGAGTGAGGGAAACTGCAAGTGAGGGACACTGGGAGTGAGGGACACTGGGAGTGAGGAACACTGGGAGTGCGGGACACGGGAAATGAGGGACACCGGGAGTGAGGGAATGGGGAGTGAGGGGCACCGGGAGTGAGGGGCACCGGGAATGAGGGACATCGGCAGTGATGGACACCGGGAGTGAGGGACACTGGGAGTGAGGGATACCAGGAGTGAGGGACACTGGGAGAGAGGGACACCGGGAGTGAGGGACACCGGGAGTGAGGGACACTGGGAGTGAGGGACACTTGGTGTGAGGGACACCAGGAGTGAGGGATACCGGGAGTGAGGTAAACTGGGAGTGAGGAAAACCGGGAGTAAGGGACACTTGGAGTGAGGGACACCGGGAGTGAGGGACACCAGGAATGAGGGACACTTGGAGTGAGGGTCACCGGGAGTGAGAGACACCGGGAGTGAGAGACACTGGGAGTGAGGGAACCGGGCTTGAGGGACACCGGGAGTGAGGGACAGTGGGAGTGAGGGACACTGGGAGTGAGGGACACCAGGCGTGAGGGACATCGGGAGTGAGGGACACCGGGAGTGAGGGACACTGCGAGTGAGGGACAGTGGGAGTGAGGGACAGGGGGAGTGATGGACACTGGGAGTGACGGACAAGGTGAGTGAGGGTCACCGGCTGTGAGGGACATTGGGAGTGAGGGTACTGTGAGTGAAGGACACTGGGAGTGAGGGACACCAGGAGTGAGGGACATCGGGAGTGAGGTACACTAGGAGTGAGGGACACCGGGAGAAAGGGACACTTGGAGTGAGGGACACCAGGAATGAGGGACACTTGGAGTGAGGGTCACCGGGAGTGAGAGACACCGGGAGTGAGAGACACTGGGAGTGAGGGAACTGGGCTTGAGGGATACTGGGAGTGAGGGACACCGGGAGTGAGGGACAGTGGGAGTGAGGGACACTGGGAGTGAGGGACACCAGGCGTGAGGGACATCGGGATTGAGGGACACCAGGAGTGAGGGACACTGTGAGTGAGAGACAGTGGGAGTGAGGGTCACTGGGAGTGACAGACACTGGGAGTGACGGACACCGTGAGTGAGGGTCACCGGCTGTGAGGGACACTGGGAGTGAGGGTACTGGGAGTGAAGGACACTGGGAGCGAGGGACACCGGGAGTGAGGGACATCGGGAGTGAGGGAACTGCGAGTGAGGGATACCATGAGTGAGGGACAAGGGGAGTGAGGGACACCGGGAATGAGGAACACTTGGAGTGAGGGACACTGGGAGTGAGGGTACTGGGAGTGAAGGACACTGGGAGTGAGGAACTGGGAGTGAGGGACACCGGGTGTGAGGGACACCGGGAATGAGGAACACTGGGAGTGAGGGAACTGGGCTTGAGGGACACTGGGAGTGAGGGACACCGGGAGTGAGGGACAGTGGGAGTGAGGGTCACTGGGAGTGAGGGACATTGAGAGTGAGGGACAGTGGGAGTGAGGGACACCGGGAGTGAGGGACACCGGGAGTCAGAGACACCGGGAGTGAGAGACACCGGCAGTGAGGGACACCGGCAGTGAGGGACACTGGGAGTGAGGGAACTGGGCTTCAGGGACACTGCGAGTGAGGGACACCGGGAGTGAGGGACACTGCAAGTGAGGGACAGTGGGAGTGAGGGACACTTGGAGTGACAGACACTGGGAGTGACGGACGCCGTGAGTGAGGGTCACTGGCTGTGTGGGACACTGGGAGTGAGGGTACTGGGAGTGAAGGACACTGGGAGTGAGGGACACCGGGAGGGAGGTACATCGGGAGTGAGGTACACTAGGAGTGAGGGACACCGGGAGTAAGGGACACTTGGAGTGAGGGACACCAGGAATGAGGGACATTTGGAATGAGGGTCACCGGGAGTGAGAGACACCGGGAGTGAGAGACACTGGGAGTGAGGGAACTGGGCTTGAGCGATACTGGGAGTGAGGGACACCGGGAGTGAGGGACAGTGGGAGTGAGGGACACTGGGAGTGAGGGACACCAGGCGTGAGGGACATCGGGAGTGAGGGACACCAGGAGTGAGGGACACTGCGAGTGAGGGACAGTGGGAGTGAGGGACTGTGGGAGTGAGGGACACTGGGAGTGACAGACACTGGGAGTGACGGACACCGTGAGTGAGGGTCACCGGCTGTGAGGGACACTGGGAGTGAGGGTACTGGGAGTGAAGGACACTGGGATTGAGGGACACCGGGAGTGAGGGACATCGGGAGTGAGGGAACTGCGAGTGAGGGATACCATGAGTGAGGGACAACAGGAGTGAGGGACACCGGGAATGAGGAACACTTGGAGTGAGGGACACTGGGAGTGAGGGTACTGGGAGTGAAGGACACTGGGAGTGAGGGACACCGGGAGTGAGGAACTGGGAGTGAGGGACACCGGGTGTGAGGGACACCGGGAATGAGGAACACTGGGAGTGAGGGAACTGGGCTTGAGGGACACTGGGAGTGAGGGACACTGGGAGTGAGGGACAGTGGGAGTGAGGGACATTGAGAGTGAGGGACAGTGGGAGTGAGGGACACCGGGAGTGAGGGACACCGGGAGTAAGAGACACCGGGAGTGAGGGACACCGGCAGTGAGGGACACCGGCAGTGAGGGACACTGGGAGTGAGGGAACTGGGCTTCAGGGACACTGCGAGTGAGGGACACTGTGAGTGAGGGACGCTGGGTGTGAGGGACACTGGGAGTGAGGGACACCGGGAGTGAGGAAAACTGGGAGTGAGGGACTTTGGGAGTGAGGATCACTGGGAGTGAGGGGCAGCGGCAGTGAGGGAACTGGGAGTGAGCGCCAATGGGAGTGAGGGACACCGGGAGTGAGGAATACTGGGAGTGAGGAACATCGGGAGTGGTGGATACCGGGAGTGAGGGACACTGGGAGTGAGGGACACTGGGAGTGAGGGACACCGGGAGTGAGGGCCACTGGGAAAGAGGGCCACCGGGAGTGAGAGACACCGGGAGTGAGGGACACTGGGAGTGAGGGACACAGGGAGTGAGGGACACAGGGAGTGAGGGACACTGGGAGTGAGGGACACTGGGAGTGAGGGACACTTGGAGTGAAGAACACCGGGAGTGAGGGACACCGGGAGTGAGGTACACTGGGAGTGAGGAACACCAGGAGTAAGGGACACTTGGAGTGAGGGACACCGGGAATGAGGGGCACTTGGAGTGAGGGTCACTGGGAATGAGAGACACTGGGAGTGAGAGACACTGGGAGTGAGGGAACTGGGCTTGAGGGACACTGGGCGTGAGGGACACCGGGAGTGAGGGACAGTGGTAGTGAGGGACACTGGGTGTGAGGGACACCGGGCGTGAGGGACACCGGGAGTGAGGGAACTGGAATTGAGGGATACCATGAGTGAGGGAAAACGGGAGTGAGGGACACCGGGAATGAGGAACACTCGGAGTGAGGGACATCGGGAGTGAGGGACACAGGGAGTGAGTGTACTGGAAGTGAAGGACACTGGGAGCGAGGGACACCGGGAGTGAGGGAACTGGGAGTGAGGGACACTGGGAGTGAGGGACACCGGCAGTGAGGGACACCGGGACTGAGGGAAACCGGGCGTGAGGGACACTGGGAGTGAGGGACACCGGGAGTGAGGGACACTGGGAGTGAGGGACACCGGCAGTGAGGGACACCGGGTGTGAGGCACACCGGGCGTGAGGGACACTGGGAGTGAGGTACACCGGGAATGAGGGTCCCTGGGAGTGAGGGACACCGAGAGTGAGGAAAACTGGGAGTGAGGGACTTTGGGAGTGAGGATCACTGGGAGTGAGGCACACCAGGAGTGAGGGAACTGGGAATGAGGGTCTCTGGGAGTGAGGGACAACGGGAGTGAGGGAATCTCAGAGTGAGGGAACTGGGAGTGAGGGACACTGGGAGTGAGGGAACTGGGAGTGAGGGACACTGGGTGTGAGGGACACCGAGGGACACTGGATGTGAGGGATACGGGGAGTGAGGGAACTTGGAGTGAGGGACACTGTGAGTGAGGGACAGTGGGAGTGAGGGACACCACGAATGAGGGACACCAGGAGTAAGGGATACCAGGAGTGAAGGACACCAGGAGTGAGGGTACTGGAAGTGAAGGACACTGGGTGTGAGGGACACCGGGAGTGAGGGACACTGGGAGTGAGGGAACTGGGAGTGAGGGACTCCGGGAGTGAGGGTCACTCGGAGTGAGGGACATCGGGAGTGAGGGACACTGGGAGTGTGTGAAGTGGGAGTGAGAGTCACTGGGAGTGAGGGACACTGGAAGTGAGGGACACTGGGAGTGAGGGACACCGGGAGTGAGGGACACTGGGAGGGAGGGACACTGGGAGTGAGGGACACCGGGAATGAGGGAAACTGAGAGTGAGGGACACCTGAAAATGGGGACACAGGGAGTGAGGGAACTGGGAGTGAGGGACACCGGGAGTGAGGGAGACTGCAAGTGAGGGACACTGTGAGTGAGGGACAGTGGGAGTGAGGGACACCAGGAATGAGGGACACCGGGAGTAAGGGATACCAGGAGTGAAGGACACCAGGAGTGAGGGTACTGGGAGTGAAGGACACTGGGGGTGAGGGACACCGGGAGTGAGGGACACTGGGAGTGAGGGAACTGGGAGTGAGGGACTCCGGGAGTGAGGGTCACTCGGAGTGAGGGACATCGGGAGTGAGGGACACTGGGAGTGTGTGAAGTGGGAGTGAGGGTCACTGGGAGTGAGGGACACTGGAAGTGAGGGACACTGGGAGTGAGGGACACCGGGAGTGAGGGACACTGGGAGGGAGGGACATTGGGAGTGAGGGACACCGGGAATGAGGGACACTGAGAGTGAGGGACACCTGAAAATGGGGACACAGGGAGTGAGGGAACTGGGAGTGAGGGACACCGGGAGTGAGGGAGACTGCAAGTGAGGGACACTGGGAGTGAGGGACACTGGGAGTGAGGAACACTGGGAGTGCGGGACACGGGAAATGAGGGACACCGGGAGTGAGGGAATGGGGAGTGAGGGACACCGGGAGTGAGGGGCACCAGGAATGAGGGACATCGGCAGTGATGGACACCGGGAGTGAGGGACACTGGGAGTGAGGGATACCAGGAGTGAGGGACACTGGGAGAGAGGGACACCGGGAGTGAGAGACACCGGGAGTGAGGGACACTGGGAGTGAGGGACACCGGGAGTGAGGGACACCGGGAGTAAGGGACACTTGGTGTGAGGGACACCAGGAGTGAGGGACACCGGGAGTGAGGTAAACTGGGAGTGAGGAAAACCGGGAGTAAGGGACACTTGGAGTGAGGGACACCGGGAGTGAGGGACACCAGGAATGAGGGACACTTGGAGTGAGGGTCACCGGGAGTGAGAGACACCGGGAGTGAAAGACACTGGGAGTGAGGGCACCGGGCTTGAGGGACACCGGGAGTGAGGGACAGTGGGAGTGAGGGACACTGGGAGTGAGGGACACCAGGCGTGAGGGACATCGGGAGTGAGGGACACCGGGAGTGAGGGACACTGCGAGTGAGGGACAGTGGGAGTGAGGGACAGTGGGAGTGACGGACACTGGGAGTGACGGACAAGGTGAATGAGGGTCACCGGCTGTGAGGGACATTGGGAGTGAGGGACACTGGGAGTGAGGGACACCGGGAGTGAGGGACAGTGGGAGTGAGGGTCACTGGGAGTGAGGGACATTGAGAGTGAGGGACAGTGGGAGTGAGGGACACCGGGAGTGAGGGACACCGGGAGTCAGAGACACCGGGAGTGAGAGACACCGGGAGTGAGGGACACCGGCAGTGAGGGACACTGGGAGTGAGGGACACTGCGAGTGAGGGACAGTGGGAGTGAGGGACACTTGGAGTGACAGACACTGGGAGTGACGGGCACCGTGAGTGAGGGTCACCGGCTGTGAGGGACACTGGGAGTGAGGGTACTGGGACTGAAGGACACTGGGAGTGAGGGACACCGGGAGTGAGGTACATCGGGAGTGAGGTACACTAGGAGTGAGGGACACCGGGAGTAAGGGACACTTGGAGTGAGGGACACCAGGAATGAGGGACACTTGGAGTGAGTGTCACCGGGAGTGAGAGACACCGGGAGTGAGAGACACCGGGAGTGAGGGACATCGGGAGTGAGGGAACTGCGAGTGAGGGATACCATGAGTGAGGGACAACAGGAGTGAGGGACACCGGGAATGAGGAACACTGGGAGTGAGGGACACTGGGAGTGAGGTTACTGGGAGTGAAGGACACTGGGAGTGAGGGACACCGGGAGTGAGGAACTGGGAGTGAGGGACACCGGGTGTGAGGGACACCGGGTATGAGGAACACTGGGAGTGAGGGAAC
Source organism: Somniosus microcephalus (assembly GCF_052327205.1). NCBI lineage: Eukaryota > Metazoa > Chordata > Chondrichthyes > Squaliformes > Somniosidae > Somniosus > Somniosus microcephalus. The sequence goes on along the minus strand of NW_028225179.1, from coordinate 32,603,477 downwards.
TGGGCTTGAGGGACACTGGGAGTGAGGGACACCGGGAGTGAGGGACAGTGGGAGTGAGGGTCACTGGGAGTGAGGGACATTGAGAGTGAGGGACAGTGGGAGTGAGGGATACCGGGAGTGAGGGACACCGGGAGTCAGAGACACCGGGAGTGAGAGACACCGGGAGTGAGGGACACCGGCAGTGAGGGACACTGGGAGTGAGGGAACTGGGCTTCAGGGACACTGCGAGTGAGGGACACCGGGAGTGAGGGACACTGCGAGTGAGGGACAGTGGGAGTGAGGGACACTTGGAGTGACAGACACTGGGAGTGACGGACGCCGTGAGTGAGGGTCACTGGCTGTGTGGGACACTGGGAGTGAGGGTACTGGGAGTGAAGGACACTGGGAGTGAGGGACACCGGGAGGGAGGTACATCGGGAGTGAGGTACACTAGGAGTGAGGGACACCGGGAGTAAGGGACACTTGGAGTGAGGGACACCAGGAATGAGGGACACTTGGAGTGAGGGTCACCGGGAGTGAGAGACACCGGGAGTGAGAGACACTGGGAGTGAGGGAACTGGGCTTGAGCGATACTGGGAGTGAGGGACACCGGGAGTGAGGGACAGTGGGAGTGAGGGACACTGGGAGTGAGGGACACTGGGAGTGAGGGACACCAGGCGTGAGGGACATCGGGAGTGAGGGACACCAGGAGTGAGGGACACTGCGAGTGAGGGACAGTCGGAGTGAGGGACTGTGGGAGTGAGGGACACTGGGAGTGACAGACACTGGGAGTGACGGACACCGTGAGTGAGGGTCACCGGCTGTGAGGGACACTGGGAGTGAGGGTACTGGGAGTGAAGGACACTGGGATTGAGGGACACCGGGAGTGAGGGACATCGGGAGTGAGGGAACTGCGAGTGAGGGATACCATGAGTGAGGGACAACAGGAGTGAGGGACACCGGGAATGAGGAACACTTGGAGTGAGGGACACTGGGAGTGAGGGTACTGGGAGTGAAGGACACTGGGAGTGAGGGACACCGGGAGTGAGGAACTGGGAGTGAGGGACACCGGGTGTGAGGGACACTGGGAATGAGGAACACTGGGAGTGAGGGAACTGGGCTTGAGGGACACTGGGAGTGAGGGACACCGGGAGTGAGGGACAGTGGGAGTGAGGGTCACTGGGAGTGAGGGACATTGAGAGTGAGGGGCAGTGGGAGTGAGGGACACCGGGAGTGAGGGACACCGGGAGTAAGAGACACCGGGAGTGAGGGACACCGGCAGTGAGGGACACCGGCAGTGAGGGACACTGGGAGTGAGGGAACTGGGCTTCAGGGACACTGCGAGTGAGGGACGCTGGGTGTGACGGACACTGGGAGTGAGGGACACCGGGAGTGAGGAAAACTGGGAGTGAGGGACTTTGGGAGTGAGGATCACTGGGAGTGAGAGGCAGCGGCAGTGAGGGAACTGGGAGTGAGCGCCAATGGGAGTGAGGGACACCGGGAGTGAGGAATACTGGGAGTGAGGAACATCGGGAGTGGTGGATACCGGGAGTGAGGGACACTGGGAGTGAGGGACACTGGGAGTGAGGGACACCGGGAGTGAGGGCCACTGGGAAAGAGGGACACCGGGAGTGAGAGACACCGGGAGTGAGGGACACTGGGAGTGAGGGACACAGGGAGTGAGGGACACAGGGAGTGAGGGACACTGGGAGTGAGGGACACTGGGAGTGAGGGACACTTGGAGTGAAGAACACCGGGAGTGAGGGACACCGGGAGTGAGGTACACTGGGAGCGAGGAACACCAGGAGTAAGGGACACTTGGAGTGAGGGACACCGGGAATGAGGGGCACTTGGAGTGAGGGTCACTGGGAGTGAGAGACACTGGGAGTGAGAGACACTGGGAGTGAGGGAACTGGGCTTGAGGGACACTGGGCGTGAGGGACACCGGGAGTGAGGGACAGTGGTAGTGAGGGACACTGGGTGTGAGGGACACCGGGCGTGAGGGACACCGGGAGAGAGGGAACTGGAATTGAGGGATACCATGAGTGAGGGACAACGGGAGTGAGGGACACCGGGAATGAGGAACACTCGGAGTGAGGGACATCGGGAGTGAGGGACACAGGGAGTGAGTGTACTGGAAGTGAAGGACACTGGGAGCGAGGGACACCGGGAGTGAGGGAACTGGGAGTGAGGGACACTGGGAGTGAGGGACACCGGCAGTGAGGGACACCGGGACTGAGGGAAACCGGGCGTGAGGGACACTGGGAGTGAGGGACACCGGGAGTGAGGGACACTGGGAGTGAGGGACACCGGCAGTGAGGGACACCGGGTGTGAGGCACACCGGGCATGAGGGACACTGGGAGTGAGGTTCACCGGGAGTGAGGGTCCCTGGGAGTGAGGGACACCGAGAGTGAGGAAAACTGGGAGTGAGGGACTTTTAGAGTGAGGATCACTGGGAGTGAGGCACACCAGGAGTGAGGGAACTGGGAATGAGGGTCTCTGGGAGTGAGGGACACCGGGAGTGAGGGAATCTCAGAGTGAGGGAACTGGGAGTGAGGGACACTGGGAGTGAGGGAACTGGGAGTGAGGGACACTGGGTGTGAGGGACACCGAGGGACACTGGAAGTGAGGGATACGGGGAGTGAGGGAACTTGGAGTGAGGGACACTATGAGTGAGGGACAGTGGGAGTGAGGGACACCAGGAATGAGGGACACCAGGAGTAAGGGATACCAGGAGTGAAGGACACCAGGAGTGAGGGTACTGGAAGTGAAGGACACTGGGTGTGAGGGACACCGGGAGTGAGGGTCACTCGGAGTGAGGGACATCGGGAGTGAGGGACACTGGGAGTGTGTGAAGTGGGAGTGAGGGTCACTGGGAGTGAGGGACACTGGAAGTGAGGGACACTGGGAGTGAGGGACACCGGGAGTGAGGGACACTGGGAGGGAGGGACACTGGGAGTGAGGGACACCGGGAATGAGGGACACTGAGAGTGAGGGACACCTGAAAATGGGGACACAGGGAGTGAGGGAACTGGGAGTGAGGGACACCGGGAGTGAGGGAGACTGCAAGTGAGGGACACTGTGAGTGAGGGACAGTGGGAGTGAGGGACACCGGGAATGAGGGACACCGGGAGTAAGGGATACCAGGAGTGAAGGACACCAGGAGTGAGGGTACTGGGAGTGAAGGACACTGGGGGTGAGGGACACCGGGAGTGAGGGACAGTGGGAGTGAGGGTCACTGGGAGTGAGGGACATTGAGAGTGAGGGACAGTGGGAGTGAGGGATACCGGGAGTGAGGGACACCGGGAGTCAGAGACACCGGGAGTGAGAGACACCGGGAGTGAGGGACACCGGCAGTGAGGGACACTGGGAGTGAGGGAACTGGGCTTCAGGGACACTGCGAGTGAGGGACACCGGGAGTGAGGGACACTGCGAGTGAGGGACAGTGGGAGTGAGGGACACTTGGAGTGACAGACACTGGGAGTGACGGACGCCGTGAGTGAGGGTCACTGGCTGTGTGGGACACTGGGAGTGAGGGTACTGGGAGTGAAGGACACTGGGAGTGAGGGACACCGGGAGGGAGGTACATCGGGAGTGAGGTACACTAGGAGTGAGGGACACCGGGAGTAAGGGACACTTGGAGTGAGGGACACCAGGAATGAGGGACACTTGGAGTGAGGGTCACCGGGAGTGAGAGACACCGGGAGTGAGAGACACTGGGAGTGAGGGAACTGGGCTTGAGCGATACTGGGAGTGAGGGACACCGGGAGTGAGGGACAGTGGGAGTGAGGGACACTGGGAGTGAGGGACACTGGGAGTGAGGGACACCAGGCGTGAGGGACATCGGGAGTGAGGGACACCAGGAGTGAGGGACACTGCGAGTGAGGGACAGTCGGAGTGAGGGACTGTGGGAGTGAGGGACACTGGGAGTGACAGACACTGGGAGTGATGGACACCGTGAGTGAGGGTCACCGGCTGTGAGGGACACTGGGAGTGAGGGTACTGGGAGTGAAGGACACTGGGATTGAGGGACACCGGGAGTGAGGGACATCGGGAGTGAGGGAACTGCGAGTGAGGGATACCATGAGTGAGGGACAACAGGAGTGAGGGACACCGGGAATGAGGAACACTTGGAGTGAGGGACACTGGGAGTGAGGGTACTGGGAGTGAAGGACACTGGGAGTGAGGGACACCGGGAGTGAGGAACTGGGAGTGAGGGACACCGGGTGTGAGGGACACCGGGAATGAGGAACACTGGGAGTGAGGGAACTGGGCTTGAGGGACACTGGGAGTGAGGGACACCGGGAGTGAGGGACAGTGGGAGTGAGGGTCACTGGGAGTGAGGGACATTGAGAGTGAGGGGCAGTGGGAGTGAGGGACACCGGGAGTGAGGGACACCGGGAGTAAGAGACACCGGGAGTGAGGGACACCGGCAGTGAGGGACACCGGCAGTGAGGGACACTGGGAGTGAGGGAACTGGGCTTCAGGGACACTGCGAGTGAGGGACACTGCGAGTGAGGGACGCTGGGTGTGACGGACACTGGGAGTGAGGGACACCGGGAGTGAGGAAAACTGGGAGTGAGGGACTTTGGGAGTGAGGATCACTGGGAGTGAGAGGCAGCGGCAGTGAGGGAACTGGGAGTGAGCGCCAATGGGAGTGAGGGACACCGGGAGTGAGGAATACTGGGAGTGAGGAACATCGGGAGTGGTGGATACCGGGAGTGAAGGACACTGGGAGTGAGGGACACTGGGAGTGAGGGACACCGGGAGTGAGGGCCACTGGGAAAGAGGGACACCGGGAGTGAGAGACACCGGGAGTGAGGGACACTGGGAGTGAGGGACACAGGGAGTGAGGGACACAGGGAGTGAGGGACACTGGGAGTGAGGGACACTGGGAGTGAGGGACACTTGGAGTGAAGAACACCGGGAGTGAGGGACACCGGGAGTGAGGTACACTGGGAGTGAGGAACACCAGGAGTAAGGGACACTTGGAGTGAGGGACACCGGGAATGAGGGGCACTTGGAGTGAGGGTCACTGGGAGTGAGAGACACTGGGAGTGAGAGACACTGGGAGTGAGGGAACTGGGCTTGAGGGACACTGGGCGTGAGGGACACCGGGAGTGAGGGACAGTGGTAGTGAGGGACACTGGGTGTGAGGGACACCGGGCGTGAGGGACACCGGGAGAGAGGGAACTGGAATTGAGGGATACCATGAGTGAGGGACAACGGGAGTGAGGGACACCGGGAATGAGGAACACTCGGAGTGAGGGACATCGGGAGTGAGGGACACAGGGAGTGAGTGTACTGGAAGTGAAGGACACTGGGAGCGAGGGACACCGGGAGTGAGGGAACTGGGAGTGAGGGACACTGGGAGTGAGGGACACCGGCAGTGAGGGACACCGGGACTGAGGGAAACCGGGCGTGAGGGACACTGGGAGTGAGGGACACCGGGAGTGAGGGACACTGGGAGTGAGGGACACCGGCAGTGAGGGACACCGGGTGTGAGGCACACCGGGCGTGAGGGACACTGGGAGTGAGGTTCACCGGGAGTGAGGGTCCCTGGGAGTGAGGGACACCGAGAGTGAGGAAAACTGGGAGTGAGGGACTTTGGGAGTGAGGATCACTGGGAGTGAGGCACACCAGGAGTGAGGGAACTGGGAATGAGGGTCTCTGGGAGTGAGGGACACCGGGAGTGAGGGAATCTCAGAGTGAGGGAACTGGGAGTGAGGGACACTGGGAGTGAGGGAACTGGGAGTGAGGGACACTGGGTGTGAGGGACACCGAGGGACACTGGAAGTGAGGGATACGGGGAGTGAGGGAACTTGGAGTGAGGGACACTATGAGTGAGGGACAGTGGGAGTGAGGGACACCAGGAATGAGGGACACCAGGAGTAAGGGATACCAGGAGTGAAGGACACCAGGAGTGAGGGTACTGGAAGTGAAGGACACTGGGTGTGAGGGACACCGGGAGTGAGGGTCACTCGGAGTGAGGGACATCGGGAGTGAGGGACACTGGGAGTGTGTGAAGTGGGAGTGAGGGTCACTGGGAGTGAGGGACACTGGAAGTGAGGGACACTGGGAGTGAGGGACACCGGGAGTGAGGGACACTGGGAGGGAGGGACACTGGGAGTGAGGGACACCGGGAATGAGGGACACTGAGAGTGAGGGACACCTGAAAATGGGGACACAGGGAGTGAGGGAACTGGGAGTGAGGGACACCGGGAGTGAGGGAGATTGCAAGTGAGGGACACTGTGAGTGAGGGACAGTGGGAGTGAGGGACACCGGGAATGAGGGACACCGGGAGTAAGGGATACCAGGAGTGAAGGACACCAGGAGTGAGGGTACTGGGAGTGAAGGACACTGGGGGTGAGGGACACCGGGAGTGAGGGACACTGGGAGTTTGTGAAGTGGGAGTGAGGGACACTGGGAGGGAGGGACATTGGGAGTGAGGGACACCGGGAATGAGGGACACTGAGAGTGAGGGACACCTGAAAATGGGGACACAGGGAGTGAGGGAACTGGGAGTGAGGGATACCATGAGTGAGGGACAACAGGAGTGAGGGACACCGGGAATGAGGAACACTTGGAGTGAGGGACACTGGGAGTGAGGGTACTGGGAGTGAAGGACACTGGGAGTGAGGGACACCGGGAGTGAGGAACTGGGAGTGAGGGACACCGGGTATGAGGGACACCGGGAATGAGGAACACTGGGAGTGAGGGAACTGGGCTTGAGGGACACTGGGAGTGAGGGACATCGGGAGTGAGGGACAGTGGGAGTGAGGGTCACTGGGAGTGAGGGACATTGAGTGTGAGGGACAGTGGGAGTGAGGGACACCGGGAGTGAGGGACACCGGGAGTAAGAGACACCGGGAGTGAGGGACACCGGCAGTGAGGGACACCGGCAGTGAGGGACACTGGGATTGAGGGAACTGGGCTTCAGGGACACTGCGAGTGAGGGACACTGTGAGTGAGGGACGCTGGGTGTGAGGGACACTGGGAGTGAGGGACACCGGGAGTGAGGAAAACTGGGAGTGAGGGACTTTGGGAGTGAGGATCACTGGGAGTGAGGGGCAGCGGCAGTGAGGGAACTGGGAGTGAGTGCCAATGGGAGTGAGGGACACCGGGAGTGAGGAATACTGGGAGTGAGGAACATCGGGAGTGGTGGATACCGGGAGTGAGGGACACTGGGAGTGAGGGACACCGGGAGTGAGGGCCACTGGGAAAGAGTGACACCGGGAGTGAGAGACACCGGGAGTGAGGGACACTGGGAGTGAGGGACACAGGGAGTGAGGAACACCAGGAGTAAGGGACACTTGGAGTGAGGGACACCGGGAATGAGGGGCACTTGGAGTGAGGGTCACTGGGAGTGAGAGACACTGGGAGTGAGAGACACTGGGAGTGAGGGAACTGGGCTTGAGGGACACTGGGCGTGAGGGACACCGGGAGTGAGGGACAGTGGTAGTGAGGGACACTGGGTGTGAGGGACACCGGGCGTGAGGGACACCGGGAGAGAGGGAACTGGAATTGAGGGATACCATGAGTGAGGGACAACGGGAGTGAGGGACACCGGGAATGAGGAACACTCGGAGTGAGGGACATCGGGAGTGAGGGACACAGGGAGTGAGTGTACTGGAAGTGAAGGACACTGGGAGCGAGGGACACCGGGAGTGAGGGAACTGGGAGTGAGGGACACTGGGAGTGAGGGACACTGGCAGTGAGGGACACCGGGATTGAGGGAAACCGGGCGTTAGGGACACTGGGAGTGAGGGACACCGGGAGTGAGGGACACTGGGAGTGAGGGACACCGGCAGTGAGGGACACCGGGTGTGAGGCACACCGGGCGTGAGGGACACTGGGAGTGAGGTTCACCGGGAGTGAGGGTCCCTGGGAGTGAGGGACACCGAGAGTGAGGAAAACTGGGAGTGAGGGACTTTGGGAGTGAGGATCACTGGGAGTGAGGCACACCAGGAGTGAGGGAACTTGGAGTGAGGGACACTGTGAGTGAGGGACAGTGGGAGTGAGGGACACCAGGAATGAGGGACACCAGGAGTAAGGGATACCAGGAGTGAAGGACACCAGGAGTGAGGGTACTGGAAGTGAAGGACACTGGGTGTGAGGGACACCGGGAGTGAGGGACACTGGGAGTGAGGGAACTGGGAGTGAGGGACTCTGGGAGTGAGGGTCACTCGGAGTGAGGGACATCGGGAGTGAGGGACACTGGGAGTGTGTGAAGTGGGAGTGAGGGTCACTGGGAGTGAGGGACACTGGAAGTGAGGGACACTGGGAGTGAGGGACACCGGGAGTGAGGGACACTGGGAGGGAGGGACACTGGGAGTGAGGGACACCGGGAATGAGGGACACTGAGAGTGAGGGACACCTGAAAATGGGGTCACAGGGAGTGAGGGAACTGGGAGTGAGGGACACCGGGAGTGAGGGAGACTGCAAGTGAGGGACACTGTGAGTGAGGGACACTGGGAGTGAGGAACACTGGGAGTGCGGGACACGGGAAATGAGGGACACCGGGAGTGAGGGAATGGGGAGTGAGGGACACCGGGAGTGAGGGACACCGGGAGTAAGAGACACCGGGAGTGAGGGACACCGGCAGTGAGGGACACCGGCAGTGAGGGACACTGGGAGTGAGGGAACTGGGCTTCAGGGACACTGCGAGTGAGGGACACTGCGAGTGAGGGACGCTGGGTGTGACGGACACTGGGAGTGAGGGACACCGGGAGTGAGGAAAACTGGGAGTGAGGGACTTTGGGAGTGAGGATCACTGGGAGTGAGAGGCAGCGGCAGTGAGGGAACTGGGAGTGAGCGCCAATGGGAGTGAGGGACACCGGGAGTGAGGAATACTGGGAGTGAGGAACATCGGGAGTGGTGGATACCGGGAGTGAGGGACACTGGGAGTGAGGGACACTGGGAGTGAGGGACACCGGGAGTGAGGGCCACTGGGAAAGAGGGACACCGGGAGTGAGAGACACCGGGAGTGAGGGACACTGGGAGTGAGGGACACAGGGAGTGAGGGACACAGGGAGTGAGGGACACTGGGAGTGAGGGACACTGGGAGTGAGGGACACTTGGAGTGAAGAACACCGGGAGTGAGGGACACCGGGAGTGAGGTACACTGGGAGTGAGGAACACCAGGAGTAAGGGACACTTGGAGTGAGGGACACCGGGAATGAGGGGCACTTGGAGTGAGGGTCACTGGGAGTGAGAGACACTGGGAGTGAGAGACACTGGGAGTGAGGGAACTGGGCTTGAGGGACACTGGGCGTGAGGGACACCGGGAGTGAGGGACAGTGGTAGTGAGGGACACTGGGTGTGAGGGACACCGGGCGTGAGGGACACCGGGAGAGAGGGAACTGGAATTGAGGGATACCATGAGTGAGGGACAACGGGAGTGAGGGACACCGGGAATGAGGAACACTCGGAGTGAGGGACATCGGGAGTGAGGGACACAGGGAGTGAGTGTACTGGAAGTGAAGGACACTGGGAGCGAGGGACACCGGGAGTGAGGGAACTGGGAGTGAGGGACACTGGGAGTGAGGGACACCGGCAGTGAGGGACACCGGGACTGAGGGAAACCGGGCGTGAGGGACACTGGGAGTGAGGGACACCGGGAGTGAGGGACACTGGGAGTGAGGGACACCGGCAGTGAGGGACACCGGGTGTGAGGCACACCGGGCGTGAGGGACACTGGGAGTGAGGTTCACCGGGAGTGAGGGTCCCTGGGAGTGAGGGACACCGAGAGTGAGGAAAACTGGGAGTGAGGGACTTTGGGAGTGAGGATCACTGGGAGTGAGGCACACCAGGAGTGAGGGAACTGGGAATGAGGGTCTCTGGGAGTGAGGGACACCGGGAGTGAGGGAATCTCAGAGTGAGGGAACTGGGAGTGAGGGACACTGGGAATGAGGGAACTGGGAGTGAGGGACACTGGGTGTGAGGGACACCGAGGGACACTGGAAGTGAGGGATACGGGGAGTGAGGGAACTTGGAGTGAGGGACACTATGAGTGAGGGACAGTGGGAGTGAGGGACACCAGGAATGAGGGACACCAGGAGTAAGGGATACCAGGAGTGAAGGACACCAGGAGTGAGGGTACTGGAAGTGAAGGACACTGGGTGTGAGGGACACCGGGAGTGAGGGTCACTCGGAGTGAGGGACATCGGGAGTGAGGGACACTGGGAGTGTGTGAAGTGGGAGTGAGGGTCACTGGGAGTGAGGGACACTGGAAGTGAGGGACACTGGGAGTGAGGGAAACCGGGAGTGAGGGACACTGGGAGGGAGGGACACTGTGGAGTGAGGGACAGTGGGAGTGAGGGACACCAGGAATGAGGGACACCAGGAGTAAGGGATACCAGGAGTGAAGGACACCAGGAGTGAGGGTACTGGGAGTGAAGGACACCGGGAGTGAGGGACACTGGGAGGGAGGGACACTGGGAGTGAGGGACACTGGAAGTGAGGGACACTGGGAGTGAGGGACACCGGGAGTGAGGGACACTGGGAGGGAGGGACACTGGGAGTGAGGGACACCGGGAATGAGGGACACTGAGAGTGAGGGACACCTGAAAATGGGGTCACAGGGAGTGAGGGAACTGGGAGTGAGGGACACCGGGAGTGAGGGAGACTGCAAGTGAGGGACACTGTGAGTGAGGGACACTGGGAGTGAGGAACACTGGGAGTGCGGGACACGGGAAATGAGGGACACCGGGAGTGAGGGAATGGGGAGTGAGGGACACCGGGAGTGAGGGACACCGGGAGTAAGAGACACCGGGAGTGAGGGACACCGGCAGTGAGGGACACCGGCAGTGAGGGACACTGGGAGTGAGGGAACTGGGCTTCAGGGACACTGCGAGTGAGGGACACTGCGAGTGAGGGACGCTGGGTGTGACGGACACTGGGAGTGAGGGACACCGGGAGTGAGGAAAACTGGGAGTGAGGGACTTTGGGAGTGAGGATCACTGGGAGTGAGAGGCAGCGGCAGTGAGGGAACTGGGAGTGAGCGCCAATGGGAGTGAGGGACACCGGGAGTGAGGAATACTGGGAGTGAGGAACATCGGGAGTGGTGGATACCGGGAGTGAGGGACACTGGGAGTGAGGGACACTGGGAGTGAGGGACACCGGGAGTGAGGGCCACTGGGAAAGAGGGACACCGGGAGTGAGAGACACCGGGAGTGAGGGACACTGGGAGTGAGGGACACAGGGAGTGAGGGACACAGGGAGTGAGGGACACTGGGAGTGAGGGACACTGGGAGTGAGGGACACTTGGAGTGAAGAACACCGGGAGTGAGGGACACCGGGAGTGAGGTACACTGGGAGTGAGGAACACCAGGAGTAAGGGACACTTGGAGTGAGGGACACCGGGAATGAGGGGCACTTGGAGTGAGGGTCACTGGGAGTGAGAGACACTGGGAGTGAGAGACACTGGGAGTGAGGGAACTGGGCTTGAGGGACACTGGGCGTGAGGGACACCGGGAGTGAGGGACAGTGGTAGTGAGGGACACTGGGTGTGAGGGACACCGGGCGTGAGGGACACCGGGAGAGAGGGAACTGGAATTGAGGGATACCATGAGTGAGGGACAACGGGAGTGAGGGACACCGGGAATGAGGAACACTCGGAGTGAGGGACATCGGGAGTGAGGGACACAGGGAGTGAGTGTACTGGAAGTGAAGGACACTGGGAGCGAGGGACACCGGGAGTGAGGGAACTGGGAGTGAGGGACACTGGGAGTGAGGGACACCGGCAGTGAGGGACACCGGGACTGAGGGAAACCGGGCGTGAGGGACACTGGGAGTGAGGGACACCGGGAGTGAGGGACACTGGGAGTGAGGGACACCGGCAGTGAGGGACACCGGGTGTGAGGCACACCGGGCGTGAGGGACACTGGGAGTGAGGTTCACCGGGAGTGAGGGTCCCTGGGAGTGAGGGACACCGAGAGTGAGGAAAACTGGGAGTGAGGGACTTTGGGAGTGAGGATCACTGGGAGTGAGGCACACCAGGAGTGAGGGAACTGGGAATGAGGGTCTCTGGGAGTGAGGGACACCGGGAGTGAGGGAATCTCAGAGTGAGGGAACTGGGAGTGAGGGACACTGGGAATGAGGGAACTGGGAGTGAGGGACACTGGGTGTGAGGGACACCGAGGGACACTGGAAGTGAGGGATACGGGGAGTGAGGGAACTTGGAGTGAGGGACACTATGAGTGAGGGACAGTGGGAGTGAGGGACACCAGGAATGAGGGACACCAGGAGTAAGGGATACCAGGAGTGAAGGACACCAGGAGTGAGGGTACTGGAAGTGAAGGACACTGGGTGTGAGGGACACCGGGAGTGAGGGTCACTCGGAGTGAGGGACATCGGGAGTGAGGGACACTGGGAGTGTGTGAAGTGCGAGTGAGGGTCACTGGGAGTGAGGGACACTGGAAGTGAGGGACACTGGGAGTGAGGGACACCGGGAGTGAGGGACACTGGGAGGGAGGGACACTGGGAGTGAGGGACACCGGGAATGAGGGACACTGAGAGTGAGGGACACCTGAAAATGGGGACACAGGGAGTGAGGGAACTGGGAGTGAGGGACACCGGGAGTGAGGGAGATTGCAAGTGAGGGACACTGTGAGTGAGGGACAGTGGGAGTGAGGGACACCGGGAATGAGGGACACCGGGAGTAAGGGATACCAGGAGTGAAGGACACCAGGAGTGAGGGTACTGGGAGTGAAGGACACTGGGGGTGAGGGACACCGGGAGTGAGGGACACTGGGAGTGAGGGAACTGGGAGTGAGGGACTCCGGGAGTGAGGGTCACTCGGAGTGAGGGACATCCTGAGTGAGGGACACTGGGAGTTTGTGAAGTGGGAGTGAGGGACACTGGGAGGGAGGGACATTGGGAGTGAGGGACACCGGGAATGAGGGACACTGAGAGTGAGGGACACCTGAAAATGGGGACACAGGGAGTGAGGGAACTGGGAGTGAGGGATACCATGAGTGAGGGACAACAGGAGTGAGGGACACCGGGAATGAGGAACACTTGGAGTGAGGGACACTGGGAGTGAGGGTACTGGGAGTGAAGGACACTGGGAGTGAGGGACACCGGGAGTGAGGAACTGGGAGTGAGGGACACCGGGTGTGAGGGACACCGGGAATGAGGAACACTGGGAGTGAGGGAACTGGGCTTGAGGGACACTGGGAGTGAGGGACATCGGGAGTGAGGGACAGTGGGAGTGAGGGTCACTGGGAGTGAGGGACATTGAGTGTGAGGGACAGTGGGAGTGAGGGACACCGGGAGTGAGGGACACCGGGAGTAAGAGACACCGGGAGTGAGGGACACCGGCAGTGAGGGACACCGGCAGTGAGGGACACTGGGAGTGAGGGAACTGGGCTTCAGGGACACTGCGAGTGAGGGACACTGCGAGTGAGGGACGCTGGGTGTGAGGGACACTGGGAGTGAGGGACACCGGGAGTGAGGAAAACTGGGAGTGAGGGACTTTGGGAGTGAGGATCACTGGGAGTGAGGGGCAGCGGCAGTGAGGGAACTGGGAGTGAGTGCCAATGGGAGTGAGGGACACCGGGAGTGAGGAATACTGGGAGTGAGGAACATCGGGAGTGGTGGATACCGGGAGTGAGGGACACTGGGAGTGAGGGACACCGGGAGTGAGGGCCACTGGGAAAGAGGGACACCGGGAGTGAGAGACACCGGGAGTGAGGGACACTGGGAGTGAGGGACACAGGGAGTGAGGAACACCAGGAGTAAGGGACACTTGGAGTGAGGGACACCGGGAATGAGGGGCACTTGGAGTGAGGGTCACTGGGAGTGAGAGACACTGGGAGTGAGAGACACTGGGAGTGAGGGAACTGGGCTTGAGGGACACTGGGCGTGAGGGACACCGGGAGTGAGGGACAGTGGTAGTGAGGGACACTGGGTGTGAGGGACACCGGGCGTGAGGGACACCGGGAGAGAGGGAACTGGAATTGAGGGATACCATGAGTGAGGGACAACGGGAGTGAGGGACACCGGGAATGAGGAACACTCGGAGTGAGGGACATCGGGAGTGAGGGACACAGGGAGTGAGTGTACTGGAAGTGAAGGACACTGGGAGCGAGGGACACCGGGAGTGAGGGAACTGGGAGTGAGGGACACTGGGAGTGAGGGACACTGGCAGTGAGGGACACCGGGATTGAGGGAAACCGGGCGTTAGGGACACTGGGAGTGAGGGACACCGGGAGTGAGGGACACTGGGAGTGAGGGACACCGGCAGTGAGGGACACCGGGTGTGAGGCACACCGGGCGTGAGGGACACTGGGAGTGAGGTTCACCGGGAGTGAGGGTCCCTGGGAGTGAGGGACACCGAGAGTGAGGAAAACTGGGAGTGAGGGACTTTGGGAGTGAGGATCACTGGGAGTGAGGCACACCAGGAGTGAGGGAACTGGGAATGAGGGTCTCTGGGAGTGAGGGACACCGGGAGTGAGGGAATCTCAGAGTGAGGGAACTGGGAGTGAGGGACACTGGGAGTGAGGGAACTTGGAGTGAGGGACACTGTGAGTGAGGGACAGTGGGAGTGAGGGACACCAGGAATGAGGGACACCAGGAGTAAGGGATACCAGGAGTGAAGGACACCAGGAGTGAGGGTACTGGAAGTGAAGGACACTGGGTGTGAGGGACACCGGGAGTGAGGGACACTGGGAGTGAGGGAACTGGGAGTGAGGGACTCCGGGAGTGAGGGTCACTCGGAGTGAGGGACATCGGGAGTGAGGGACACTGGGAGTGTGTGAAGTGGGAGTGAGGGTCACTGGGGGTGAGGGACACTGGAAGTGAGGGACACTGGGAGTGAGGGACACCGGGAGTGAGGGACACTGGGAGGGAGGGACACTGGGAGTGAGGGACACCGGGAATGAGGGACACTGAGAGTGAGGGACACCTGAAAATGGGGTCACAGGGAGTGAGGGAACTGGGAGTGAGGGACACCGGGAGTGAGGGAGACTGCAAGTGAGGGACACTGTGAGTGAGGGACAGTGGGAGTGAGGGACACCAGGAATGAGGGACACCGGGAGTAAGGGATACCAGGAGTGAAGGACACCAGGAGTGAGGGTACTGGGAGTGAAGGACACTGGGGGTGAGGGACACCGGGAGTGAGGGACACTGGGAGTGAGGGAACTGGGAGTGAGGGACTCCGGGAGTGAGGGTCACTCGGAGTGAGGGACATCGGGAGTGAGGGACACTGGGAGTTTGTGAAGTGGGAGTGAGGGTCACTGGGAGTGAGGGACACTGGATGTGAGGGACACTGGGAGTGAGGGACACCGGGAGTGAGGGACACTGGGAGGGAGGGACATTGGGAGTGAGGGACACCGGGAATGAGGGACACTGAGAGTGAGGGACACCTGAAAATGGGGACACAGGGAGTGAGGGAACTGGGAGTGAGGGACACCGGGAGTGAGGGAGACTGCAAGTGAGGGACACTGGGAGTGAGGGACACTGGGAGTGAGGAACACTGGGAGTGCGGGACACGGGAAATGAGGGACACCGGGAGTGAGGGAATGGGGAGTGAGGGACACCGGGAGTGAGGGGCACCAGGAATGAGGGACATCGGCAGTGATGGACACCGGGAGTGAGGGACACTGGGAGTGAGGGATACCAGGAGTGAGGGACACTGGGAGAGAGGGACACCGGGAGTGAGAGACACCGGGAGTGAGGGACACTGGGAGTGAGGGACACCGGGAGTGAGGGACACCGGGAGTAAGGGACACTTGGTGTGAGGGACACCAGGAGTGAGGGACACCGGGAGTGAGGTAAACTGGGAGTGAGGAAAACCGGGAGTAAGGGACACTTGGAGTGAGGGACACCGGGAGTGAGGGACACCAGGAATGAGGGACACTTGGAGTGAGGGTCACCGGGAGTGAGAGACACCGGGAGTGAGAGACACTGTGAGTGAGGGCACCGGGCTTGAGGGACACCGGGAGTGAGGGACAGTGGGAGTGAGGGACACTGGGAGTGAGGGACACCAGGCGTGAGGGACATCGGGAGTGAGGGACACCGGGAGTGAGGGACACTGCGAGTGAGGAACAGTGGGAGTGAGGGACAGTGGGAGTGACGGACACTGGGAGTGACGGACAAGGTGAGTGAGGGTCACCGGCTGTGAGGGACATTGGGAGTGAGGGACACTGGGAGTGAGGGACACCGGGAGTGAGGGACAGTGGGAGTGAGGGTCACTGGGAGTGAGGGACATTGAGAGTGAGGGACAGTGGGAGTGAGGGACACCGGGAGTGAGGGACACCGGGAGTCAGAGACACCGGGAGTGAGAGACACCGGGAGTGAGGGACACCGGCAGTGAGGGACACTGGGAGTGAGGGAACTGGGCTTCAGGGACACTGCGAGTGAGGGACACCGGGAGTGAGGGACACTGCGAGTGAGGGACAGTGGGAGTGAGGGACACTTGGAGTGACAGACACTGGGAGTGACGGGCACCGTGAGTGAGGGTCACCGGCTGTGAGGGACACTGGGAGTGAGGGTATTGGGACTGAAGGACACTGGGAGTGAGGGACACCGGGAGTGAGGTACATCGGGAGTGAGGTACACTAGGAGTGAGGGACACCGGGAGTAAGGGACACTTGGAGTGAGGGACACCAGGAATGAGGGACCCTTGGAGTGAGGGTCACCGGGAGTGAGAGACACCGGGAGTGAGAGACACTGGGAGTGAGGGAACTGGGCTTGAGCGATACTGGGAGTGAGGGACACCGGGAGTGAGGGACAGTGGGAGTGAGGGACACTGGGAGTGAGGGACACCAGGCGTGAGTGACATCGGGAGTGAGGGACACCAGGAGTGAGGGACACTGCGAGTGAGGGACAGGGGGAGTGAGGGACACTGGGAGTGACAGACACTGGGAGTGACGGACACCGTGAGTGAGGGTCACCGGCTGTGAGGGACACTGGGAGTGAGGGTACTGGGAGTGAGGGACTTTGGGAGTGAGGATCACTGGGAGTGAGGGGCAGCGGCAGTGAGGGAACTGGGAGTGAGCGCCAATGGGAGTGAGGGACACCGGGAGTGAGGAATACTGGGAGTGAGGAACATCGGGAGTGATGGATACCGGGAGTGAGGGACACTGGGAGTGAGGGACACTGGGAGTGAGGGACACTGGGAGTGAGGGACACCGGGAGTGAGGGCCACTGGGAAAGAGGGACACCGGGAGTGAGAGACACCGGGAGTGAGGGACACTGGGAGTGAGGGACACAGGGAGTGAGGGACACAGGGAGAGAGGGACACTGGGGGTGAGGGACACTTGGAGTGAAGGACACCGGGAGTGAGGGACACCGGGAGTGAGGTACACTGGGAGTGAGGAACACCAGGAGTAAGGGACACTTGGAGTGAGGGACACCGGGAATGAGGGGCACTTGGCGTGAGGGTCACCGGGAGTGAGAGACACTGGGAGTGAGAGACACTGGGAGTGAGGGAACTGGGCTTGAGGGACACTGGGCGTGAGGGACACCGGGAGTGAGGGACAGTGGTAGTGAGGGACACTGGGTGTGAGGGACACCGGGCGTGAGGGACACCGGGAGTGAGGGAACTGGAAGTGAGGGATACCGTGAGTGAGGGACAACTGGAGTGAGGGACACCGGGAATGAGGAACACTCGGAGTGAGGGACATCGGGAGTGAGGGACACTGGGAGTGAGTGTACTGGAAGTGAAGGACACTGGGAGCGAGGGACACCGGGAGTGAGGGAACTGGGAGTGAGGGACACTGGGAGTGAGGGACACCAGCAGTGAGGGACACCGGGACTGAGGGAAACCGGGCGTGAGGGACACTGGGAGTGAGGGACACCGGGAGTGAGGGACACTGGGAGTGAGGGACACCGGCAGTGAGGGACACCGGGTGTGAGGCACACCGGGCGTGAGGGACACTGGGAGTGAGGTACACCGGGAGTGAGGGTCCCTGGGAGTGAGGGACACCGAGAGTGAGGAAAACTGGGAGTGAGGGACTTTGGGAGTGAGGATCACTGGGAGTGAGGCACACCAGGAGTGAGGGAACTGGGAATGAGGGTCTCTGGGAGTGAGGGACACCGGGAGTGAGGGAATCTCAGAGTGAGGGAACTGGGAGTGAGGGACACTGGGAGTGAGGGAACTGGGAGTGAGGGACACTGGGTGTGAGGGACACCGAGGGACACTTGAAGTGAGGGATACGGGGAGTGAGGGAACTTGGAGTGAGGGACACTGAGTGAGGGACAGTGGGAGTGAGGGACACCAGGAATGAGGGACACCAGGAGTAAGGGATACCAGGAGTGAAGGACACCAGGAGTGAGGGTACTGGGAGTGAAGGACACCGGGAGTGAGGGACACTGGGAGGGAGGGACACTGGGAGTGAGGGACACTGGAAGTGAGGGACACTGGGAGTGAGGGACAGTGGGAGTGAGGGACAGTGGGAGTGACGGACACTGGGAGTGACGGACAAGGTGAGTGAGGGTCACCGGCTGTGAGGGACATTGGGAGTGAGGGACACTGGGAGTGAGGGACACCGGGAGTCAGGGACAGTGGGAGTGAGGGTCACTGGGAGTGAGGGACATTGAGAGTGAGGGACAGTGGGAGTGAGGGACACCGGGAGTGAGGGACACCGGGAGTCAGAGACACCGGGAGTGAGAGACACCGGGAGTGAGGGACACCGGCAGTGAGGGACACTGGGAGTGAGGGAACTGGGCTTCAGGGACACTGCGAGTGAGGGACACCGGGAGTGAGGGACACTGCGAGTGAGGGACAGTGGGAGTGAGGGACACTTGGAGTGACAGACACTGGGAGTAACGGGCACCGTGAGTGAGGGTCACCGGCTGTGAGGGACACTGGGAGTGAGGGTACTGGGAGTGAAGGACACTGGGAGTGAGGGACACCGGGAGTGAGGTACATCGGGAGTGAGGTACACTAGGAGTGAGGGACACCGGGAGTAAGGGACACTTGGAGTGAGGGACACCAGGAATGAGGGACACTTGGAGTGAGGGTCACCGGGAGTGAGAGACACCGGGAGTGAGAGACACTGGGAGTGAGGGAACTGGGCTTGAGCGATACTGGGAGTGAGGGACACCGGGAGTGAGGGACAGTGGGAGTGAGGGACACTGGGAGTGAGGGACACCAGGCGTGAGTGACATCGGGAGTGAGGGACACCAGGAGTGAGGGACACTGCGAGTGAGGGACAGTGGGAGTGAGGGACACTGGGAGTGACAGACACTGGGAGTGACGGACACCGTGAGTGAGGGTCACCGGCTGTGAGGGACACTGGGAGTGAGGGTACTGGGAGTGAGGGACTTTGGGAGTGAGGATCACTGGGAGTGAGGGGCAGCGGCAGTGAGGGAACTGGGAGTGAGCGCCAATGGGAGTGAGGGACACCGGGAGTGAGGAATACTGGGAGTGAGGAACATCGGGAGTGATGGATACCGGGAGTGAGGGACACTGGGAGTGAGGGACACTGGGAGTGAGGGACACTGGGAGTGAGGGACATCGGGAGTGAGGGCCACTGGGAAAGAGGGACACCGGGAGTGAGAGACACCGGGAGTGAGGGACACTGGGAGTGAGGGACACAGGGAGTGAGGGACACAGGGAGTGAGGGACACTGGGGGTGAGGGACACTTGGAGTGAAGGACACCGGGAGTGAGGGACACCGGGAGTGAGGTACACTGGGAGTGAGGAACACCAGGAGTAAGGGACACATGGAGTGAGGGACACCGGGAATGAGGGGCACTTGGAGTGAGGGTCACCGGGAGTGAGAGACACTGGGAGTGAGAGACACTGGGAGTGAGGGAACTGGGCTTGAGGGACACTGGGCGTGAGGGACACCGGGAGTGAGGGACAGTGGTAGTGAGGGACACTGGGTGTGAGGGACACCGGGCGTGAGGGACACCGGGAGTGAGGGAACTGGAAGTGAGGGATACCGTGAGTGAGGGACAACGGGAGTGAGGGACACCGGGAATGAGGAACACTCGGAGTGAGGGACATCGGGAGTGAGGGACACTGGGAGTGAGTGTACTGGAAGTGAAGGACACTGGGAGCGAGGGACACCGGGAGTGAGGGAACTGGGAGTGAGGGACACTGGGAGTGAGGGACACCAGCAGTGAGGGACACCGGGACTGAGGGAAACCGGGCGTGAGGGACACTGGGAGTGAGGGACACCGGGAGTGAGGGACACTGGGAGTGAGGGACACCAGCAGTGAGGGACACCGGGTGTGAGGCACACCGGGCGTGAGGGACACTGGGAGTGAGGTACACCGGGAGTGAGGGTCCCTGGGAGTGAGGGACACCGAGAGTGAGGAAAACTGGGAGTGAGGGACTTTGGGAGTGAGGATCACTGGGAGTGAGGCACATCAGGAGTGAGGGAACTGGGAATGAGGGTCTCTGGGAGTGAGGGACACCGGAATGAGGGAATCTCAGAGTGAGGGAACTGGGAGTGAGGGACACTGGGAGTGAGGGAACTGGGAGTGAGGGACACTGGGTGTGAGGGACACCGAGGGACACTGGAAGTGAGGGATACGGGGAGTGAGGGAACTTGGAGTGAGGGACACTGTGAGTGAGGGACAGTGGGAGTGAGGGACACCACGAATGAGGGACACCGGGAGTAAGGGATACCAGGAGTGAAGGACACCAGGAGTGAGGGTACTGGGAGTGAAGGACACTGGGGGTGAGGGACACCGGGAGTGAGGGACACTGGGAGTGAGGGAACTGGGAGTGAGGGACTCCGGGAGTGAGGGTCACTCGGAGTGAGGGACATCGGGAGTGAGGGACACTGGGAGTGTGTGAAGTGGGAGTGAGGGTCACTGGGAGTGAGGGACACTGGAAGTGAGGGACACTGGGAGTGAGGGAAACCGGGAGTGAGGGACACTGGGAGGGAGGGACACTGTGGAGTGAGGGACAGTGGGAGTGAGGGACACCAGGAATGAGGGACACCAGGAGTAAGGGATACCAGGAGTGAAGGACACCAGGAGTGAGGGTACTGGGAGTGAAGGACACCGGGAGTGAGGGACACTGGGAGGGAGGGACACTGGGAGTGAGGGACACTGGAAGTGAGGGACACTGGGAGTGAGGGACACCGGGAGTGAGGGACACTGGGAGGGAGGGACACTGGGAGTGAGGGACACCGGTAATGAGGGACACTGAGAGTGAGGGACACCTGAAAATGGGGACACAGGGATTGAGGGAACTGGGAGTGAGGGACACCAGGAGTGAGGGAGACTGCAAGTGAGGGACACTGGGAGTGAGGGACACTGGGAGTGAGGAACACTGGGAGTGCGGGGCACGGGAAATGAGGGACACCGGGAGTGAGGGAATGGGGTGTGAGGGACACTGGGAGTGAGGGGCACCGGGAATGAGGGACATCGGCAGTGATGGACACCGGGAGTGAGGGACACTGGGAGTGAGGGATACCGGGAGTGAGGGACACTGGGAGAGAGGGACACCGGGAGTGAGAGACACCGGGAGTGAGGGACACTGGGAGTGAGGGACACCGGGAGTGAGGGACACCGGGAGTAAGGGACACTTGGTGTGAGGGACACCAGGAGTGAGGGACACCGGGATTGAGGTAAACTGGGAGTGAGGAAAACCGGGAGTAAGGGACACTTGGAGTGAGGTACACCGGGAGTGAGGGACATCAGGAATGAGGGACACTTGGAGTGAGGGTCACCGGGAGTGAGAGACACCGGGAGTGAGAGACACTGGGAGTGAGGGAACCGGGCTTGAGGGACACCGGGAGTGAGGGACAGTGGGAGTGAGGGACACTGGGAGTGAGGGACACCAGGCATGAGGGACATCGGGAGTGAGGGACACCGGGAGTGAGGGACACTGCGAGTGAGGGACAGTGCGAGTGAGGGACAGTGGGAGTGACGGACACTGGGAGTGAGGGACACCAGGCGTGAGGGACATCGGGGATGAGGGACACCGGGAGTGAGGGACACTGCGAGTGAGGGACAGTGGGAGTGAGGGACAGTGGGAGTGACGGACACTGGGAGTGACGGACAAGGTGAGTGAGGGTCACCGGCTGTGAGGGACATTGGGAGTGAGGGTACTGGGAGTGAAGGACACTGGGAGTGAGGGACACCGGGAGTGAGGTACATCGGGAGTGAGGTACACTAGGAGTGAGGGACACCGGGAGTAAGGGACACTTGGAGTGAGGGACACCAGCAATGAGGGACACTTGGAGTGAGGGTCACCGGGAGTGAGAGACACCGGGAGTGAGAGACACTGGGAGTGAGGGAACTGGGCTTGAGCGATACTGGGAGTGAGGGACGCCGGGAGTGAGGGACAGTGGGAGTGAGGGACACTGGGAGTGAGGGACACCAAGCGTGAGGGACATCGGGAGTGAGGGACACCAGGAGTGAGGGACACTGCGAGTGAGGGACAGTGGGAGTGAGGGACACTGGGAGTGACAGACACTGGGAGTGACGGACACCGTGAGTGAGGGTCACCGGCTGTGAGGGACACTGGGAGTGAGGGTACTGGGAGTGAAGGACACTGGGATTGAGGGACACCGGGAGTGAGGGACATCGGGAGTGAGGGAACTGCGAGTGAGGGATACCATGAGTGAGGGACAACAGGAGTGAGGGACACCGGGAATGAGGAACACTTGGAGTGAGGGACAGTGGGAGTGAGGGTACTGGGAGTGAAGGACACTGGGAGTGAGGGACACCGGGAGTGAGGAACTGGGAGTGAGGGACACCGGGTGTGAGGGACACCGGGAATGAGGAACACTGGGAGTGAGGGAACTGGGCTTGAGGGACACTGGGAGTGAGGGACACCGGGAGTGAGGGACAGTGGGAGTGAGGGTCACTGGGAGTGAGGGACATTGAGAGTGAGGGACAGTGGGAGTGAGGGACACCGGGAGTGAGGGACACCGGGAGTGAGGGACACCGGGAGTGAGGGACACCGGCAGTGAGGGACACCCCCAGTGAGGGACACTGGGTGTGAGGGAACTGGGCTTCAGGGACACTGCGAGTGAGGGACACTGCGAGTGAGGGACGCTGGGTGTGAGGGACACTGGGAGTGAGGGACACCGGGAGTGAGGGGCAGCGGCAGTGAGGGAACTGGGAGTGAGCGCCAATGGGAGTGAGGGACACCGGGAGTGAGGAATACTGGGAGTGAGGAACATCGGGAGTGATGGATACCGGGAGTGAGGGACACTGGGAGTGAGGGACACTGGGAGTGAGGGACACTAGGAGTGAGGGACACCGGGAGTGAGGGCCACTGGGAAAGAGGGACACCGGGAGTGAGAGACACCGGGAGTGAGGGACACTGGGAGTGAGTGACACCGTGAGTGAGGGACACAGGGAGTGAGGGACACTGGGAGTGAGGGACACTGGGAGTGAGGGACACTTGGAGTGAAGGACACCGGGACTAAGGGACACCGGGGGTGAGGTACACTGGGAGTGAGGAACACCAGGAGTAAGGGACACTTGGAGTGAGGGACACCGGGAATGAGGGGCACTTGGAGTGAGGGTCACCGGGAGTGAGAGACACTGGGAGTGAGAGACACTGGGAGTGAGGGAACTGGGCTTGAGGGACACTGGGCGTGAGGGACACCGGGAGTGAGGGGCAGTGGTAGTGAGGGACACTGGGTGTGAGGGACACCGGGCGTGAGGGACACCGGGAGTGAGGGAACTGGAAGTGAGGGATACCGTGAGTGAGGGACAACGGGAGTGAGGGACACCGGGAATGAGGAACACTCAGAGTGAGGGACATCGGGAGTGAGGGACACTGGGAGTGAGTGTACTGGAAGTGAAGGACACTGGGAGCGAGGGACACCGGGAGTGAGGGAACTGGGAGTGAGGGACACTGGGAGTGAGGGACACCGGCAGTGAGGGACACCGGGACTGAGGGAAACCGGGCGTGAGGGACACTGGGAGTGAGGGACACCGGGAGTGAGGACACTGGGAGTGAGGGACACCGGCAGTGAGGGACACCGGGTGTGAGGCACACCGGGCGTGAGGGACACTGGGAGTGAGGTACACCGGGAGTGAGGGTCCCTGGGAGTGAGGGACACCGAGAGTGAGGAAAACTGGGAGTGAGGGACTTTGGGAGTGAGGATCACTGGGAGTGAGGCGCACCAGGAGTGAGGGAACTGGGAATGAGGGTCTCTGGGAGTGAGGGACACCGGGAGTGAGGGAATCTCAGAGTGAGGGAACTGGGAGTGAGGGACACTTGGAGTGAGGGAACTGGGAGTGAGGGACACTGGGTGCGAGGGACACCGAGGGACACTGGAAGTGAGGGATACGGGGAGTGAGGAAACTTGGAGTGAGGGACACTGTGAGTGAGGGACAGTGGGAGTGAGGGACACCACAAATGAGGGACACCGGGAGTAAGGGATACCAGGAGTGAAGGACACCAGGAGTAAGGGATACCAGGAGTGAAGGACACCAGGAGTGAGGGTACTGGAAGTGAAGGACACTGGGTGTGAGGGACACCGGGAGTGAGGGTCACTCGGAGTGAGGGACATCGGGAGTGAGGGACACTGGGAGTGTGTGAAGTGGGAGTGAGGGTCACTGGGAGTGAGGGACACTGGAAGTGAGGGACACTGGGAGTGAGGGACACCGGGAGTGAGGGACACTGGGAGGGAGGGACACTGGGAGTGAGGGACACCAGGAATGAGGGACACTGAGAGTGAGGGACACCTGAAAATGGGGACACAGGGAGTGAGGGAACTGGGAGTGAGGGACACCGGGAGTGAGGGAGACTGCAAGTGAGGGACACTGTGAGTGAGGGACAGTGGGAGTGAGGGACACCGGGAATGAGGGACACCGGGAGTAAGGGATACCAGGAGTGAAGGACACCAGGAGTGAGGGTACTGGGAGTGAAGGACACTGGGGGTGAGGGACACCGGGAGTGAGGGACACTGGGAGTGAGGGAACTGGGAGTGAAGGACTCCGGGAGTGAGGGTCACTCGGAGTGAGGGACATCGGGAGTGAGGGACACTGGGAGTTTGTGAAGTGGGAGTGAGGGTCACTGGGAGTGAGGGACACTGGAAGTGAGGGACACTGGGAGTGAGGGACACCAGGAGTGAGGGACACTGGGAGGGAGGGACATTGGGAGTGAGGGACACCGGGAATGAGGGACACTGAGAGTGAGGGACACCTGAAAATGGCGACACAGGGAGTGAGGGAACTGGGAGTGAGGGATACCATGAGTGAGGGACAACAGGAGTGAGGGACACCGGGAATGAGGAACACTTGGAGTGAGGGACACTGGGAGTGAGGGTACTGGGAGTGAAGGACACTGGGAGTGAGGGACACCGGGAGTGAGGAACTGGGAGTGAGGGACACCGGGTGTGAGGGACACCGGGAATGAGGAACACTGGGAGTGAGGGAACTGGGCTTGAGGGACACTGGGAGTGAGGGACACCGGGAGTGAGGGACAGTGGGAGTGAGGGTCACTGGGAGTGAGGGACATTGAGTGTGAGGGACAGTGGGAGTGAGGGACACCGGGAGTGAGGGACACCGGGAGTAAGAGACACCGGGAGTGAGGGACACCGGCAGTGAGGGACACCGGCAGTGAGGGACACTGGGAGTGAGGGAACTGGGCTTCAGGGACACTGCGAGTGAGGGACACTGCGAGTGAGGGACGCTGGGTGTGAGGGACACTGGGAGTGAGGGACACCGGGAGTGAGGAAAACTGGGAGTGAGGGACTTTGGGAGTGAGGATCACTGGGAGTGAGGGGCAGTGGCAGTGAGGGAACTGGGAGTGAGTGCCAATGGGAGTGAGGGACACCGGGAGTGAGGAATACTGGGAGTGAGGAACATCGGGAGTGGTGGATACCGGGAGTGAGGGACACTGGGAGTGAGGGACACCGGGAGTGAGGGCCACTGGGAAAGAGGGACACCGGGAGTGAGAGACACCGGGAGTGAGGGACACTGGGAGTGAGGGACACAGGGAGTGAGGGACACAGGGAGTGAGGGACACTGGGAGTGAGGGACACTGGGAGTGAGGGACACTTGGAGTGAAGAACACCGGGAGTGAGGGACACCGGGAGTGAGGTACACTGGGAGTGAGGAACACCAGGAGTAAGGGACACTTGGAGTGAGGGACACCGGGAATGAGGGGCACTTGGAGTGCGGGTCACTGGGAGTGAGAGACACTGGGAGTGAGAGACACTGGGAGTGAGGGAACTGGGCTTGAGGGACACTGGGCGTGAGGGACACCGGGAGAGAGGGAACTGGAATTGAGGGATACCATGAGTGAGGGACAACGGGAGTGAGGGACACCGGGAATGAGGAACACTCGGAGTGAGGGACATCGGGAGTGAGGGACACAGGGAGTGAGGGACACCGGCAGTGAGGGACACCGGGATTGAGGGAAACCGGGCGTTAGGGACACTGGGAGTGAGGTTCACCGGGAGTGAGGGTCCCTGGGAGTGAGGGACACCGAGAGTGAGGAAAACTGGGAGTGAGGGACTTTGGGAGTGAGGATCACTGGGAGTGAGGCACACCAGGAGTGAGGGAACTGGGAATGAGGGTCTCTGGGAGTGAGGGACACCGGGAGTGAGGGAATCTCAGAGTGAGGGAACTGGGAGTGAGGGACACTGGGAGTGAGGGAACTTGGAGTGAGGGACACTGTGAGTGAGGGACAGTGGGAGTGAGGGACACCAGGAATGAGGGACACCAGGAGTAAGGGATACCAGGAGTGAAGGACACCAGGAGTGAGGGTACTGGAAGTGAAGGACACTGGGTGTGAGGGACACCGGGAGTGAGGGACACTGGGAGTGAGGGAACTGGGAGTGAGGGACTCCGGGAGTGAGGGTCACTCGGAGTGAGGGACATCGGGAGTGAGGGACACTGGGAGTGTGTGAAGTGGGAGTGAGGGTCACTGGGAGTGAGGGACACTGGAAGTGAGGGACACTGGGAGTGAGGGACACCGGGAGTGAGGGACACTGGGAGGGAGGGACACTGGGAGTGAGGGACACCGGGAATGAGGGACACTGAGAGTGAGGGACACCTGAAAATGGGGACACAGGGAGTGAGGGAACTGGGAGTGAGGGACACCGGGAGTGAGGGAGACTGCAAGTGAGGGACACTGTGAGTGAGGGACAGTGGGAGTGAGGGACACCAGGAATGAGGGACACCGGGAGTAAGGGATACCAGGAGTGAAGGACACCAGGAGTGAGGGTACTGGGAGTGAAGGACACTGGGGGTGAGGGACACCGGGAGTGAGCGACACTGGGAGTGAGGGAACTGGGAGTGAGGGACTCCGGGAGTGAGGGTCACTCGGAGTGAGGGACATCGGGAGTGAGGGACACTGGGAGTTTGTGAAGTGGGAGTGAGGGTCACTGGGAGTTGGGACACTGGAAGTGAGGGACACTGGGAGTGAGGGACACCGGGTGTGAGGGACACTGGGAGGGAGGGACATTGGGAGTGAGGGACACCGGGAATGAGGGACACTGAGAGTGAGGGACACCTGAAAATGGGGACACAGGGAGTGAGGGAACTGGGAGTGAGGGACACCGGGAGTGAGGGAGACTGCAAGTGAGGGACACTGGGAGTGAGGGACACTGGGAGTGAGGAACACTGGGAGTGCGGGACACGGGAAATGAGGGACACCGGGAGTGAGGGAATGGGGAGTGAGGGACACCGGGAGTGAGGGGCACCAGGAATGAGGGACATCGGCAGTGATGGACACCGGGAGTGAGGGACACTGGGAGTGAGGGATACCAGGAGTGAGGGACACTGGGAGAGAGGGACACCGGGAGTGAGAGACACCGGGAGTGAGGGACACTGGGAGTGAGGGACACCGGGAGTGAGGGACACCGGGAGTAAGGGACACTTGGTGTGAGGGACACCAGGAGTGAGGGACACCGGGAGTGAGGTAAACTGGGAGTGAGGGCACCGGGCTTGAGGGACACCGGGAGTGAGGGACAGTGGGAGTGAGGGACACTGGGAGTGAGGGACACCAGGCGTGAGGGACATCGGGAGTGAGGGACACCGGGAGTGAGGGACACTGCGAGTGAGGGACAGTGGGAGTGAGGGACAGTGGGAGTGACGGACACTGGGAGTGACGGACAAGGTGAGTGAGGGTCACCGGCTGTGAGGGACAGTGGGAGTGAGGGTCACTGGGAGTGAGGGACATTGAGAGTGAGGGACAGTGGGAGTGAGGGACACCGGGAGTGAGGGACACCGGGCGTCAGAGACACCGGGAGTGAGAGACACCGGGAGTGAGGGACACCGGCAGTGAGGGACACTGGGAGTGAGGGAACTGGGCTTCAGGGACACTGCGAGTGAGGGACACCGGGAGTGAGGGACACTGCGAGTGAGGGACAGTGGGAGTGAGGGACACTTGGAGTGACAGACACTGGGAGTGACGGGCACCGTGAGTGAGGGTCACCGGCTGTGAGGGACACTGGGAGTGAGGGTATTGGGACTGAAGGACACTGGGAGTGAGGGACACCGGGAGTGAGGTACATCGGGAGTGAGGTACACTAGGAGTGAGGGACACCGGGAGTAAGGGACACTTGGAGTGAGGGACACCAGGAATGAGGGACCCTTGGAGTGAGGGTCACCGGGAGTGAGAGACACCGGGAGTGGGAGACACTGGGAGTGAGGGAACTGGGCTTGAGCGATACTGGGAGTGAGGGACACCGGGAGTGAGGGACAGTGGGAGTGAGGGACACTGGGAGTGAGGGACACCAGGCGTGAGTGACATCGGGAGTGAGGGACACCAGGAGTGAGGGACACTGCGAGTGAGGGACAGTGGGAGTGAGGGACACTGGGAGTGACAGACACTGGGAGTGACGGACACCGTGAGTGAGGGTCACCGGCTGTGAGGGACACTGGGAGTGAGGGTACTGGGAGTGAGGGACTTTGGGAGTGAGGATCACTGGGAGTGAGGGGCAGCGGCAGTGAGGGAACTGGGAGTGAGCGCCAATGGGAGTGAGGGACACCGGGAGTGAGGAATACTGGGAGTGAGGAACATCGGGAGCGATGGATACCGGGAGTGAGGGACACTGGGAGTGAGGGACACTGGGAGTGAGGGACACTGGGAGTGAGGGACACCGGGAGTGAGGGCCACTGGGAAAGAGGGACACCGGGAGTGAGAGACACCGGGAGTGAGGGACACTGGGAGTGAGGGACACAGGGAGTGAGGGACACAGGGAGTGAGGGACACAGGGAGTGAGGGACACTGGGGGTGAGGGACACTTGGAGTGAGGGACACTGGGAGTGAGGGACACTGGGAGTGAGGGACACTGGGAGTGAGGGACACAGGGAGTGAGGGACACAGGGAGTGAGGGACACAGGGAGTGAGGGACACTGGGGGTGAGGGACACTTGGAGTGAAGGACACCGGGAGTGAGGGACACCGGGAGTGAGGTACACTGGGAGTGAGGAACACCAGGAGTAAGGGACACTTGGAGTGAGGGACACCGGGAATGAGGGGCACTTGGCGTGAGGGTCACCGGGAGTGAGTGACACTGGGAGTGAGAGACACTGGGAGTGAGGGAACTGGGCTTGAGGGACACTGGGCGTGAGGGACACCGGGAGTGAGGGACAGTGGTAGTGAGGGACACTGGGTGTGAGGGACACCGGGCGTGAGGGACACCGGGAGTGAGGGAACTGGAAGTGAGGGATACCGTGAGTGAGGGACAACGGGAGTGAGGGACACCGGGAATGAGGAACACTCGGAGTGAGGGACATCGGGAGTGAGGGACACTGGGAGTGAGCGTACTGGAAGTGAAGGACACTGGGAGCGAGGGACACCGGGAGTGAGGGAACTGGGAGTGAGGGACACAGAGAGTGAGGGACACCAGCAGTGAGGGACACCGGGACTGAGGGAAACCGGGCGTGAGGGACACTGGGAGTGAGGGACACCGGGAGTGAGGGACACTGGGAGTGAGGGACACCGGCAGTGAGGGACACCGGGTGTGAGGCACACCGGGCGTGAGGTACACTGGGAGTGAGGTACACCGGGAGTGAGGGTCCCTGGGAGTGAGGGACACCGAGAGTGAGGAAAACTGGGAGTGAGGGACTTTGGGAGTGAGGATCACTGGGAGTGAGGCACACCAGGAGTGAGGGAACTGGGAATGAGGGTCTCTGGGAGTGAGGGACACCGGGAGTGAGGGAATCTCAGAGTGAGGGAACTGGGAGTGAGGGACACTGGGAGTGAGGGAACTGGGAGTGAGGGACACTGGGTGTGAGGGACACCGAGGGACACTGGAAGTGAGGGATACGGGGAGTGAGGGAACTTGGAGTGAGGGACAGTGTGAGTGAGGGACAGTGGGAGTGAGGGACACCAGGAATGAGGGACACCAGGAGTAAGGGATACCAGGAGTGAAGGACACCAGGAGTGAGGGTACTGGGAGTGAAGGACACCGGGAGTGAGGGACACTGGGAGGGAGGGACACTGGGAGTGAGGGACACTGGAAGTGAGGGACACTGGGAGTGAGGGACAGTGGGAGTGAGGGACAGTGGGAGTGACGGACACTGGGAGTGACGGACAAGGTGAGTGAGGGTCACCGGCTGTGAGGGACATTGGGAGTGAGGGACACTGGGAGTGAGGGACACCGGGAGTGAGGGACAGTGGGAGTGAGGGTCACTGGGAGTGAGGGACATTGAGAGTGAGGGACAGTGGGAGTGAGGGACACCGGGAGTGAGGGACACCGGGAGTCAGAGACACCGGGAGTGAGAGACACCGGGAGTGAGGGACACCGGCAGTGAGGGACACTGGGAGTGAGGGAACTGGGCTTCAGGGACACTGCGAGTGAGGGACACCGGGAGTGAGGGACACTGCGAGTGAGGGACAGTGGGAGTGAGGGACACTTGGAGTGACAGACACTGGGAGTAACGGGCACCGTGAGTGAGGGTCACCGGCTGTGAGGGACACTGGGAGTGAGGGTACTGGGACTGAAGGACACTGGGAGTGAGGGACACCGGGAGTGAGGTACATCGGGAGTGAGGTACACTAGGAGTGAGGGACACCAGGAATGAGGGACACTTGGAGTGAGGGTCACCGGGAGTGAGAGACACCGGGAGTGAGAGACACTGGGAGTGAGGGAACTGGGCTTGAGCGATACTGGGAGTGAGGGACACCGGGAGTGAGGGACAGTGGGAGTGAGGGACACTGGGAGTGAGGGACACCAGGCGTGAGTGACATCGGGAGTGAGGGACACCAGGAGTGAGGGACACTGCGAGTGAGGGACAGTGGGAGTGAGGGACACTGGGAGTGACAGACACTGGGAGTGACGGACACCGTGAGTGAGGGTCACCGGCTGTGAGGGACACTGGGAGTGAGGGTACTGGGAGTGAGGGACTTTGGGAGTGAGGATCACTGGGAGTGAGGGGCAGCGGCAGTGAGGGAACTGGGAGTGAGCGCCAATGGGAGTGAGGGACACCGGGAGTGAGGAATACTGGGAGTGAGGAACATCGGGAGTGATGGATACCGGGAGTGAGGGACACTGGGAGTGAGGGACACTGGGAGTGAGGGACACTGGGAGTGAGGGACACCGGGAGTGAGGGCCACTGGGAAAGAGGGACACCGGGAGTGAGAGACACCGGGAGTGAGGGACACTGGGAGTGATGGACACAGGGAGTGAGGGACACAGGGAGTGAGGGACACTGGGGGTGAGGGACACTTGGAGTGAAGGACACCGGGAGTGAGGGACACCGGGAGTGAGGTACACTGGGAGTGAGGAACACCAGGAGTAAGGGACACTTGGAGTGAGGGACACCGGGAATGAGGGGCACTTGGAGTGAGGGTCACCGGGAGTGAGAGACACTGGGAGTGAGAGACACTGGGAGTGAGGGAACTGGGCTTGAGGGACACTGGGCGTGAGGGACACCGGGAGTGAGGGACAGTGATAGTGAGGGACACTGGGTGTGAGGGACACCGGGCGTGAGGGACACCGGGAGTGAGGGAACTGGAAGTGAGGGATACCGTGAGTGAGGGACAACGGGAGTGAGGGACACCGGGAATGAGGAACACTCGGAGTGAGGGACATCGGGAGTGAGGGACACTGGGAGTGAGTGTACTGGAAGTGAAGGACACTGGGAGCGAGGGACACCGGGAGTGAGGGAACTGGGAGTGAGGGACACTGGGAGTGAGGGACACCAGCAGTGAGGGACACCGGGTGTGAGGCACACCGGGCGTGAGGGACACTGGGAGTGAGGGATACAGGGAGTGAGGGTCCCTGGGAGTGAGGGACACCGAGAGTGAGGAAAACTGGGAGTGAGGGACTTTGGGAGTGAGGATCACTGGGAGTGAGGCACACCAGGAGTGAGGGAACTGGGAATGAGGGTCTCTGGGAGTGAGGGACACCGGGAGTGAGGGAATCTCAGAGTGAGGGAACTGGGAGTGAGGGACACTGGGAGTGAGGGAACTGGGAGTGAGGGACACTGGGTGTGAGGGACACCGAGGGACACTGGAAGTGAGGGATACGGGGAGTGAGGGAACTTGGAGTGAGGGACACTGTGAGTGAGGGACAGTGGGAGTGAGGGACACCAGGAATGAGGGACACCAGGAGTAAGGGATACCAGGAGTGAAGGACACCAGGAGTGAGGGTACTGGGAGTGAAGGACACCGGGAGTGAGGGACACTGGGAGGGAGGGACACTGGGAGTGAGGGACACTGGAAGTGAGGGACACTGGGAGTGAGGGACACCGGGAGTGAGGGAACTGGAAGTGAGGGATACCGTGAGTGAGGGACAACGGGAGTGAGGGACACCGGGAATGAGGAACACTCGGAGTGAGGGACATCGGGAGTGAGGGACACTGGGAGTGAGCGTACTGGAAGTGAAGGACACTGGGAGCGAGGGACACCGGGAGTGAGGGAACTGGGAATGAGGGACACAGGGAGTGAGGGACACCAGCAGTGAGGGACACCGGGACTGAGGGAAACCGGGCGTGAGGGACACTGGGAGTGAGGGACACCGGGAGTGAGGGACACTGGGAGTGAGGGACACCGGCAGTGAGGGACACCGGGTGTGAGGCACACCGGGCGTGAGGGACACTGGGAGTGAGGTACACCGGGAGTGAGGGTCCCTGGGAGTGAGGGACACCGAGAGTGAGGAAAACTGGGAGTGAGGGACTTTGGGAGTGAGGATCACTGGGAGTGAGGCACACCAGGAGTGAGGGAACTGGGAATGAGGGTCTCTGGGAGTGAGGGACACCGGGAGTGAGGGAATCTCAGAGTGAGGGAACTGGGAGTGAGGGACACTGGGAGTGAGGGAACTGGGAGTGAGGGACACTGGGTGTGAGGGACACCGAGGGACACTGGAAGTGAGGGATACGGGGAGTGAGGGAACTTGGAGTGAGGGACACTGTGAGTGAGGGACAGTGGGAGTGAGGGACACCAGGAATGAGGGACACCAGGAGTAAGGGATACCAGGAGTGAAGGACACCAGGAGTGAGGGTACTGGGAGTGAAGGACACCGGGAGTGAGGGACACTGGGAGGGAGGGACACTGGGAGTGAGGGACACTGGAAGTGAGGGACACTGGGAGTGAGGGACAGTGGGAGTGACGGACACTGGGAGTGACGGACAAGGTGAGTGAGGGTCACCGGCTGTGAGGGACATTGGGAGTGAGGGACACTGGGAGTGAGGGACACCGGGAGTGAGGGACAGTGGGAGTGAGGGTCACTGGGAGTGAGGGACATTGAGAGTGAGGGACAGTGGGAGTGAGGGACACCGGGAGTGAGGGACACCGGGAGTCAGAGACACCGGGAGTGAGAGACACCGGGAGTGAGGGACACCGGCAGTGAGGGACACTGGGAGTGAGGGAACTGGGCTTCAGGGACACTGCGAGTGAGGGACACCGGGAGTGAGGGACACTGCGAGTGAGGGACAGTGGGAGTGAGGGACACTTGGAGTGACAGACACTGGGAGTAACGGGCACCGTGAGTGAGGGTCACCGGCTGTGAGGGACACTGGGAGTGAAGGTACTGGGACTGAAGGACACTGGGAGTGAGGGACACCGGGAGTGAGGTACATCGGGAGTGAGGTACACTAGGAGTGAGGGACACCAGGAATGAGGGACACTTGGAGTGAGGGTCACCGGGAGTGAGAGACACCGGGAGTGAGAGACACTGGGAGTGAGGGAACTGGGCTTGAGCGATACTGGGAGTGAGGGACACCGGGAGTGAGGGACAGTGGGAGTGAGGGACACTGGGAGTGAGGGACACCAGGCGTGAGTGACATCGGGAGTGAGGGACACCAGGAGTGAGGGACACTGCGAGTGAGGGACAGTGGGAGTGAGGGACACTGGGAGTGACAGACACTGGGAGTGACGGACACCGTGAGTGAGGGTCACCGGCTGTGAGGGACACTGGGAGTGAGGGTACTGGGAGTGAGGGACTTTGGGAGTGAGGATCACTGGGAGTGAGGGGCAGCGGCAGTGAGGGAACTGGGAGTGAGCGCCAATGGGAGTGAGGGACACCGGGAGTGAGGAATACTGGGAGTGAGGAACATCGGGAGTGATGGATACCAGGAGTGAGGGACACTGGGAGTGAGGGACACTGGGAGTGAGGGACACCGGGAGTGAGGGCCACTGGGAAAGAGGGACACCGGGAGTGAGAGACACCGGGAGTGAGGGACACTGGGAGTGAGGGACACAGGGAGTGAGGGACACAGGGAGTGAGGGACACTGGGGGTGAGGGACACTTGGAGTGAAGGACACCGGGAGTGAGGGACACCGGGAGTGAGGTACACTGGGAGTGAGGAACACCAGGAGTAAGGGACACTTGGAGTGAGGGACACCGGGAATGAGGGGCACTTGGAGTGAGGGTCACCGGGAGTGAGAGACACTGGGAGTGAGAGACACTGGGAGTGAGGGAACTGGGCTTGAGGGACACTGGGCGTGAGGGACACCGGGAGTGAGGGACAGTGGTAGTGAGGGACACTGGGTGTGAGGGACACCGGGCGTGAGGGACACCGGGAGTGAGGGAACTGGAAGTGAGGGATACCGTGAGTGAGGGACAACGGGAGTGAGGGACACCGGGAATGAGGAACACTCGGAGTGAGGGACATCGGGAGTGAGGGACACTGGGAGTGAGTGTACTGGAAGTGAAGGACACTGGGAGCGAGGGACACCGGGAGTGAGGGAACTGGGAGTGAGGGACACTGGGAGTGAGGGACACCAGCAGTGAGGGACACCGGGACTGAGGGAAACCGGGCGTGAGGGACACTGGGAGTGAGGGACACCGGGAGTGAGGGACACTGGGAGTGAGGGACACCAGCAGTGAGGGACACCGGGTGTGAGGCACACCGGGCGTGAGGGACACTGGGAGTGAGGTACACCGGGAGTGAGGGTCCCTGGGAGTGAGGGACACCGAGAGTGAGGAAAACTGGGAGTGAGGGACTTTGGGAGTGAGGATCACTGGGAGTGAGGCACACCAGGAGTGAGGGAACTGGGAATGAGGGTCTCTGGGAGTGAGGGACACCGGGAGTGAGGGAATCTCAGAGTGAGGGAACTGGGAGTGAGGGACACTGGGAGTGAGGGAACTGGGAGTGAGGGACACTGGGTGTGAGGGACACCGAGGGACACTGGAAGTGAGGGATACGGGGAGTGAGGGAACTTGGAGTGAGGGACACTGTGAGTGAGGGACAGTGGGAGTGAGGGACACCAGGAATGAGGGACACCAGGAGTAAGGGATACCAGGAGTGAAGGACACCAGGAGTGAGGGTACTGGGAGTGAAGGACACCGGGAGTGAGGGACACTGGGAGGGAGGGACACTGGGAGTGAGGGACACTGGAAGTGAGGGACACTGGGAGTGAGGGACACCGGGAGTGAGGGACACTGGGAGGGAGGGACACTGGGAGTGAGGGACACCGGTAATGAGGGACACTGAGAGTGAGGGACACCTGAAAATGGGGACACAGGGATTGAGGGAACTGGGAGTGAGGGACACCGGGAGTGAGGGAGACTGCAAGTGAGGGACACTGGGAGTGAGGGACACTGGGAGTGAGGAACACTGGGAGTGCGGGGCACGGGAAATGAGGGACACCGGGAGTGAGGGAATGGGGAGTGAGGGACACTGGGAGTGAGGGGCACCGGGAATGAGGGACATCGGCAGTGATGGACACCGGGAGTGAGGGACACTGGGAGTGAGGGATACCGGGAGTGAGGGACACTGGGAGAGAGGGACACCAGGAGTGAGAGACACCGGGAGTGAGGGACACTGGGAGTGAGGGACACCGGGAGTGAGGGACACCGGGAGTAAGGGACACTTGGTGTGAGGGACACCAGGAGCGAGGGACACCGGGATTGAGGTAAACTGGGAGTGAGGAAAACCGGGAGTAAGGGACACTTGGAGTGAGGTACACCGGGAGTGAGGGACACCAGGAATGAGGGACACTTGGAGTGAGGGTCACCGGGAGTGAGAGACACCGGGAGTGAGAGACACTGGGAGTGAGGGAACCGGGCTTGAGGGACACCGGGAGTGAGGGACACCGGGAGTGAGGGACACTGCGAGTGAGGGACAGTGGGAGTGACGGACACTGGGAGTGAGGGACACCAGGCGTGAGGGACATCGGGAGTGAGGGACACCGGGAGTGAGGGACACTGCGAGTGAGGGACAGTGGGAGTGAGGGACAGTGGGAGTGACGGACACTGGGAGTGAGGGACACCAGGCGTGAGGGACATCGGGAGTGAGGGACACCGGGAGTGAGGGACACTGCGAGTGAGGGACAGTGGGAGTGAGGGACAGTGTGAGTGAAGGACACTGGGAGTGAGGGACACCAGGAGTGAGGGACATCGGGAGTGAGGTACACTAGGAGTGAGGGACACCGGGAGAAAGGGACACTTGGAGTGAGGGACACCAGGAATGAGGGACACTTGGAATGAGGGTCACCGGGAGTGAGAGACACCGGGAGTGAGAGACACTGGGAGTGAGGGAACTGGGCTTGAGGGATACTGGGAGTGAGGGACACCGGGAATGAGGGACAGTGGGAGTGAGGGACACTGGGAGTGAGGGACACGAGGCGTGAGGGACATCGGGATTGAGGGACACCAGGAGTGAGGGACACTGTGAGTGAGGGACAGTGGGAGTGAGGGTCACTGGGAGTGACAGACACTGGGAGTGACGGACACCGTGAGTGAGGGTCACCGGCTGTGAGGGACACTGGGAGTGAGGTTACTAGGAGTGAAGGACACTGGGAGCGAGGGACACCGGGAGTGAGGGACATCGGGAGTGAGGGAACTGCGAGTGAGGGATACCATGAGTGAGGGACAACAGGAGTGAGGGACACCGGGAATGAGGAACACTGGGAGTGAGGGACACTGGGAGTGAGGGTACTGGGAGTGAAGGACACTGGGAGTGAGGAACACCGGGAGTGAGGAACTGGGAGTGAGGGACACCGGGTGTGAGGGACACCGGGAATGAGGAACACTGGGAGTGAGGGAACTGGGCTTGAGGGACACTGGGAGTGAGGGACACCGGGAATGAGGGACAGTGGGAGTGAGGGTCACTGGGAGTGAGGGACATTGAGAGTGAGGGACACCGGGAGTCAGAGACACCGGGAGTGAGAGACACCGGGAGTGAGGGACACCGGCAGTGAGGGACACTGGGAGTGAGGGAACTGGGCTTCAGGGACACTGCGAGTGAGGGACACCGGGAGTGAGGGACACTGCGAGTGAGGGACAGTGGGAGTGAGGGACACTTGGAGTGACAGACACTGGGAGCGACGGACGCCGTGAGTGAGGGTCACCGGCTGTGAGGGACACTGGGAGTGAGGGTACTGGGAGTGAAGGACACTGGGAGTGAGGGACACCGGGAGTGAGGTACATTGGGAGTGAGGTACACTAGGAGTGAGGGACACCAGGAGTAAGGGACACTTGGAGTGAGGGACACCAGCAATGAGGGACACTTGGAGTGAGGGTCACCGGGAGTGAGAGACACCGGGAGTGAGAGACACTGGGAGTGAGGGAACTGGGCTTGAGCGATACTGGGAGTGAGGGACGCCGGGAGTGAGGGACAGTGGGAGTGAGGGACACTGGGAGTGAGGGACACCAAGCGTGAGGGACATCGGGAGTGAGGGACACCAGGAGTGAGGGACACTGCGAGTGAGGGACAGTGGGAGTGAGGGACACTGGGAGTGACAGACACTGGGAGTGACGGACACCGTGAGTGAGGGTCACCGGCTGTGAGGGACA
Source organism: Somniosus microcephalus (assembly GCF_052327205.1). NCBI lineage: Eukaryota > Metazoa > Chordata > Chondrichthyes > Squaliformes > Somniosidae > Somniosus > Somniosus microcephalus. The sequence continues at coordinate 32,565,425 of NW_028225179.1, read as the reverse complement.
CTGGGAGTGAGGGTACTGGGAGTGAAGGACACTGGGATTGAGGGACACCGGGAGTGAGGGACATCGGGAGTGAGGGAACTGCGAGTGAGGGATACCATGAGTGAGGGACAACAGGAGTGAGGGACACCGGGAATGAGGAACACTTGGAGTGAGGGACAGTGGGAGTGAGGGTACTGGGAGTGAAGGACACTGGGAGTGAGGGACACCGGGAGTGAGGAACTGGGAGTGAGGGACACCGGGTGTGAGGGACACAGGGAATGAGGAACACTGGGAGTGAGGGAACTGGGCTTGAGGGACACTGGGAGTGAGGGACACCGGGAGTGAGGGACAGTGGGAGTGAGGGTCACTGGGAGTGAGGGACATTGAGAGTGAGGGACAGTGGGAGTGAGGGACACCGGGAGTGAGGGACACCGGGAGTGAGGGACACCGGGAGTGAGGGACACCGGCAGTGAGGGACACCCCCAGTGAGGGACACTGGGAGTGAGGGAACTGGGCTTCAGGGACACTGCGAGTGAGGGACACTGCGAGTGAGGGACGCTGGGTGTGAGGGACACTGGGAGTGAGGGACACCGGGAGTGAGGGGCAGCGGCAGTGAGGGAACTGGGAGTGAGCGCCAATGGGAGTGAGGGACACCGGGAGTGAGGAATACTGGGAGTGAGGAACATCGGGAGTGATGGATACCGGGAGTGAGGGACACTGGGAGTGAGGGACACTGGGAGTGAGGGACACCGGGAGTGAGGGCCACTGGGAAAGAGGGACACCGGGAGTGAGAGACACCGGGAGTGAGGGACACTGGGAGTGAGGGACACAGGGAGTGAGGGACACAGGGAGTGAGGGACACTGGGAGTGAGGGACACTGGGAGTGAGGGACACTTGGAGTGAAGGACACCGGGAGTGAGGGACACCGGGGGTGAGGTGCACTGGGAGTGAGGAACACCAGGAGTAAGGGACACTTGGAGTGAGGGACACCGGGAATGAGGGGCACTTGGAGTGAGGGTCACCGGGAGTGAGAGACACTGGGAGTGAGAGACACTGGGAGTGAGGGAACTGGGCTTGAGGGACACTGGGCGTGAGGGACACCGGGAGTGAGGGGCAGTGGTAGTGAGGGACACTGGGTGTGAGGGACACCGGGCGTGAGGGACACCGGGAGTGAGGGAACTGGAAGTGAGGGATACCGTGAGTGAGGGACAACGGGAGTGAGGGACACCGGGAATGAGGAACACTCAGAGTGAGGGACATCGGGAGTGAGGGACACTGGGAGTGAGTGTACTGGAAGTGAAGGACACTGGGAGCGAGGGACACCGGGAGTGAGGGAACTGGGAGTGAGGGACACTGGGAGTGAGGGACACCGGCAGTGAGGGACACCGGGACTGAGGGAAACCGGGCGTGAGGGACACTGGGAGTGAGGGACACCGGGAGTGAGGACACTGGGAGTGAGGGACACCGGCAGTGAGGGACACCGGGTGTGAGGCACACCGGGCGTGAGGGACACTGGGAGTGAGGTACACCGGGAGTGAGGGTCCCTGGGAGTGAGGGACACCGAGAGTGAGGAAAACTGGGAGTGAGGGACTTTGGGAGTGAGGATCACTGGGAGTGAGGCGCACCAGGAGTGAGGGAACTGGGAATGAGGGTCTCTGGGAGTGAGGGACACCGGGAGTGAGGGAATCTCAGAGTGAGGGAACTGGGAGTGAGGGACACTGGGAGTGAGGGAACTGGGAGTGAGGGACACTGGGTGCGAGGGACACCGAGGGACACTGGAAGTGAGGGATACGGGGAGTGAGGAAACTTGGAGTGAGGGACACTGTGAGTGAGGGACAGTGGGAGTGAGGGACACCACGAATGAGGGACACCGGGAGTAAGGGATACCAGGAGTGAAGGACACCAGGAGTGAGGGTACTGGGAGTGAAGGACACTGGGGGTGAGGGACACCGGGAGTGAGGGACACTGGGAGTGAGGGAACTGGGAGTGAGGGACTCCGGGAGTGAGGGTCACTCGGAGTGAGGGACATCGGGAGTGAGGGACACTGGGAGTGTGTGAAGTGGGAGTGAGGGTCACTGGGAGTGAGGGACACTGGAAGTGAGGGACACTGGGAGTGAGGGACACCGGGAGTGAGGGACACTGGGAGGGAGGGACACTGGGAGTGAGGGACACCGGGAATGAGGGACACTGAGAGTGAGGGGCACCTGAAAATGGGGACACAGGGAGTGAGGGAACTGGGAGTGAGGGACACCGGGAGTGACGGAGACTGCAAGTGAGGGACACTGGGAGTGAGGGACACTGGGAGTGAGGAACACTGGGAGTGCGGGACACGGGAAATGAGGGACACCGGGAGTGAGGGAATGGGGAGTGAGGGACACCGGGAGTGAGGGGCACCGGGAATGAGGGACATCGGCAATGATGGACACCGGGAGTGAGGGACACTGGGAGTGAGGGATACCAGGAGTGAGGGACACTGGGAGAGAGGGACACCGGGAGTGAGAGACACCGGGAGTGAGGGACACTGGGAGTGAGGGACACCGGGAGTGAGGGACACCGGGAGAAAGGGACACTTGGTGTGAGGGACACCGGGTGTGAGGGACACCGGGAGTGAGGTAAACTGGGAGTGGGGAAAACCGGGAGTAAGGGACACTTGGAGTGAGGGACACCGGGAGTGAGGGACACCAGGAATGAGGGACACTTGGAGTGAGGGTCACTGGGAGTGAGAGACACCGGGAGTGAGAGACACTGGGAGTGAGGGAACCGGGCTTGAGGGACACCGGGAGTGAGGGACAGTGGGAGTGAGGGACACTGGGAGTGAAGGACACCAGGCGTGAGGGACATCGGGAGTGAGGGACACCGGGAGTGAGGGACACTGCGAGTGAGGGACAGTGGGAGTGAGGGACAGTGGGAGTGATGGACACTGGGAGTGACGGACAAGGTGAGTGAGGGTCACCGGCTGTGAGGGACATTGGGAGTGAGGGTACTGTGAGTGAAGGACACTGGGAGTGAGGGACACCAGGAGTGAGGGACATCGGGAGTGAGGTACACTAGGAGTGAGGGACACCGGGAGAAAGGGACACTTGGAGTGAGGGACACCAGGAATGAGGGACACTTGGAGTGAGGGTCACCGGGAGTGAGAGACACCGGGAGTGAGAGACACTGGGAGTGAGGGAACTGGGCTTGAGGGATACTGGGAGTGAGGGACACCGGGAGTGAGGGACAGTGGGAGTGAGGGACACTGGGAGTGAGGGACACCAGGCGTGAGGGACATCGGGATTGAGGGACACCAGGAGTGAGGGACACTGTGAGTGAGAGACAGTGGGAGTGAGGGTCACTGGGAGTGACAGACACTGGGAGTGACGGACACCGTGAGTGAGGGTCACCGGCTGTGAGGGACACTGGGAGTGAGGTTACTAGGAGTGAAGGACACTGGGAGCGAGGGACACCGGGAGTGAGGGACATCGGGAGTGAGGGAACTGCGAGTGAGGGATACCATGAGTGAGGGACAAGGGGAGTGAGGGACACCGGGAATGAGGAACACTTGGAGTGAGGGACACTGGGAGTGAGGGTACTGGGAGTGAAGGACACTGGGAGTGAGGGACACCGGGAGTGAGGAACTGGGAGTGAGGGACACCGGGTGTGAGGGACACCGGGAATGAGGAACACTGGGAGTGAGGGAACTGGGCTTGAGGGACACTGGGAGTGAGGGACACCGGGAGTGAGGGACAGTGGGAGTGAGGGTCACTGGGAGTGAGGGACATTGAGAGTGAGGGACAGTGGGAGTGAGGGACACCGGGAGTGAGGGACACCGGGAGTCAGAGACACCGGGAGTGAGAGACACCGGGAGTGAGGGACACCGGCAGTGAGGGACACTGGGAGTGAGGGAACTGGGCTTCAGGGTCACTGCGAGTGAGGGACACTGCGAGTGAGGGACAGTGGGAGTGAGGGACACTTGGAGTGACAGACACTGGGAGTGACGGACGCCGTGAGTGAGGGTCACCGGCTGTGAGGGACACTGGGAGTGAGGGTACTGGGAGTGAAGGACACTGGGAGTGAGGGACACCGGGAGTGAGGTACATCGGGAGTGAGGTACACTAGGAGTGAGGGACACCGGGAGTAAGGGACACTTGGAGTGAGGGACACCAGGAATGAGGGACACTTGGAGTGAGGGTCACCGGGAGTGAGAGACACCGGGAGTGAGAGACTCTGGGAGTGAGGGAACTCGGCTTGAGCGATACTGGGAGTGAGGGACGTCGGGAGTGAGGGACAGTGGGAGTGAGGGACACTGGGAGTGAGGGACACCAGGCGTGAGGGACATCGGGAGTGAGGGACACCAGGAGTGAGGGACACTGCGAGTGAGGGACAGTGGGAGTGAGGGACACTGGGAGTGACAGACACTGGGAGTGACGGACACCGTGAGTGAGGGTCACCGGCTGTGAGGGACACTGGGAGTGAGGGTACTGGGAGTGAAGGACACTGGGATTGAGGGACACCGGGAGTGAGGGACATCCGGAGTGAGGGAACTGCGAGTGAGGGATACCATGAGTGAGGGACAACAGGAGTGAGGGACACCGGGAATGAGGAACACTTGGAGTGAGGGACAGTGGGAGTGAGGGTACTGGGAGTGAAGGACACTGGGAGTGAGGGACACCGGGAGTGAGGAACTGGGAGTGAGGGACACCGGGTGTGAGGGACACCGGGAATGAGGAACACTGGGAGTGAGGGAACTGGGCTTGAGGGACACTGGGAGTGAGGGACACCGGGAGTGAGGGACAGTGGGAATGAGGGTCACTGGGAGTGAGGGACATTGAGAGTGAGGGACAGTGGGAGTGAGGGACACCGGGAGTGAGGGACACCGGGAGTCAGAGACACCGGGAGTGAGGGACACCGGCAGTGAGGGACACCGGCAGTGAGGGACACTGGGAGTGAGGGAACTGGGCTTCAGGGACACTGCGAGTGAGGGACGCTGGGTGTGAGGGACACTGGGAGTGAGGGACACCGGGAGTGAGGAAAACTGGGAGTGAGGGACTTTGGGAGTGAGGATCACTGGGAGTGAGGGGCAGCGGCAGTGAGGGACACCGGGACTGAGGGAAACCGGGCGTGAGGGACACTGGGAGTGAGGGACACCGGGAGTGAGGGACACTGGGAGTGAGGGACACCGGCAGTGAGGGACACCGGGTGTGAGGCACACCGGGCGTGAGGGACACTGGGAGTGAGGTACACCGGGAGTGAGTGTCCCTGGGAGTGAGGGACACCGAGAGTGAGGAAAACTGGGAGTGAGGGACTTTGGGAGTGAGGATCACTGGGAGTGAGGCGCACCAGGAGTGAGGGAACTGGGAGTGAGGGTCTCTGGGAGTGAGGGACACCGGGAGTGAGGGAATCTCAGAGTGAGGGAACTGGGAGTGAGGGACACTGGGAGTGAGGGAACTGGGAGTGAGGGACACTGGGTTTGAGGGACACCGAGGGACACTGGAAGTGAGGGATACGGGGAGTGAGGGAACTTGGAGTTAGGGACACTGTGAGTGAGGGACAGTGGGAGTGAGGGACACCAGGAATGATGGACACCGGGAGTAAGGGATACCAGGAGTGAAGGACACCAGGAGTGAGGGTACTGGGAGTGAAGGACACTGGGGGTGAGGGACACCGGGAGTGAGGGACACTGGGAGTGAGGGAACTGGGAGTGAGGGGCACCGGGAATGAGGGGCACCGGGAATGAGGGACATCGGCAATGATGGACACCGGGAGTGAGGGACACTGGGAGTGAGGGATACCAGGAGTGAGGGACACTGGGAGAGAGGGACACCGGGAGTGAGAGACACCGGGAGTGAGGGACACTGGGAGTGAGGGACACCGGGAGTGAGGGACACCGGGAGAAAGGGACACTTGGTGTGAGGGACACCGGGTGTGAGGGACACCGGGAGTGAGGTAAACTGGGAGTGGGGAAAACCGGGAGTAAGGGACACTTGGAGTGAGGGACACCGGGAGTGAGGGACACCAGGAATGAGGGACACTTGGAGTGAGGGTCACTGGGAGTGAGAGACACCGGGAGTGAGAGACACTGGGAGTGAGGGAACCGGGCTTGAGGGACACCGGGAGTGAGGGACAGTGGGAGTGAGGGACACTGGGAGTGAGGGACACCAGGCGTGAGGGACATCGGGAGTGAGGGACACCGGGAGTGAGGGACACTGCGAGTGAGGGACAGTGGGAGTGAGGGACAGTGGGAGTGATGGACACTGGGAGTGACGGACAAGGTGAGTGAGGGTCACCGGCTGTGAGGGACATTGGGAGTGAGGGTACTGTGAGTGAAGGACACTGGGAGTGAGGGACACCAGGAGTGAGGGACATCGGGAGTGAGGTACACTAGGAGTGAGGGACACCGGGAGAAAGGGACACTTGGAGTGAGGGACACCAGGAATGAGGGACACTTGGAGTGAGGGTCACCGGGAGTGAGAGACACCGGGAGTGAGAGACACTGGGAGTGAGGGAACTGGGCTTGAGGGATACTGGGAGTGAGGGACACCGGGAGTGAGGGACAGTGGGAGTGAGGGACACTGGGAGTGAGGGACACCAGGCGTGAGGGACATCGGGATTGAGGGACACCAGGAGTGAGGGACACTGTGAGTGAGAGACAGTGGGAGTGAGGGTCACTGGGAGTGACAGACACTGGGAGTGACGGACACCGTGAGTGAGGGTCACCGGCTGTGAGGGACACTGGGAGTGAGGTTACTAGGAGTGAAGGACACTGGGAGCGAGGGACACCGGGAGTGAGGGACATCGGGAGTGAGGGAACTGCGAGTGAGGGATACCATGAGTGAGGGACAAGGGGAGTGAGGGACACCGGGAATGAGGAACACTTGGAGTGAGGGACACTGGGAGTGAGGGTACTGGGAGTGAAGGACACTGGGAGTGAGGGACACCGGGAGTGAGGAACTGGGAGTGAGGGACACCGGGTGTGAGGGACACCGGGAATGAGGAACACTGGGAGTGAGGGAACTGGGCTTGAGGGACACTGGGAGTGAGGGACTCCGGGAGTGAGGGACAGTGGGAGTGAGGGTCACTGGGAGTGAGGGACATTGAGAGTGAGGGACAGTGGGAGTGAGGGACACCGGGAGTGAGGGACACCGGGAGTCAGAGACACCGGGAGTGAGAGACACCGGCAGTGAGGGACACCGGCAGTGAGGGACACTGGGAGTGAGGGAACTGGGCTTCAGGGTCACTGCGAGTGAGGGACACTGCGAGTGAGGGACAGTGGGAGTGAGGGACACTTGGAGTGACAGACACTGGGAGTGACGGACGCCGTGAGTGAGGGTCACCGGCTGTGAGGGACACTGGGAGTGAGGGTACTGGGAGTGAAGGACACTGGGAGTGAGGGACACCGGGAGTGAGGTACATCGGGAGTGAGGTACACTAGGAGTGAGGGACACCGGGAGTAAGGGACACTTGGAGTGAGGGACACCAGGAATGAGGGACACTTGGAGTGAGGGTCACCGGGAGTGAGAGACACCGGGAGTGAGAGACTCTGGGAGTGAGGGAACTCGGCTTGAGCGATACTGGGAGTGAGGGACGTCGGGAGTGAGGGACAGTGGGAGTGAGAGACACTGGGAGTGAGGGACACCAGGCGTGAGGGACATCGGGAGTGAGGGACACCAGGAGTGAGGGACACTGCGAGTGAGGGACAGTGGGAGTGAGGGACACTGGGAGTGACAGACACTGGGAGTGACGGACACCGTGAGTGAGGGTCACCGGCTGTGAGGGACACTGGGAGTGAGGGTACTGGGAGTGAAGGACACTGGGATTGAGGGACACCGGGAGTGAGGGACATCCGGAGTGAGGGAACTGCGAGTGAGGGATACCATGAGTGAGGGACAACAGGAGTGAGGGACACCGGGAATGAGGAACACTTGGAGTGAGGGACAGTGGGAGTGAGGGTACTGGGAGTGAAGGACACTGGGAGTGAGGGACACCGGGAGTGAGGAACTGGGAGTGAGGGACACCGGGTGTGAGGGACACCGGGAATGAGGAACACTGGGAGTGAGGGAACTGGGCTTGAGGGACACTGGGAGTGAGGGACACCGGGAGTGAGGGACAGTGGGAATGAGGGTCACTGGGAGTGAGGGACATTGAGAGTGAGGGACAGTGGGAGTGAGGGACACCGGGAGTGAGGGACACCGGGAGTCAGAGACACCGGGAGTGAGGGACACCGGCAGTGAGGGACACCGGCAGTGAGGGACACTGGGAGTGAGGGAACTGGGCTTCAGGGACACTGCGAGTGAGGGACGCTGGGTGTGAGGGACACTGGGAGTGAGGGACACCGGGAGTGAGGAAAACTGGGAGTGAGGGACTTTGGGAGTGAGGATCACTGGGAGTGAGGGGCAGCGGCAGTGAGGGACACCGGGACTGAGGGAAACCGGGCGTGAGGGACACTGGGAGTGAGGGACACCGGGAGTGAGGGACACTGGGAGTGAGGGACACCGGCAGTGAGGGACACCGGGTGTGAGGCACACCGGGCGTGAGGGACACTGGGAGTGAGGTACACCGGGAGTGAGTGTCCCTGGGAGTGAGGGACACCGAGAGTGAGGAAAACTGGGAGTGAGGGACTTTGGGAGTGAGGATCACTGGGAGTGAGGCGCACCAGGAGTGAGGGAACTGGGAGTGAGGGTCTCTGGGAGTGAGGGACACCGGGAGTGAGGGAATCTCAGAGTGAGGGAACTGGGAGTGAGGGACACTGGGAGTGAGGGAACTGGGAGTGAGGGACACTGGGTTTGAGGGACACCGAGGGACACTGGAAGTGAGGGATACGGGGAGTGAGGGAACTTGGAGTTAGGGACACTGTGAGTGAGGGACAGTGGGAGTGAGGGACACCAGGAATGAGGGACACCGGGAGTAAGGGATACCAGGAGTGAAGGACACCAGGAGTGAGGGTACTGGGAGTGAAGGACACTGGGGGTGAGGGACACCGGGAGTGAGGGACACTGGGAGTGAGGGAACTGGGAGTGAGGGACTCCGGGAGTGAGTGTCTCTCGGAGTGAGGGACATCGGGAGTGAGGGACACTGGGAGTGTGTGAAGTGGGAGTGAGGGTCACTGGGAGTGAGGGACACTGGAAGTGAGGGACACTGGGAGTGAGGGACACCGGGAGTGAGGGACACTGGGAGGGAGGGACACTGGGAGTGAGAGACACCGCGAATGAGGGACACTGAGAGTGAGGGACACCTGAAAATGGGGACACAGGGAGTGAGGGAACTGGGAGTGAGGGACACCGGGAGTGAGGGAGATTGCAAGTGAGGGACACTGGGAGTGAGGGACACTGGGAGTGAGGAACACTGGGAGTGCGGGACACGGGAAATGAGGGACACCGGGAGTGAGGGAATGGGGAATGAGGGACACCGGGAGTGAGGGGCACCGGGAATGAGGGACATCGGCAGTGATGGACACCGGGAGTGAGCGACACTGGGAGTGAGGGATACCAGGAGTGAGGGACACTGGGAGAGAGGGACACCGGGAGTGAGAGACACCGGGAGTGAGGGACACTGGGAGTGAGGGACACCGGGAGTGAGGGACACCGGGAGAAAGGGACACTTGGTGTGAGGGACACCGGGAGTGAGGGACACCGGGAGTGAGGTAAACTGGGAGTGAGGAAAACCGGGAGTAAGGGACACTTGGAGTGAGGGACACCGGGAGTGAGGGACACCAGGAATGAGGGACACTTGGAGTGAGGGTCACCGGGAGTGAGAGACACCGGGAGTGAGAGACACTGGGAGTGAGGGAACCGGGCTTGAGGGACACCGGGAGTGAGGGACAGTGGGAGTGAGGGACACTGGGAGTGACGGACACTGGGAGTGACGGACAAGGTGAGTGAGGGTCACCGGCTGTGAGGGACATTGGGAGTGAGGGACACCGGGAGTGAGGGACACTGCGAGTGAGGGACAGTGGGAGTGAGGGACAGTGGGAGTGAGGGACACTGCGAGTGAGGGACAGTGGGAGTGAGGGACAGTGGGAGTGACGGACACTGGGAGTGACGGACACTGGGAGTGACGGACAAGGTGAGTGAGGGTCACCGGCTGTGAGGGACATTGGGAGTGAGGGTACTGTGAGTGAAGGACACTGGGAGTGAGGGACACCAGGAGTGAGGGACATCGGGAGTGAGGTACACTAGGAGTGAGGGACACCGGGAGAAAGGGACACTTGGAGTGAGGGACACCAGGAATGAGGGACACTTGGAGTGAGGGTCACCGGGAGTGAGAGACACCGGGAGTGAGAGACGCTGGGAGTGAGGGAACTGGGCTTGAGGGATACTGGGAGTGAGGGACACCGGGTGTGAGGGACAGTGGGAGTGAGGGACACTGGGAGTGAGGGACACCAGGCGTGAGGGACATCGGGATTGAGGGACACCAGGAGTGAGGGACAATGTGAGTGAGGGACAGCGGGAGTGAGGGTCACTGGGAGTGACAGACACTGGGAGTGACGGACACCGTGAGTGAGGGTCACCGGCTGTGAGGGACACTGGGAGTGAGGGTACTGGGAGTGAAGGACACTGGGAGCGAGGGACACCGGGAGTGAGGGACATCGGGAGTGAGGGAACTGCGAGTGAGGGATACCATGAGTGAGGGACAACGGGAGTGAGGGACACCGGGAATGAGAAACACTTGGAGTGAGCGACACTGGGAGTGAGGGTACTGGGAGTAAAGGACACTGGGAGTGAGGGACACCGGGAGTGAGGAACTGGGAGTGAGGGACACCGGGTGTGAGGGACACCGGGAATGAGGAACACTGGGAGTGAGGGAACTGGGCTTGAGGGACACTGGGAGTGAGGGACACCGGGAGTGAGGGACAGTGGGAGTGAGGGTCACTGGGAGTGAGGGACATTGAGAGTGAGGGACAGTGGGAGTGAGGGACACCGGGAGTGAGGGACACCGGGAGTCAGAGACACCGGGAGTGAGAAACACCGGGAGTGAGGGACACCGGCAGTGAGGGACACTGGGAGTGAGGGAACTGGGCTTCAGGGACACTGCGAGTGAGGCACACCGGGAGTGAGGGACACTGCGAGTGAGGGACAGTGGGAGTGAGGGACACTTGGAGTGACAGACGCTGGGAGTGACGGACGCCGTGAGTGAGGGTCACCGGCTGTGAGGGACACTGGGAGTGAGGGTACTGGGAGTGAAGGACACTGGGAGTGAGGGACACCGGGAGTGAGGTACATCGGGAGTGAGGTACACTAGGAGTGAGGGACACCGGGTGTAAGGGACACTTGGAGTGAGGGACACCAGGAATGAGGGACACTTGGAGTGAGGGTCACCGGGAGTGAGAGACACCGGGAGTGAGAGACACTGGGAGTGAGGGAACTGGGTTTGAGCGATACTGGGAGTGAGGGACACCGGGAGTGAGGGACAGTGGGAGTGAGGGACACTGGGAGTGAGGGACACCAGGCGTGAGGGACATCGGGAGTGAGGGACACCAGGAGTGAGGGACACTGCGAGTGAGGGACAGTGGGAGTGAGGGACACTGGGAGTGACAGACACTGGGAGTGACGGACACCGTGAGTGAGGGTCACCGGCTGTGAGGGACACTGGGAGTGAGGGTACTGGGAGTGAAGGACACTGGGATTGAGGGACACCGGGAGTGAGGGACACCGGGAGTGAGGTACACTGGGAGTGAGGAACACCAGGAGTAAGGGACACTTGGAGTGAGGGACACCGGGAATGAGGGGCACTTGGAGTGAGGGTCACCGGGAGTGAGAGACACTGGGAGTGAGAGACACTGGGAGTGAGGGAACTGGGCTTGAGGGACACTGGGCATGAGGGACACCGGGAGTGAGGGACAGTGGTAGTGAGGGACACTGGGTGTGAGGGACACCGGGCGTGAGGGACACCGGGCGTGAGGGACACCGGGAGTGAGGGAACTGGAAGTGAGGGATACCGTGAGTGAGGGACAACGGGAGTGAGGGACACCGGGAATGAGGAACACTCGGAGTGAGGGACATCGGGAGTGAGGGACACTGGGAGTGAGTGTACTGGAAGTGAAGGACACTGGGAGCGAGGGACACCGGGCGTGAGGGAACTGGGAGTGAGGGACACTGGGAGTGAGGGACACCGGCAGTGAGGGACACCGGGACTGAGGGAAACCGGGCGTGAGGGACACTGGGAGTGAGGGACACTGGGAGTGAGGGACACCGGGAGTGAGGGACACTGGGAGTGAGGGACACCGGCAGTGAGGGACACCGGGTGTGAGGCACACCGGGCGTGAGGGACACTGGGAGTGAGGTACACCGGGAGTGAGGGTCCCTGGGAGTGAGGGACACCGAGAGTGAGGAAAACTGGGAGTGAGGGACTTTGGGAGTGAGGATCACTGGGAGTGAGGCACACCAGGAGTGAGGGAACTGGGAATGAGGGTCTCTGGGAGTGAGGGACACCGGGAGTGAGGGAATCTCAGAGTGAGGGAACTGGGAGTGAGGGACACTGGGAGTGAGGGAACTGGGAGTGAGGGACACTGGGTGTGAGGGACACCGAGGGACACTGGAAGTGAGGGATACGGGGAGTGAGGGAACTTGGAGTGAGGGACACTGTGAGTGAGGGACAGTGGGAGTGAGGGACACCACGAATGAGGGACACCGGGAGTAAGGGATACCAGGAGTGAAGGACACCAGGAGTGAGGGTACTGGGAGTGAAGGACACTGGGGGTGAGGGACACCGGGAGTGAGGGACACTGGGAGTGAGGGACACCGGCAGTGAGGGACACCGGGTGTGAGGCACACCGGGCGTGAGGGACATTGGGAGTGAGGTACACCGGGAGTGAGTGTCCCTGGGAGTGAGGGACACCGAGAGTGAGGAAAACTGGGAGTGAGGGACTTTGGGAGTGAGGATCACTGGGAGTGAGGCGCACCAGGAGTGAGGGAACTGGGAGTGAGGGTCTCTGGGAGTGAGGGACACCGGGAGTGAGGGAATCGCAGAGTGAGGGAACTGGGAGTGAGGGACACTGGGAGTGAGGGAACTGGGAGTGAGGGACACTGGGTGTGAGGGACACCGAGGGACACTGGAAGTGAGGGATACGGGGAGTGAGGGAACTTGGAGTTAGGGACACTGTGAGTGAGGGACAGTGGGAGTGAGGGACACCAGGAATGAGGGACACCGGGAGTAAGGGATACCAGGAGTGAAGGACACCAGGAGTGAGGGTACTGGGAGTGAAGGACACTGGGGGTGAGGGACACCGGGAGTGAGGGACACTGGGAGTGAGGGAACTGGGAGTGAGGGACTCCGGGAGTGAGTGTCTCTCGGAGTGAGGGACATCGGGAGTGAGGGACACTGGGAGTGTGTGAAGTGGGAGTGAGGGTCACTGGGAGTGAGGGACACTGGAAGTGAGGGACACTGGGAGTGAGGAACACCGGGAGTGAGGGACACTGGGAGGGAGGGACACTGGGAGTGAGAGACACCGGGAATGAGGGACACTGAGAGTGAGGGACACCTGAAAATGGGGACACAGGGAGTGAGGGAACTGGGAGTGAGGGACACCGGGAGTGAGGGAGACTGCAAGTGAGGGACACTGGGAGTGAGGGACACTGGGAGTGAGGAACACTGGGAGTGCGGGACACGGGAAATGAGGGACACCGGGAGTGAGGGAATGGGGAATGAGGGACACCGGGAGTGAGGGGCACCGGGAATGAGGGACATCGGCAGTGATGGACACCGGGAGTGAGCGACACTGGGAGTGAGGGATACCAGGAGTGAGGGACACTGGGAGAGAGGGACACCGGGAGTGAGAGACACCGGGAGTGAGGGACACTGGGAGTGAGGGACACCGGGAGTGAGGGACACCGGGAGAAAGGGACACTTGGTGTGAGGGACACCGGGAGTGAGGGACACCGGGAGTGAGGTAAACTGGGAGTGAGGAAAACCGGGAGTAAGGGACACTTGGAGTGAGGGACACCGGGAGTGAGGGACACCAGGAATGAGGGACACTTGGAGTGAGGGTCACCGGGAGTGAGAGACACCGGGAGTGAGAGACACTGGGAGTGAGGGAACCGGGCTTGAGGGACACCGGGAGTGAGGGACAGTGGGAGTGAGGGACACTGGGAGTGACGGACACTGGGAGTGACGAACAAGGTGAGTGAGGGTCACCGGCTGTGAGGGACATTGGGAGTGAGGGACACCGGGAGTGAGGGACACTGCGAGTGAGGGACAGTGGGAGTGAGGGACAGTGGGAGTGAGGGACACTGCGAGTGAGGGACAGTGGGAGTGAGGGACAGTGGGAGTGACGGACACTGGGAGTGACGGACACTGGGAGTGACGGACAAGGTGAGTGAGGGTCACCGGCTGTGAGGGACATTGGGAGTGAGGGTACTGTGAGTGAAGGACACTGGGAGTGAGGGACACCAGGAGTGAGGGACATCGGGAGTGAGGTACACTAGGAGTGAGGGACACCGGGAGAAAGGGACACTTGGAGTGAGGGACACCAGGAATGAGGGACACTTGGAGTGAGGGTCACCGGGAGTGAGAGACACCGGGAGTGAGAGACGCTGGGAGTGAGGGAACTGGGCTTGAGGGATACTGGGAGTGAGGGACACCGGGTGTGAGGGACAGTGGGAGTGAGGGACACTGGGAGTGAGGGACACCAGGCGTGAGGGACATCGGGATTGAGGGACACCAGGAGTGAGGGACACTGTGAGTGAGGGACAGCGGGAGTGAGGGTCACTGGGAGTGACAGACACTGGGAGTGACGGACACCGTGAGTGAGGGTCACCGGCTGTGAGGGACACTGGGAGTGAGGGTACTGGGAGTGAAGGACACTGGGAGCGAGGGACATCGGGAGTGAGGGACATCGGGAGTGAGGGAACTGCGAGTGAGGGATACCATGAGTGAGGGACAACGGGAGTGAGGGACACCGGGAATGAGAAACACTTGGAGTGAGCGACACTGGGAGTGAGGGTACTGGGAGTAAAGGACACTGGGAGTGAGGGACACCGGGAGTGAGGAACTGGGAGTGAGGGACACCGGGTGTGAGGGACACCGGGAATGAGGAACACTGGGAGTGAGGGAACTGGGCTTGAGGGACACTGGGAGTGAGGGACACCGGGAGTGAGGGACAGTGGGAGTGAGGGTCACTGGGAGTGAGGGACATTGAGAGTGAGGGACAGTGGGAGTGAGGGACACCGGGAGTGAGGGACACCGGGAGTCAGAGACACCGGGAGTGAGAAACACCGGGAGTGAGGGACACCGGCAGTGAGGGACACTGGGAGTGAGGGAACTGGGCTTCAGGGACACTGCGAGTGAGGCACACCGGGAGTGAGGGACACTGCGAGTGAGGGACAGTGGGAGTGAGGGACACTTGGAGTGACAGACGCTGGGAGTGACGGACGCCGTGAGTGAGGTTCACCGGCTGTGAGGGACACTGGGAGTGAGGGTACTGGGAGTGAAGGACACTGGGAGTGAGGGACACCGGGAGTGAGGTACATCGGGAGTGAGGTACACTAGGAGTGAGGGACACCGGGAGTAAGGGACACTTGGAGTGAGGGACACCAGGAATGAGGGACACTTGGAGTGAGGGTCACCGGGAGTGAGAGACACCGGGAGTGAGAGACACTGGGAGTGAGGGAACTGGGTTTGAGCGATACTGGGAGTGAGGGACACCGGGAGTGAGGGACAGTGGGAGTGAGGGACACTGGGAGTGAGGGACACCAGGCGTGAGGGACATAGGGAGTGAGGGACACCAGGAGTGAGGGACACTGCGAGTGAGGGACAGTGGGAGTGAGGGACACTGGGAGTGACAGACACTGGGAGTGACGGACACCGTGAGTGAGGGTCACCGGCTGTGAGGGACACTGGGAGTGAGGGTACTGGGAGTGAAGGACACTGGGATTGAGGGACACCGGGAGTGAGGGACACCGGGAGTGAGGTACACTGGGAGTGAGGAACACCAGGAGTAAGGGACACTTGGAGTGAGGGACACCGGGAATGAGGGCACTTGGAGTGAGGGTCACCGGGAGTGAGAGACACTGGGAGTGAGAGACACTGGGAGTGAGGGAACTGGGCTTGAGGGACACTGGGCATGAGGGACACCGGGAGTGAGGGACAGTGGTAGTGAGGGACACTGGGTGTGAGGGACACCGGGCGTGAGGGACACCGGGCGTGAGGGACACCGGGAGTGAGGGAACTGGAAGTGAGGGATACCGTGAGTGAGGGACAACGGGAGTGAGGGACACCGGGAATGAGGAACACTCGGAGTGAGGGACATCGGGAGTGAGGGACACTGGGAGTGAGTGTACTGGAAGTGAAGGACACTGGGAGCGAGGGACACCGGGAGTGAGGGAACTGGGAGTGAGGGACACTGGGAGTGAGGGACACCGGCAGTGAGGGACACCGGGACTGAGGGAAACCGGGCATGAGGGACACTGGGAGTGAGGGACACTGGGAGTGAGGGACACCGGGAGTGAGGGACACTGGGAGTGAGGGACACCGGCAGTGAGGGACACCGGGTGTGAGGCACACCGGGCGTGAGGGACACTGGGAGTGAGGTACACCGGGAGTGAGGGTCCCTGGGAGTGAGGGACACCGAGAGTGAGGAAAACTGGGAGTGAGGGACTTTGGGAGTGAGGATCACTGGGAGTGAGGCACACCAGGAGTGAGGGAACTGGGAATGAGGGTCTCTGGGAGTGAGGGACACCGGGAGTGAGGGAATCTCAGAGTGAGGGAACTGGGAGTGAGGGACACTGGGAGTGAGGGAACTGGGAGTGAGGGACACTGGGTGTGAGGGACACCGAGGGACACTGGAAGTGAGGGATACGGGGAGTGAGGGAACTTGGAGTGAGGGACACTGTGAGTGAGGGACAGTGGGAGTGAGGGACACCACGAATGAGGGACACCAGGAGTAAGGGATACCAGGAGTGAAGGACACCAGGAGTGAGGGTACTGGGAGTGAAGGACACTGGGGGTGAGGGACACCGGGAGTGAGGGACACTGGGAGTGAGGGAACTGGGAGTGAGGGACTCCGGGAGTGAGGGTCACTCGGAGTGAGGGACATCGGGAGTGAGGGACACTGGGAGTGTGTGAAGTGGGAGTGAGGATCACTGGGAGTGAGGGACACTGGAAGTGAGGGACACTGGGAGTGAGGGACACTGGGAGTGAGGGTACTGGGAGTGAAGGACACTGGGAGTGAGGGACACCGGGAGTGAGGTACATCGGGAGTGAGGTACACTAGGAGTGAGGGACACCGGGAGTAAGGGACACTTGGAGTGAGGGACACCAGGAATGAGGGACACTTGGAGTGAGGGTCACCGGGAGTGAGAGACACCGGGAGTGAGAGACACTGGGAGTGAGGGAACTGGGCTTGAGCGATACTGGGAGTGAGGGACACCGGGAGTGAGGGACAGTGGGAGTGAGGGACACTGGGAGTGAGGGACACCAGGCGTGAGGGACATCGGGAGTGAGGGACACCAGGAGTGAGGGACACTGCGAGTGAGGGACAGTGGGAGTGAGGGACACTGGGAGTGACAGACACTGGGAGTGACGGACACCGTGAGTGAGGGTCACCGGCTGTGAGGGACACTGGGAGTGAGGGTACTGGGAGTGAAGGACACTGGGATTGAGGGACACCGGGAGTGAGGGACACCGGGAGTGAGGTACACTGGGAGTGAGGAACACCAGGAGTAAGGGCCACTTGGAGTGAGGGACACCGGGAATGAGGGGCACTTGGAGTGAGGGTCACCGGGAGTGAGAGACACTGGGAGTGAGAGACACTGGGAGTGAGGGAACTGGGCTTGAGGGAAACTGGGCATGAGGGACACCGGGAGTGAGGGACAGTGGTAGTGAGGGACACTGGGTGTGAGGGACACCGGGCGTGAGGGACACCGGGAGTGAGGGAACTGGAAGTGAGGGATACCGTGAGTGAGGGACAACGGGAGTGAGGGACACCGGGAATGAGGAACACTCGGAGTGAGGGACATCGGGAGTGAGGGACACTGGGAGTGAGTGTACTGGAAGTGAAGGACACTGGGAGCGAGGGACACCGGGAGTGAGGGAACTGGGAGTGAGGGACACTGGGAGTGAGGGACATCGGGATTGAGGGACACCAGGACTGAGGGAAACCGGGCGTGAGGGACACTGGGAGTGAGGGACACTGGGAGTGAGGGACACCAGGCGTGAGGGACATCGGGATTGAGGGACACCAGGAGTGAGGGACACTGTGAGTGAGGGACAGCGGGAGTGAGGGTCACTGGGAGTGACAGACACTGGGAGTGACGGACACCGTGCGTGAGGGTCACCGGCTGTGAGGGACACTGGGAGTGAGGGTACTGGGAGTGAAGGACACTGGGAGCGAGGGACACCGGGAGTGAGGGACATCGGGAGTGAGGGAACTGCGAGTGAGGGATACCATGAGTGAGGGACAACGGGAGTGAGGGACACCGGGAATGAGAAACACTTGGAGTGAGCGACACTGGGAGTGAGGGTACTGGGAGTAAAGGACACTGGGAGTGAGGGACACCGGGAGTGAGGAACTGGGAGTGAGGGACACCGGGTGTGAGGGACACCGGGAATGAGGAACACAGGGAGTGAGGGAACTGGGCTTGAGGGACACTGGGAGTGAGGGACACCGGGAGTGAGGGACAGTGGGAGTGAGGGTCTCTGGGAGTGAGGGACATTGAGAGTGAGGGACAGTGGGAGTGAGGGACACCGGGAGTGAGGGACACCGGGAGTCAGAGACACCGGGAGTGAGAGACACCGGGAGTGAGGGACACCGGCAGTGAGGGACACTGGGAGTGAGGGAACTGGGCTTCAGGGACACTGCGAGTGAGGCACACCGGGAGTGAGGGACACTGCGAGTGAGGGACAGTGGGAGTGAGGGACACTTGGAGTGACAGACGCTGGGAGTGACGGACGCCGTGAGTGAGGGTCACCGGCTGTGAGGGACACTGGGAGTGAGGGTACTCGGAGTGAAGGACACTGGGAGTGAGGGACACCGGGAGTGAGGTACATCGGGAGTGAGGTACACTAGGAGTGAGGGACACCGGGAGTAAGGGACACTTGGAGTGAGGGACACCAGGAATGAGGGACACTTGGAGTGAGGGTCACCGGGAGTGAGAGACACCGGGAGTGAGAGACACTGGGAGTGAGGGAACTGGGCTTGAGCGATACTGGGAGTGAGGGACACCGGGAGTGAGGGACAGTGGGAGTGAGGGACACTGGGAGTGAGGGACACCAGGCGTGAGGGACATCGGGAGTGAGGGACACCAGGAGTGAGGGACACTGCGAGTGAGGGACAGTGGGAGTGAGGGACACTGGGAGTGACAGACACTGGGAGTGATGGACACCGTGAGTGAGGGTCACCGGCTGTGAGGGACACTGGGAGTGAGGGTACTGGGAGTGAAGGACACTGGGATTGAGGGACACCGGGAGTGAGGGACACCGGGAGTGAGGTACACTGGGAGTGAGGAACACCAGGAGTAAGGGACACTTGGAGTGAGGGACACCGGGAATGAGGGGCACTTGGAGTGAGGGTCACCGGGAGTGAGAGACACTGGGAGTGAGAGACACTGGGAGTGAGGGAACTGGGCTTGAGGGACACTGGGCATGAGGGACACCGGGAGTGAGGGACAGTGGTAGTGAGGGACACTGGGTGTGAGGGACACCGGGCGTGAGGGACACCGGGAGTGAGGGAACTGGAAGTGAGGGATACCGTGAGTGAGGGACAACGGGAGTGAGGGACACCGGGAATGAGGAACACTCGGAGTGAGGGACATCGGGAGTGAGGGACACTGGGAGTGAGTGTACTGGAAGTGAAGGACACTGGGAGCGAGGGACACCGGGAGTGAGGGAACTGGGACTGAGGGAAACCGGGCGTGAGGCACACTGGGAGTGAGGGACACTGGGAGTGAGGGACACCGGGAGTGAGGGACACTGGGAGTGAGGGACACCGGCAGTGAGGGACACCGGGTGTGAGGCACACCGGGCGTGAGGGACACTGGGAGTGAGGTACACCGGGAGTGAGGGTCCCTGGGAGTGAGGGACACCGAGAGTGAGGAAAACTGGGAGTGAGGGACTTTGGGAGTGAGGATCACTGGGAGTGAGGCACACCAGGAGTGAGGGAACTGGGAATGAGGGTCTCTGGGAGTGAGGGACACCGGGAGTGAGGGAATCTCAGAGTGAGGGAACTGGGAGTGAGGGACACTGGGAGTGAGGGAACTGGGAGTGAGGGACACTGGGTGTGAGGGACACCGAGGGACACTGGAAGTGAGGGATACGGGGAGTGACGGAACTTGGAGTGAGGGACAGTGTGAGTGAGGGACAGTGGGAGTGAGGGACACCACGAATGAGGGACACCGGGAGTAAGGGATTCCAGGAGTGAAGGACACCAGGAGTGAGGGTACTGGGAGTGAAGGACACTGGGGGTGAGGGACACCGGGAGTGAGGGACACTGGGAGTGAGGGAACTGGGAGTGAGGGACTCCGGGAGTGAGGGTCACTCGGAGTGAGGGACATCGGGAGTGAGGGACACTGGGAGTGTGTGAAGTGGGAGTGAGGATCACTGGGAGTGAGGGACACTGGAAGTGAGGGACACTGGGAGTGAGGGACACCGGGAGTGAGGGACACCGGGAGGGAGGGACACTGGGAGTGAGGGACACCGGGAATGAGGGACACTGAGAGTGAGGGACACCTGAAAATGGGGACACAGGGAGTGAGGGAACTGGGAGTGAGGGACACCGGGAGTGAGGGAGACTGCAAGTGAGGGACACTGGGAGTGAGGGACACTGGGAGTGAGGAACACTGGGAGTGCGGGACACGGGAAATGAGGGACACCGGGAGTGAGGGAATGGGGAATGAGGGACACCGGGAGTGAGGGGCACCGGGAATGAGGGACATCGGCAGTGATGGACACCGGGAGTGAGCGACACTGGGAGTGAGGGATACCAGGAGTGAGGGACACTGGGAGAGAGGGACACCGGGAGTGAGAGACACCGGGAGTGAGGGACACTGGGAGTGAGGGACACCGGGAGTGAGGGACACCGGGAGAAAGGGACACTTGGTGTGAGGGACACCGGGAGTGAGGGACACCGGGAGTGAGGTAAACTGGGAGTGAGGAAAACCGGGAGTAAGGGACACTTGGAGTGAGGGACACCGGGAGTGAGGGACACCAGGAATGAGGGACACTTGGAGTGAGGGTCACCGGGAGTGAGAGACACCGGGAGTGAGAGACACTGGGAGTGAGGGAACCGGGCTTGAGGGACACCGGGAGTGAGGGACAGTGGGAGTGAGGGACACTGGGAGTGAGGGACACTGGGAGTGACGGACAAGGTGAGTGAGGGTCACCGGCTGTGAGGGACATTGGGAGTGAGGGACACCGGGAGTGAGGGACACTGCGAGTGAGGGACAGTGGGAGTGAGGGACAGTGGGAGTGAGGGACACTGCGAGTGAGGGACAGTGGGAGTGAGGGACAGTGCGAGTGACGGACACTGGGAGTGACGGACACTGGGAGTGACGGACAAGGTGAGTGAGGGTCACCGGCTGTGAGGGACATTGGGAGTGAGGGTACTGTGAGTGAAGGACACTGGGAGTGAGGGACACCAGGAGTGAGGGACATCGGGAGTGAGGTACACTAGGAGTGAGGGACACCGGGAGAAAGGGACACTTGGAGTGAGGGACACCAGGAATGAGGGACACTTGGAGTGAGGGTCACCGGGAGTGAGAGACACCGGGAGTGAGAGACGCTGGGAGTGAGGGAACTGGGCTTGAGGGATACTGGGAGTGAGAGACACCGGGTGTGAGGGACAGTGGGAGTGAGGGACACTGGGAGTGAGGGACACCAGGCGTGAGGGACATCGGGATTGAGGGACACCAGGAGTGAGGGACACTGTGAGTGAGGGACAGCGGGAGTGAGGGTCACTGGGAGTGACAGACACTGGGAGTGACGGACACCGTGAGTGAGGGTCACCGGCTGTGAGGGACACTGGGAGTGAGGGTACTGGGAGTGAAGGACACTGGGAGCGAGGGACACCGGGAGTGAGGGACATCGGGAGTGAGGGAACTGCGAGTGAGGGATACCATGAGTGAGGGACAACGGGAGTGAGGGACACCGGGAATGAGAAACACTTGGAGTGAGCGACACTGGGAGTGAGGGTACTGGGAGTAAAGGACACTGGGAGTGAGGGACACCGGGAGTGAGGAACTGGGAGTGAGGGACACCGGGTGTGAGGGACACCGGGAATGAGGAACACTGGGAGTGAGGGAACTGGGCTTGAGGGACACTGGGAGTGAGGGACACCGGGAGTGAGGGGCAGTGGGAGTGAGGGTCACTGGGAGTGAGGGACATTGAGAGTGAGGGACAGTGGGAGTGAGGGACACCGGGAGTGAGGGACACCGGGAGTCAGAGACACCGGGAGTGAGAGACACCGGGAGTGAGGGACACCGGCAGTGAGGGACACTGGGAGTGAGGGAACTGGGCTTCAGGGACACTGCGAGTGAGGCACACCGGGAGTGAGGGACACTGCGAGTGAGGGACAGTGGGAGTGAGGGACACTTGGAGTGACAGACGCTGGGAGTGACGGACGCCGTGAGTGAGGGTCACCGGCTGTGAGGGACACTGGGAGTGAGGGTACTGGGAGTGAAGGACACTGGGAGTGAGGGACACCGGGAGTGAGGTACATCGGGAGTGAGGTACACTAGGAGTGAGGGACACCGGGAGTAAGGGACACTTGGAGTGAGGGACACTTGGAGTGAGGGTCACCGGGAGTGAGAGACACCGGGAGTGAGAGACACTGGGAGTGAGGGAACTGGGCTTGAGCGATACTGGGAGTGAGGGACACCGGGAGTGAGGGACAGTGGGAGTGAGGGACACTGGGAGTGAGGGACACCAGGCGTGAGGGACATCGGGAGTGAGGGACACCAGGAGTGAGGGATACTGCGAGTGAGGGACAGTGGGAGTGAGGGACACTGGGAGTGACAGACACTGGGAGTGACGGACACCGTGAGTGAGGGTCACCGGCTGTGAGGGACACTGGGAGTGAGGGTACTGGGAGTGAAGGACACTGGGATTGAGGGACACCGGGAGTGAGGGACACCGGGAGTGAGGTACACTGGGAGTGAGGAACACCAGGAGTAAGGGGCACTTGGAGTGAGGGTCACCGGGAGTGAGAGACACTGGGAGTGAGAGACACTGGGAGTGAGGGAACTGGGCTTGAGGGACACTGGGCATGAGGGACACCGGGAGTGAGGGACAGTGGTAGTGAGGGACACTGGGTGTGAGGGACACCGGGCGTGAGGGACACCGCGAGTGAGGGAACTGGAAGTGAGGGATACCGTGAGTGAGGGACAACGGGAGTGAGGGACACCGGGAATGAGGAACACTCGGAGTGAGGGACATCGGGAGTGAGGGACACTGGGAGTGAGTGTACTGGAAGTGAAGGACACTGGGAGCGAGGGACACCGGGAGTGAGGGAACTGGGAGTGAGGGACACTGGGAGTGAGGGACACCGGCAGTGAGGGACACCGGGACTGAGGGAAACCGGGCGTGAGGGACACTGGGAGTGAGGGACACTGGGAGTGAGGGACACCGGGAGTGAGGGACACTGGGAGTGAGGGACACCGGCAGTGAGGGACACCGGGTGTGAGGCACACCGGGCGTGAGGGACACTGGGAGTGAGGTACACCGGGAGTGAGGGTCCCTGGGAGTGAGGGACACCGAGAGTGAGGAAAACTGGGAGTGAGGGACTTTGGGAGTGAGGATCACTGTGAGTGAGGCACACCAGGAGTGAGGGAACTGGGAATGAGGGTCTCTGGGAGTGAGGGACACCGGGAGTGAGGGAATCTCAGAGTGAGGGAACTGGGAGTGAGGGACACTGGGAGTGAGGGAACTGGGAGTGAGGGACAATGGGTGTGAGGGACACCGAGGGACACTGGAAGTGAGGGATACGGGGAGTGAGGGAACTTGGAGTGAGGGACACTGTGAGTGAGGGACAGTGGGAGTGAGGGACACCACGAATGAGGGACACCGGGAGTAAGGGATACCAGAAGTGAAGGACACCAGGAGTGAGGGTACTGGGAGTGAAGGACACTGGGGGTGAGGGACACCGGGAGTGAGGGACACTGGGAGTGAGGGAACTGGGAGTGAGGGACTCCGGGAGTGAGGGTCACTCGGAGTGAGGGACATCGGGAGTGAGGGACACTGGGAGTGTGTGAAGTGGGAGTGAGGATCACTGGGAGTGAGGGACACTGGAAGTGAGGGACACTGGGAGTGAGGGACACCGGGAGTGAGGGACACTGGGAGGGAGGGACACTGGGAGTGAGGGACACCGGGAATGAGGGACACTGAGAGTGAGGGACACTGAGAGTGAGGGACACCTGACAATGGGGACACAGGGAGTGAGGGAACTGGGAGTGAGGGACACCGGGAGTGAGGGAGACTGCAAGTGAGGGACACTGGGAGTGAGGGACACTGGGAGTGAGGAACACTGGGAGTGCGGGACACGGGAAATGAGGGACACCGGGAGTGAGGGGATGGGGAGTGAGCGACACCGGGAGTGAGGGGCACCGGGAATGAGGGACATCGGCAGTGATGGACACCGGGAGTGAGGGACACTGGGAGTGAGGGATACCAGGAGTGAGGGACACTGGGAGAGAGGGACACCGGGAGTGAGAGACACCGGGAGTGAGGGACACTGGGAGTGAGGGACACCGGGAGTGAGGGACACCGGGAGTAAGGGACACTTGGTGTGAGGGACACCAGGAGTGAGGGACACCGGGAGTGAGGTAAACTGGGAGTGAGCTAAACCGGGAGTAAGGGACACTTGGAGTGAGGGACACCGGGAGTGAGGGACACCAGGAATGAGGGACACTTGGAGTGAGGGTCACCGGGAGTGAGAGACACCGGGAGTGAGGGACAGTGGGAGTGAGGGACACTGGGAGTGAGGGACACCAGGCGTGAGGGACATCGGGATTGAGGGACACCAGGAGTGAGGGACACTGTGAGTGAGGGACAGCGGGAGTGAGGGTCACTGGGAGTGACAGACACTGGGAGTGACGGACACCGTGAGTGAGGGTCACCGGCTGTGAGGGACACTGGGAGTGAGGGTACTGGGAGTGAAGGACACTGGGAGCGAGGGACACCGGGAGTGAGGGACATCGGGAGTGAGGGAACTGCGAGTGAGGGATACCATGAGTGAGGGACAACGGGAGTGAGGGACACCGGGAATGAGAAACACTTGGAGTGAGCGACACTGGGAGTGAGGGTACTGGGAGTAAAGGACACTGGGAGTGAGGGACACCGGGAGTGAGGAACTGGGAGTGAGGGACACCGGGTGTGAGGGACACCGGGAATGAGGAACACTGGGAGTGAGGGAACTGGGCTTGAGGGACACTGGGAGTGAGGGACACCGGGAGTGAGGGACAGTGGGAGTGAGGGTCACTGGGAGTGAGGGACATTGAGAGTGAGGGACAGTGGGAGTGAGGGACACCGGGAGTGAGGGACACCGGGAGTCAGAGACACCGGGAGTGAGAGACACCGGGAGTGAGGGACACCGGCAGTGAGGGACACTGGGAGTGAGGGAACTGGGCTTCAGGGACACTGCGAGTGAGGCACACCGGGAGTGAGGGACACTGTGAGTGAGGGACAGTGGGAGTGAGGGACACTTGGAGTGACAGACGCTGGGAGTGACGGACGCCGTGAGTGAGGGTCACCGGCTGTGAGGGACACTGGGAGTGAGGGTACTGGGAGTGAAGGACACTGGGAGTGAGGGACACCGGGAGTGAGGTACATCGGGAGTGAGGTACACTAGGAGTGAGGGACACCGGGAGTAAGGGACACTTGGAGTGAGGGACACCAGGAATGAGGGACACTTGGAGTGAGGGTCACCGGGAGTGAGAGACACCGGGAGTGAGAGACACTGGGAGTGAGGGAACTGGGCTTGAGCGATACTGGGAGTGAGGGACACCGGGAGTGAGGGACAGTGGGAGTGAGGGACACTGGGAGTGAGGGACACCAGGCGTGAGGGACATCGGGAGTGAGGGACACCAGGAGTGAGGGACACTGCGAGTGAGGGACAGTGGGAGTGAGGGACACTGGGAGTGACAGACACTGGGAGTGACGGACACCGTGAGTGAGGGTCACCGGCTGTGAGGGCACTGGGAGTGAGGGTACTGGGAGTGAAGGACACTGGGATTGAGGGACACCGGGAGTGAGGGACACCGGGAGTGAGGTACACTGGGAGTGAGGAACACCAGGAGTAAGGGACACTTGGAGTGAGGGACACCGGGAGTGAGAGACACTGGGAGTGAGAGACACTGGGAGTGAGGGAACTGGGCTTGAGGGACACTGGGCATGAGGGACACCGGGAGTGAGGGACAGTGGTAGTGAGGGACACTGGGTGTGAGGGACACCGGGCGTGAGGGACACCGGGAGTGAGGGAACTGGAAGTGAGGGATACCGTGAGTGAGGGACAACGGGAGTGAGGGACACCGGGAATGAGGAACACTCGGAGTGAGGGACATCGGGAGTGAGGGACACTGGGAGTGAGTGTACTGGAAGTGAAGGACACTGGGAGCGAGGGACACCGGGAGTGAGGGAACTGGGAGTGAGGGACACTGGGAGTGAGGGACACCGGCAGTGAGGGACACCGGGACTGAGGGAAACCGGGCGTGAGGGACACTGGGAGTGAGGGACACTGGGAGTGAGGGACACCGAGAGTGAGGAAAACTGGGAGTGAGGGACTTTGGGAGTGAGGATCACTGGGAGTGAGGCACACCAGGAGTGAGGGAACTGGGAATGAGGGTCTCTGGGAGTGAGGGACACCGGGAGTGAGGGAATCTCAGAGTGAGGGAACTGGGAGTGAGGGACACTGGGAGTGAGGGAACTGGGAGTGAGGGACAATGGGTGTGAGGGACACCGAGGGACACTGGAAGTGAGGGATATGGGGAGTGAGGGAACTTGGAGTGAGGGACACTGTGAGTGAGGGACAGTGGGAGTGAGGGACACCACGAATGAGGGACACCGGGAGTAAGGGATACCAGGAGTGAAGGACACCAGGAGTGAGGGTACTGGGAGTGAAGGACACTGGGGGTGAGGGACACCGGGAGTGAGGGACACTGGGAGTGAGGGAACTGGGAGTGAGGGACTCCGGGAGTGAGGGTCACTCGGAGTGAGGGACATCGGGAGTGAGGGACACTGGGAGTGTGTGAAGTGGGAGTGAGGATCACTGGGAGTGAGGGACACTGGAAGTGAGGGACACTGGGAGTGAGGGACACCGGGAGTGAGGGACACTGGGAGGGAGGGACACTGGGAGTGAGGGACACCGGGAATGAGGGACACTGAGAGTGAGGGACACTGAGAGTGAGGGACACCTGACAATGGGGACACAGGGAGTGAGGGAACTGGGAGTGAGGGACACCGGGAGTGAGGGAGACTGCAAGTGAGGGACACTGGGAGTGAGGGACACTGGGAGTGAGGAACACTGGGAGTGCGGGACACGGGAAATGAGGGACACCGGGAGTGAGGGGATGGGGAGTGAGGGACACCGGGAGTGAGGGGCACCGGGAATGAGGGACATCGGCAGTGATGGACACCGGGAGTGAGGGACACTGGGAGTGAGGGATACCAGGAGTGAGGGACACTGGGAGAGAGGGACACTGGGAGTGAGAGACACCGGGAGTGAGGGACACTGGGAGTGAGGGACACCGGGAGTGAGGGACACCGGGAGTAAGGGACACTTGGTGTGAGGGACACCAGGAGTGAGGGACACCGGGAGTGAGGTAAACTGGGAGTGAGGAAAACCGGGAGTAAGGGACACTTGGAGTGAGGGACACCGGGAGTGAGGGACACCAGGAATGAGGGACACTTGGAGTGAGGGTCACCGGGAGTGAGAGACACCGGGAGTGAGAGACACTGGGAGTGAGGGAACCGGGCTTGAGGGACACCGGGAGTGAGGAACATTGGGATTGAGGGACACTGGGAGTGAGGGACACCAGGCGTGAGGGACATCGGGAGTGAGGGACACCGGGAGTGAGGGACACTGCGAGTGAGGGACAGTGGGAGTGAGGGACAGTGGGAGTGACGGACACTGGGAGTGACGGACAAGGTGAGTGAGGGTCACCGGTTGTGAGGGACATTGGGAGTGAGGGTACTGTGAGTGAAGGACACTGGGAGTGAGGGACACCAGGAGTGAGGGGCATCGGGAGTGAGGTACACTAGGAGTGAGGGACACCGGGAGAAAGGGACACTTGGAGTGAGGGACACCAGGAATGAGGGACACTTGGAGTGAGGGTCACCGGGAGTGAGAGACACCGGGAGTGAGAGACACTGGGAGTGAGGGAACTGGGCTTGAGGGATACTGGGAGTGAGGGACACCGGGAGTGAGGGACAGTGGGAGAGAGGGACACTGGGAGTGAGGGACACCAGGCGTGAGGGACATCGGGATTGAGGGACACCAGGAGTGAGGGACACTGTGAGTGAGGGACAGTGGGAGTGAGGGTCACTGGGAGTGACAGACACTGGGAGTGACGGTCACCGTGAGTGAGGGTCACCGGCTGTGAGGGACACTGGGAGTGAGGGTACTGGGAGTGAAGGACACTTGGAGCGAGGGACACCGGGAGTGAGGGACATCAGGAGTGAGGGAACTGCGAGTGAGGGATACCATGAGTGAGGGACAACGGGAGTGAGGGACACCGGGAATGAGGAGCACTGGGAGTGAGTGACACTGGGAGTGAGGGTACTGGGAGTGAAGGACACTGGGAGTGAGGGACACCAGGAGTGAGGGAACTGGGAGTGAGGGACACCGGGTGCGCGGGACACCGGGAATGAGGAACACTGGGACTGAGGGAACTGGGCTTGAGGGACACCGGGAGTGAGGGACACCGGGAGTGAGGGACACTGGGAGTGAGGGACACCAGGAGTGAGGGACACCAGGAGTCAGAGACACCGGGAGTGAGAGACACCGGGAGCGAGGGACACCGGCAGTGAGGGACACTGGGAGTGAGGGAACTGGGCTTCAGGGACACTGCGAGTGAGGGACACTGCGAGTGAGGGACGCTGGGTGTGAGGGACACTGGGAGTGAGGGACACCGGGAATGAGGGACACTGAGAGTGAGGGACACCTGAAAATTGGGACACAGGGAGTGAGGGAACTGGGAGTGAGGGACACCGGGAGTGAGGGAGACTGCAAGTGAGGGACACTGGGATTGAGGGACACTGGGAGTGAGGAACACTGGGAGTGCGGGACACGGGAAATGAGGGACACCGGGAGTGAGGGACACTGGCAGTGAGGGAATGGGGAGTGAGTGACACCGGGAGTGAGGGGCACCGGGAATGAGGGACATCGGCAGTGATGGACACCGGGAGTGAGGGACAC
The DNA here is from genome assembly GCF_052327205.1 of Somniosus microcephalus. Taxonomy (NCBI): domain Eukaryota; kingdom Metazoa; phylum Chordata; class Chondrichthyes; order Squaliformes; family Somniosidae; genus Somniosus; species Somniosus microcephalus. The sequence continues at coordinate 32,536,132 of NW_028225179.1, read as the reverse complement.
TGGGAGTGAGGGATACCAGGAGTGAGGGACACTGGGAGAGAGGGACACCGGGAGTGAGAGACACCGGGAGTGAGGGACACTGGGAGTGAGGGACACCGGGAGTGAGGGACACCGGGAGTAAGGGACACTTGGTGTGAGGGACACCAGGAATGAGGGACACCGGGAGTGAGGTAAACTGGGAGTGAGGGAAACCGGGAGTAAGGGACACTTGGAGTGAGGGACACCGGGAGTGAGGGACACCGGGAGTGAGGGACACTGCAAGTGAGGGACAGTGGGAGTGAGGGACACTGGGAGTGACAGACACTGGGAGTGACGGACAAGGTGAGTGAGGGTCACCGGCTGTGAGGGACATTGGGAGTGAGGGTACTGTGAGTGAAGGACACTGGGAGTGAGGGACACCAGGAGTGAGGGACATCGGGAGTGAGGTACACTAGGAGTGAGGGACACCGGGAGAAAGGGACACTTGGAGTGAGGGACACCAGGAATGAGGGACACTTGGAGTGAGGGTCACCGGGAGTGAGAGACACCGGGAGTGAGAGACACTGGGAGTGAGGGAACTGGGCTTGAGGGATACTGGGAGTGAGGGACACCGGGAGTGAGGGACAGTGGGAGTGAGTGACACTGGGAGTGAGGGACACCAGGCGTGAGGGACATCGGGATTGAGGGACACCAAGAGTGAGGGACACTGTGAGTGAGGGACAGTGGGAGTGAGGGTCACTGGGAGTGACAGACACTGGGAGTGACGGACACCGTGAGTGAGGGTCACCGGCTGTGAGGGACACTGGGAGTGAGGGTACTGGGAGTGAAGGACACTGGGAGCGAGGGACACCGGGAGTGAGGGACATCAGGAGTGAGGGAACTGCGAGTGAGGGATACCATGAGTGAGGGACAACGGGAGTGAGGGACACCGGGAATGAGGAACACTGGGAGTGAGGGACACTGGGAGTGAGGGTACTGGGAGTGAAGGACACTGGGAGTGAGGGACACCGGGAGTGAGGGAACTGGGAGTGAGGGACACCGGGTGCGCGGGACACCGGGAATGAGGAACACTGGGAGTGAGGGAACTGGGCTTGAGGGACACCGGGAGTGAGGGACACCGGGAGTGAGGGACACTGGGAGTGAGGGACATTGAGAGTGAGGGACAGTGGGAGTGAGGGACACCGGGAGTGAGGGACACCAGGAGTCAGAGACACCGGGAGTGAGAGACACCGGGAACGAGGGACACCGGCAGTGAGGGACACTGGGAGAGGGGAACTGGGTTTCAGGGACACTGCGAGTGAGGGACACTGCGAGTAAGGGACGCTGGGTGTGAGGGACACCGGGAGTGAGGAAAACTGGGAGTGAGGGACATTGGGAGTGAGGATCACTGGGAGTGAGGGGCAGCGGCAGTGAGGGAACTGGCAGTGAGCGCTAATGGGAGTGAGGGACACCGGGAGTGAGGAATACTGAGAGTGAGGAACATCAGGAGTAATGGATACCGGGAGTGAGGGACACTGGGAGTGAGGGACACTTGGAGTGAGGGACACTGGGAGTGAAGGACACCGGGAGTGAGGAACACCAGCAGTAAGGGACACTTGGAGTGAGGGACACTGGGAATGAGGGACACTTGGAGTGAGGGTCACCGGGAGTGAGAGACACTGGGAGTGAGAGACACTGGGAGTGAGGGAACTGGGCTTGAGGGACACTGGGCGTGAGGGACACCGGGAGTGAGGGACAGTGGTAGTGAGGGACACTGGGTGTGAGGGACACCGGGCGTGAGGGACATCGGGAGTGAGGGAACTGGAAGTTAGGGATACCGTGAGTGAGGGACAACGGGAGTGAGGGACACCAGGAATGAGGAACACTCGGAGTGAGGGACATCGGGAGTGAGGGACACTGGGAGTGAGGGTACTGGAAGTGAAGGACACTGGTAGCGAGGGACACCGGGAGTGAGGGAACTGGGAGTGAGGGACACTGGGGGTGAGGGACACCGGCAGTGAGGGACACAGGGACTGAGGGAAACCGGGCGTGAGGGACACTGGGAGTGAGGGACACCTGGAGTGAGGGACACTGGGAGTGAGGAACACTGGCGGTGAGGGACACCGGGAGTGAGGCACACCGGGAGTGAGGGACACTGGGAGTGAGGGAACTGGGAGTGAGGGACACCGGGACTGAGGGACACCGGGCGCGAGGGACACTGGGAGTGAGGTACACCGGGAGTGAGGTTCCCTGGGAGTGAGGGACACCGGGAGTGAGGAAAACTGGGAGTGAGGGACTTTGGGAGTGAGGATCACTGGGAGTGAGGGGCAGCGGGAGCGAGGGAACTGGGAGTGAGGGTCTCTGGGTGTGAGGGACACCAGGAGTGAGGGAATCTCAGAGTGAGGGAGCTGGGAGTGAGGGACACTGGGAGCGAGGGAACTGGGAGTGGGGGACACTGGGTGTGAGGGACACCGAGGGACACCAGGAGTGAGGGATACGGGGAGTGAGGGAACTTGGAGTTAGGGACACTGTGAGTGAGGGACAGTGGGAGTGAGGGACACCAGGAATGTGGGACACCGGGAGTAAGGGACACCAGGAGTGAAGGACACCAGGAGTGAGGGTACTGGGAGTAAAGGACACTGGGGGTGAGGAACACTGGGAATGAGGGACACTGGGATTGAGGGAACTGGGAGTGAGGGACTCCGGGAGTGAGGGTCACTGGGAGTGAGGGACATCGGGAGTGAGGGACACTGGGAGTGCTGGAATTGGGAGTGAGGGACACTGGGAGTGAGGGACACTGGAAGTGAGGGACACTGGGAGTGAGGAACACTGGGAGTGAGGGACACTGGGAATGATGGACACCGGCAGTGAGGGAACTGGGAGTGAGGGACACCGGGAGTGAGGGACACTGGGAGTGAGGGACACTGGGAGTGAGGGACACCGGGAATGAGGGACACTGGGAGTGAGGGACACCGGGAATGAGGGACACTGGGAGTGAGGGACACCTGAAATTGGGGCACCGGGAGTGAGGGAACTGGGAGTGAGGGACACCGGGACTGAGGAAGACTGTGAGTGGGGGACACTGGGAGTGAGGGACACTGGGAGTGAGGAATACTGGGAGTGAGGGACACCAGAAATGAGGGACATCCGGAGTGAGGGAATGGGGAGTGAGGGACACCGGGAGTGAGGGACACTGGGAGTGAGGGACACCAGGAATGAGGGACACTTGGAGTGAGGGTCACCGGGAGTGAGAGACACCGGGAGTGAGAGACACTGGGAGTGAGGGAACTGGGCTTGAGTGATACTGGGAGTGAGGGACACCGGGAGTGAGGGACAGTGGGAGTGAGGGACACTGGGAGTGAGGGACACCAGGCGTGAGGGACATCGGGATTGAGGGACACCAAGAGTGAGGGACACTGTGAGTGAGGGACAGTGGGAGTGAGGGTCACTGGGAGTGACAGACACTGGGAGTGACGGACACCGTGAGTGAGGGTCACCGGCTGTGAGGGACACTGGGAGTGAGGGTACTGGGAGTGAAGGACACTGGGAGCGAGGGACACCGGGAGTGAGGGACATCAGGAGTGAGGGAACTGCGAGTGAGGGATACCATGAGTGAGGGACAACGGGAGTGAGGGACACCGGGAAAGAGGAACACTGGGAGTGAGGGACACTGGGAGTGAGGGTACTGGGAGTGAAGGACACTGGGAGTGACGGACACCGGGAGTGAGGGAACTGGGAGTGAGGGACACCGGGTGCGCGGGACACCGGGAATGAGGAACACTGGGAGTGAGGGAACTGGGCTTGAGGGACACCGGGAGTGAGGGACACCGGGAGTGAGGGACACTGGGTGTGAGGGACATTGAGAGTGAGGGACAGTGGGAGTGAGGGACACCGGGAGTGAGGGACACCAGGAGTCAGAAATACCAGGAGTGAGAGACACCGGGAACGAGGGATACCGGCAGTGAGGGACACTGGGAGTGAGGGAACTGGGCTTCAGGGACACTGCGAGTGAGGGACACTGCGAGTGAGGGACGCTGGGTGTGAGGGACACTTGGAGTGAGGGACACCGGGAGTGAGGAAAACTGGGAGTGAGGGACATTGGGAGTGAGGATCACTGGGAGTGAGGGGCAGCGGCAGTGAGGGAACTGGGAGTGAGCGCCAATGGGAGTGAGGGACACCGGGAGTGAGGAATACTGGGAGTGAGTTACATCAGGAGTGATGGATACCGGGAGTGAGGGACACTGGGAGTGAGGGACACTTGGAGTGAGGGACACTGGGAGTGAAGGATACTGGGAGTGAAGGACACCGGGAGTGAGGGCCACTGGGAAAGAGGGACACAGGGAGTGAGTGACACTTGGAGTGAGGGACACTGGGAGTGAAGGACACCGGGAGTGAGGAACACCAGCAGTAAGGGACACTTGGAGTGAGGGACACCGGGAATGAGGGACACTTGGAGTGAGGGTCACCGGGAGTGAGAGACACTGGGAGTGAGAGACACTGGGAGTGAGGGAACTGGGCTTGAGGGACACTGGGCGTGAGGGACACCGGGAGTGAGGGACAGTGGTAGTGAGGGACACTGGGTGTGAGGGACACCGGGCGTGAGGGACATCGGGAGTGAGGGAACTGGAAGTTAGCGATACCGTGAGTGAGGGACAACGGGAGTGAGGGACACCAGGAATGAGGAACACTCGGAGTGAGGGACATCGGGAGTGAGGGACACTGGGAGTGAGGGTACTGGAAGTGAAGGACACTGGTAGCGAGGGACACCGGGAGTGAGGGTACTGGGAGTGAGGGACACTGGGGGTGAGGTACATCGGCAGTGAGGGACACAGGGACTGAGGGAAACCGGGCGTGAGGGACACTGGGAGTGAGGGACACCCGGAGTGAGGGACACTGGGAGTGCGGGACACTGGCAGTGAGGGACACCGGGAGTGAGGCACACCGGGAGTGAGGGACACTGGGAGTGAGGGAACTGGGCGTGAGGGACACCGGGACTGAGGGACACCGGGCGCGAGGGACACTGGGAGTGAGGTACACCGGGAGTGAGGTTCCCTGGGAGTGAGGGACACCGGGAGTGAGGAAAACTGGGAGTGAGGGACTTTGGGAGTGAGGATCACTGGGAGTGAGGGGCAGCGGGAGTGAGGGAACTGGGAGTGAGGGTCTCTGGGTGTGAGGGACACCAGGAGTGAGGGAATCTCAGAGTGAGGGAACTGGGAGTGAGGGACACTGGGAGCGAGGGAACTGGGAGTGAGGGACACTGGGTGTGAGGGACACCGAGGGACACCAGGAGTGAGGGATACGGGGAGTGAGGGAACTTGGAGTTAGGGACACTGTGAATGAGGGACAGTGGGAGTGAGGGACACCAGGAATGTGGGACACCGGGAGTAAGGGACACCAGGAGTGAAGGACACCAGGAATGAGGGACACTTGGAGTGAGTGTCACCGGGAGTGAGAGGCACCGGGAGTGAGAGACACTGGGAGTGAGGGAACTGGGCTTGAGGGATACTGGGAGTGAGGGACACCGGGATTGAGGGACAGTGGGAGTGAGGGACACTGGGAGTAAGGGACACCAGACGTGAGGGACATCGGGAGTGAGGGACACCAGGAGTGAGGGACACTGCGAGTGAGGGACAGTGGGAATGAGGGACACTGTGAGTGACAGACACTGGGAGTGATGGACACCGTGAGTGAGTGTCACTGGCTGTGAGGGACACTGGGAGTGAGGGTACTGGGAGTGAAGGACACTGGGAGTGAGGGACACCGGGAGTGAGGGACATCGGGAGTGAGGGAACTGAGAGTGAGGGATACCATGAGTGAGGGACAACAGGAGTGAGGGACACCGGGAATGAGGAACACTGGGAGTAAGGGACACCGGGAGTGAGGGAACTGGGAGTGAGGGACACCGGGTGTGAGGGACACCGGGAATGAGGAACACTGGGAGTGAGGGAACTGGGCTTGAGGGACACTGGGAGTGAGGGACACCGGGAGTGAGGGTCTGCGGGAGTGAGTGTCACTGGGAGTGAGGGACATCGGGAGAGAGGGACACTGGGAGTGCGGGACGTGGGAGTGAGGGACACTGGGAGTGAGGGACACTGGAAGTGAGGGACACTGGGAGTGAGGAACACTGGGAGTGAGGAACACTGGGAATGATGGACACCGGGAGTGAGGGAACTGGGAGTGAGGGACACCGGGAGTGAGGGACACTGGGAGTGAGGGACACTGGGTGTGAGGGACACCGGGAATGAGGGACACTGGGAGTGAGGGACACTTGAAAATGGGGACACCGGGAGTGAGGGAACTGGGAGTGAGGGACTCCGGGAGTGAGGGAGACTGCAAGTGAGGGACACTGGGAGTGAGGGACACTGGGAGTGAGGAACACTGGGAGTGAGGGACACCGGATATGAGGGACACCGGGAGTGAGGGACTGGGGAGTGAGGAACACCGGGAGTGAGGGGCACCGGGAATGAGGGACACCGGCAGTGATGGAGACCGGGAGTGAGGGACACTGGGAGTGAGGGACACCAGGAGTGAGGGACACTGGGCGAGAGGGACACCGGGAGTGAGAGACACCGGGAGTGAGGGACACCGGGAGTGAGGGACACTGGGAGTGAGGGACACCGGGAGTGAGGGACACCGGGAGTAAGGGACACTTGGAGTGAGGGTCACCGGGAGTGAGAGACACCGGGAGTGAGAGACACTGGGAGTGAGGGAACTGGGCTTGATGGATACTGGGAGTGAGGGACAGTGGGAGTGAGGGACACTGGGAGTGAGGGACACCAGGCGTGAGGGACATCTGGAGTGAGGGACACCAGGAGTGAGGGACACTGCGAGTGAGGGACAGTGGAATAAAGGGACACTGGGAGTGACAGACACTGGGAGTGACGGACACCGTGAGTGAGGGTCACCGGATGTGAGGGACACTGGGAGTGAGGGTACTGGGAGTGAAGGAAACTGGGAGTGAGGGACACCGGGAGTGAGGGACATCGGGAGTGAGGGAACTGCGAGTGAGGGATACCATGAGTGAGGGACAACAGGAGTGTGGGACACCGGGAATGAGAAACACTGGGAGTGAGGGACACTGGGAGTGAGGGTACTGGGAGTGAAGGACACTGGGAGTGAGGGACACCGGGAGTGAGGGAACTGGGAGTGAGGGACACCGGGTGTGAGGGACACCGGGAATGAGGAACACTGGGAGTGAGGGAACTGGGCTTGAGGGGCACTGGGAGTGAGGGACACCGGGAGTGAGGGACAGTGGGAGTGAGGGACACTGGGAGTGAGGGACATTGAGAGTGAGGGACAGTGGGAGTGAGGGACACCGGGAGTGAGTGACACCGGGAGTCAGAGACACCAGGAGTGAGAGACACCGGGAGTGAGGGACACCGGCAGTGAGGGACACTGGGAGTGAGGGAACTGGGCTTCAGGGACACTGCGAGTGAGGGACACTGCGAGTGAGGGAAGCTGGGTGTGAGGGACACTGGGAGTGAGGGGCACCGGGAGTGAGGAAAATTGGGAGTGAGGGACTTTGGGAGTGAGGATCACTGGGAGTGAGGGGCAGCGGCAGTGAGGGAACTGGGAGTGAGCGCCAATGGGAGTGAGGGTCACCGGGAGTGAGGAATACTGGGAGTGAGGAACATCGGGAGTGATGGACACCGGGAGTGAGGGACACTGGGAGTGAGGGACACTGGGAGTGAGGGACACTGGGAGTGAGGGACACCGGGAGTGAGGGACACTGGGAAAGAGGGACACCGGGAGTGAGAGACACAGGGAGTGAGGGACACTGGGAGTGAGGGACACCGAGAGTGAGGGACACTTGGAGTGCGGGACAATGGGAGTGAGGGACACTGGGAATGATGGATCCAGGAGTGAGGGAACGGGGAGTGAGGTACACCGGGAGTGAGGGACACTGGGAGTGAGGGACACTGGGAGTGAGGGACACCGGGAATGAGGGACACTGGGAGTGAGGGACACCTGAAAATGGGGTTCCGGGAGTGAGGGAACTGGGAGTGAGGGACACCGGGAGTGAGGGAGACTGCGAGTGAGGGACACTGGGAGTGAGGGACACTGGGAGTGGGGAACACTGGGAGTGAGGGACACCGGAAATGAGGGACACCGGGAATGAGGGACATCGGCAGTGATGGACAACGGGAGTGAGGGGCACTGGGAGTGAGGGACACCAGGAGTGAGGGACACTGGGAGAGAGGGACACCGGGAGTGAGAGACACTGGGAGTGGGGGACACTGGGAGTGAGGGACACCGGGAGTGAGGGACACCGGGAGTGAGGCACACCGGGAGTGAGGGACACTGGGAGTGAGGGAACTGGGAGTGAGGGACACCGGGACTGAGGGACACCGGGCGCGAGGGAAACTGGGAGTGAGGCACACCGGGAGTGAGGTTCCCTGGGAGTGAGGGACACCGGGAGTGAGGAAAACTGGGAGTGAGGGACTTTGGGAGTGAGGATCACTGGGAGTGAGGGGCAGCGGGAGTGAGGGAACTGGGAGTGAGGGTCTCTGGGTGTGAGGGACACCAGGAGTGAGGGAATCTCAGAGTGAGGGAACTGGGAGTGAGGGACACTGGGAGCGAGGGACACCGGGAGTGAGGAAAACTGGGAGTGAGGGACACCGAGGGACACCAGGAGTGAGGGATACGGGGAGTGAGGGAACTTGGAGTTAGGGACACTGTGAATGAGGGACAGTGGGAGTGACGGACACCAGGAATGTGGGACACCGGGAGTAAGGGACACCAGGAGTGAAGGACACCAGGAATGAGGGACACTTGGAGTGAGTGTCACCGGGAGTGAGAGGCACCGGGAGTGAGAGACACTGGGAGTGAGGGAACTGGGCTTGAGAGATACTGGGAGTGAGGGACACCGGGATTGAGGGACAGTGGGAGTGAGGGACACTGGGAGTGAGGGACACCAGACGTGAGGGACATCGGGAGTGAGGGACACCAGCAGTGAGGGACACTGCGAGTGAGGGACAGTGGGAATGAGGGACACTGTGAGTGACAGACACTGGGAGTGATGGACACCGTGAGTGAGTGTCACTGGCTGTGAGGGACACTGGGAGTGAGGGTACTGGGAGTGAAGGACACTGGGAGTGAGGGACACCGGGAGTGAGGGACATCGGGAGTGAGGGAACTTAGAGTGAGGGATACCATGAGTGAGGGACAACAGGAGTGAGGGACACCGGGAATGAGGAACACTGGGAGTGAGGGACACTGGGAGTGAGGGTACTGGGAGTGAAGGACACTGGGAGTGAGGGACACCAGGAGTGAGGGAACTGGGAGTGAGGGACACCGAGTGTGAGGGACACCGGGAATGAGGAACACTGGGAGTGAGGGAACTGGGCTTGAGGGACACAGGGAGTGAGGGACACCGGGAGTGAGGGTCTCCGGGAGTGAGGGTCACTGGGAGTGAGGAACACTGGGAATGATGGACACCGGGAGTGAGGGAACTGGGAGTGAGGGACACCGGGAGTGAGGGACACTGGGAGTGAGGGACACTGGGTGTGAGGGACACCGGGAATGAGGGACACTGGGAGTGAGGGACACCTGAAAATGGGGACACCGGGAGTGAGGGAACTGGGAGTGAGGGACTCCGGGAGTGAGGGAGACTGCAAGTGAGGGACACTGGGAGTGAGGGACACTGGGAGTGAGGAACACTGGGAGTGAGGGACACCGGATATGAGGGACACCGGGAGTGAGGGACTGGGGAGTGAGGGACACCGGGAGTGAGGGGCACCGTGAATGAGGGACATCGGCAGTGATGGAGACCGGGAGTGAGGGACACTGGGAGTGAGGGACACCAGGAGTGAGGGACACTGGGCGAGAGGGACACCGGGAGTGAGAGACACCGGGAGTGAGGGACACCGGGAGTGAGGGACACTGGGAGTGAGGGACACCGGGAGTGAGGGACACCGGGAGTAAGGGACACTTGGAGTGAGGGTCACCGGGAGTGAGAGACACCGGGAGTGAGAGACACTGGGAGTGAGGGAACTGGGCTTGATGGATACTGGGAGTGAGGGACAGTGGGAGTGAGGGACACTGGGAGTGAGGGACACCAGGCGTGAGGGACATCTGGAGTGAGGGACACCAGGAGTGAGGGACACTGCGAGTGAGGGACAGTGGAATAAAGGGACACTGGGAGTGACAGACACTGGGAGTGACGGACACCGTGAGTGAGGGTCACCGGCTGTGAGGGACACTGGGAGTGAGGGTACTGGGAGTGAAGGAAACTGGGAGTGAGGGACACCGGGAGTGAGGGACATCGGGAGTGAGGGAACTGCGAGTGAGGGATACCATGAGTGAGGGACAACAGGAGTGTGGGACACCGGGAATGAGAAACACTGGGAGTGAGGGACACTGGGAGTGAGGGTACTGGGAGTGAAGGACACTGGGAGTGAGGGACACCGGGAGTGAGGGAACTGGGAGTGAGGGACACCGGGTGTGAGGGACACCGGGAATGAGGAACACTGGGAGTGAGGGAACTGGGCTTGAGGGGCACTGGGAGTGAGGGACACCGGGAGTGAGGGACAGTGGGAGTGAGGGACACTGGGAGTGAGGGACATTGAGAGTGAGGGACAGTGGGAGTGAGGGACACCGGGAGTGAGTGACACCGGGAGTCAGAGACACCAGGAGTGAGAGACACCGGGAGTGAGGGACACCGGCAGTGAGGGACACTGGGAGTGAGGGAACTGGGCTTCAGGGACACTGCGAGTGAGGGACACTGCGAGTGAGGGACGCTGGGTGTGAGGGACACTGGGAGTGAGGGACACCGGAAATGAGGGACACCGGGAGTGAGGGACTGGGGAGTGAGGGACACTAGGAGTGAGGGGTACCGGGAATGAGGGACATCGGCAGTGATGGACAACGGGAGTGAGGGGCACCGGGAGTGAGGAAAACTGGGAGTGAGGGACTTTGGGAGTGAGGATCACTGGGAGTGAGGGGCAGCGGCAGTGAGGGAACTGGGAGTGAGCGCCAATGGGAGTGAGGGTCACCGGGAGTGAGGAATACTGGGAGTGAGGAACATCGGGAGTGATGGACACCGGGAGTGAGGGACACTGGGAGTGAGGGACACTGGGAGTGAGGGACACTGGGAGTGAGGGACACCGGGAGTGAGGGACACTGGGAAAGAGGGACACCGGGAGTGAGAGACACAGGGAGTGAGGGACACTGGGAGTGAGGTACACCGAGAGTGAGGGACACTTGGAGTGCGGAACAATGGGAGTGAGGGACACTGGGAATGATGGACACCAGGAGTGAGGGAACGGGGAGTGAGGTACACCGGGAGTGAGGGACACTGGGAGTGAGGGACACTGGGAGTGAGGGACACTGGGAGTGAGGGACACTGGGAGTGAGGAACACTGGGAGTGAGGGACACCGGAAATGAGGGACACTGGGAGTGAGGGACTGGGGAGTGAGGGACACTAGGAGTGAGGGGTACCGGGAATGAGGGACATCGGCAGTGATGGACAACGGGAGTGAGGGGCACTGGGAGTGAGGGACACCAGGAGTGAGGGACACTGGGAGAGAGGGACACCGGGAGTGAGAGACACCGGGAGTGGGGGACACTGGGAGTGAGGGACACCGGGAGTGAGGGACACCGGGAGTGAGGGACACCGGGAGTAAGGGACACTTGGAGTGAGGGACACCGGGAGTGAGGGACACCGGGAGTGAGGGACACCGGGAGTGAGGTACACTAGGAGTGAGGGACACCGGGAGTAAGGGACACTTGGAGTGAGGGACACCAGAAATGAGGGACACTTGGAGTGAGTGTCACCGGGAGTGGGAGACACCGGGAGTGAGAGACAGTGGGAGTGAGGGAACTGGGCTTGAGGGATACTGGGAGTGAGGGACACCGGGAGTGAGGGACAGTGGGAGTGAGGGACACTGGGAGTGAGGGACACCAGGCGCGAGGGACATCGGGAGTGAGGGACACCGGGAGTGAGGGACACTGCGAGTGAGGGACAGTGGGAGTGAGGGACACTTGGAGTGACAGACACTGGGAGTGACGGACACCGTGAGTGAGGGTCACCGGCTGTGATGGACACTGGGAGTGAGGGTACTGGGACTGAAGGACACTGGGAGTGAGGGACACCGGGAGTGAGGTACATCGGGAGTGAGGTACACTAGGAGTGAGGGACACCGGGAGTAAGGGACACTTGGAGTGAGGGACACCAGGAATGATGGACACTTGGAGTGAGGGTCACCGGGAGTGAGAGACACCGGGAGTGAGAGACACTGGGAGTGAGGGAACTGGGCTTGAGCGATACTGGGAGTGAGGGACACCGGGAGTGAGGGACACCGGGAGTGAGGAACTGGGAGTGAGGGACACCGGGTGTGAGGGACACCGGGAAAGAGGAACACTGGGAGTGAGGGAACTGGGCTTGAGGGACACTGGGAGTGAGGGACACCGGGAGTGAGGGACAGTGGGAGTGAGGGTCACTGGGAGTGAGGGACATTGAGAGTGAGGGACAGTGGGAGTGAGGGACACCGGGAGTGAGGGACACCGGGAGTCAGAGACACCGGGAGTGAGAGACAGTGGGAGTGAGGGAACTGGGCTTGAGGGATACTGGGAGTGAGGGACACCGGGAGTGAGGGACAGTGGGAGTGAGGGACACTGGGAGTGAGGGACACCAGGCGCGAGGGACATCGGGAGTGAGGGACACCGGGAGTGAGGGACACTGCGAGTGAGGGACAGTGGGAGTGAGGGACACTTGGAGTGACAGACACTGGGAGTGACGGACACCGTGAGTGAGGGTCACCGGCTGTGATGGACACTGGGAGTGAGGGTACTGGGACTGAAGGACACTGGGAGTGAGGGACACCGGGAGTGAGGTACATCGGGAGTGAGGTACACTAGGAGTGAGGGACACCGGGAGTAAGGGACACTTGGAGTGAGGGACACCAGGAATGATGGACACTTGGAGTGAGGGTCACCGGGAGTGAGAGACACCGGGAGTGAGAGACACTGGGAGTGAGGGAACTGGGCTTGAGCGATACTGGGAGTGAGGGACACCGGGAGTGAGGGACACCGGGAGTGAGGAACTGGGAGTGAGGGACACCGGGTGTGAGGGACACCGGGAAAGAGGAACACTGGGAGTGAGGGAACTGGGCTTGAGGGACACTGGGAGTGAGGGACACCGGGAGTGAGGGACAGTGGGAGTGAGGGTCACTGGGAGTGAGGGACATTGAGAGTGAGGGACATTGGGAGTGAGGGACACCGGGAGTGAGGGACACCGGGAGTCAGAGACACCGGGAGTGAGAGACACCGGGAGTGAGGGACACCGGCAGTGAGGGACACTGGGAGTGAGGGAACTGGGCTTCAGGGACACTGCGAGTGAGGGACACTGCGAGTGAGGGACGCTGGGTGTGAGGGACACTGGGAGTGAGGGACACCGGGAGTGAGGAAAACTGGGAGTGAGGGACTTTGGGAGTGAGGATCACTGGGAGTGAGGGGCAGCGGCAGTGAGGGAACTGGGAGTGAGCGCCAATGGGAGTGAGGGACACCGGGACTGAGGAATACTGGGAGTGAGGAACATCGGGAGTGATGGATACTGGGAGTGAGGGACACTGGGAGTGAGGGACACTGGGAGTGAGGGACACCGGGAGTGAGGGCCACTGGGAAAGAGGGACACCGGGAGTGAGAGACACCGGGAGTTAGGGACACTGGGAGTGAGGGACACAGGGAGTGAGGGACACAGGGAGTGAGGGACACTGGGAGTGAGGGACACTTGGAGTGAAGGACACCGGGAGTGAGGGACACCGGGAGTGAGGTACACTGGGAGTGAGGAACACCAGGAGTAAGGGACACTTGGAGTGAGGGACACCGGGAATGAGGGGCACTTGGAGTGAGGGTCACCGGGAGTGAGAGACACTGGGAGTGGGAGACACTGGGAGTGAGGGAACTGGGCTTGAGGGACACTGGGCGTGAGGGACACCGGGAGTGAGGGACAGTGGTAGTGAGGGACACTGGGTGTGAGGGACACCGGGCGTGAGGGACATCGGGAGTGAGGGAACTGGAAGTGAGGGATACCGTGAGGGAGGGACAACGGGAGTGAGGGACACCGGGAATGAGGAACACACGGAGTGAGGGACATCGGGAGTGAGGGACACTGGGAGTGAGTGTACTGGAAGTGAAGGACACTGGGAGCGAGGGACACCGGGAGTGAGGGAACTGGGAGTGAGGGACACTGGGAGTGAGGGACACCGGCAGTGAGGGACACCGGGACTGAGGGAAACCGGGCGTGAGGGACACTGGGAGTGAGGGACACCGGGAGTGAGGGACACTGGGAGTGAGGCACACCGGGCGTGAGGGACACTGGGAGTGAGGTACAACGGGAGTGAGGGTCCCTGGGAGTGAGGGACACCGAGAGTGAGGAAAACTGGGAGTGAGGGACTTTGGGAGTGAGGATCACTGGGAGTGAGGCACACCAGGAGTGAGGGAACTGGGAATGAGGGTCTCTGGGAGTGAGGGACACCGGGAGTGAGGGACACTGGGTGTGAGGGACACCGAGGGACACTGGAAGTGAGGGATACGGGGAGTGAGGGAACTTGGAGTGAGGGACACTGTGAGTGAGGGACAGTGGGAGTGAGGGACACCAGGAATGAGGGACACCAGGAGTAAGGGATACCAGGAGTGAAGGACACCAGGAGTGAGGGTACTGGGAGTGAAGGACACTGGGGGTGAGGGACACCGGGAGTGAGGGACACTGGGAGTGAGGGAACTGGGAGTGAGGGACTCTGGGAGTGAGGGTCACTGGGAGTGAGGGACATCGGGAGTGAGGGACACTGGGAGTGTGTGAAGTGGGAGTGAGGGTCACTGGGAGTGAGGGACACTGGAAGTGAGGGACACTGGGAGTGAGGGACACCGGGAGTGAGGGACACTGGGAGGGAGGGACACTGGGAGTGAGGGACACCAGGAATGAGGGACACTGAGAGTGAGGGACACCTGAAAATGGGGACACAGGGAGTGAGGGAACTGGGAGTGAGGGACACCGGGAGTGAGGGAGACTGCAAGTGAGGGACACTGGGAGTGAGGGACACTGGGAGTGAGGAACACTGGGAGTGAGGGACACCAGATATGAGGGACACCGGGAGTGAGGGGCTGGGGAGTGAGGGACACCGGGAGTGAGGGGCACCGTGAATGAGGGACATCGGCAGTGATGGAGACCGGGAGTGAGGGACACTGGGAGTGAGGGACACCAGGAGTGAGGGACACTGGGCGAGAGGGACACCGGGAGTGAGAGACACCGGGAGTGAGGGACACCGGGAGTGAGGGACACTGGGAGTGAGGGACACCGGGAGTGAGGGACACCGGGAGTAAGGGGCACTTGGAGTGAGGGTCACCAGGAGTGAGAGACACCGGGAGTGAGAGACACTGGGAGTGAGGGAACTGGGCTTGATGGATACTGGGAGTGAGGGACAGTGGGAGTGAGGGACACTGGGAGTGAGGGACACCAGGCGTGAGGGACATCTGGAGTGAGGGACACCAGGAGTGAGGGACACTGCGAGTGAGGGACAGTGGAATAAAGGGACACTGGGAGTGACAGACACTGGGAGTGACGGACACCGTGAGTGAGGGTCACCGGCTGTGAGGGACACTGGGAGTGAGGGTACTGGGAGTGAAGGAAACTGGGAGTGAGGGACACTGGGAGTGAGGGACATCGGGAGTGAGGGAACTGCGAGTGAGGGATACCATGAGTGAGGGACAACAGGAGTGTGGGACACCGGGAATGAGAAACACTGGGAGTGAGGGACACTGGGAGTGAGGTACTGGGAGTGAAGGACACTGGGAGTGAGGGACACCGGGAGTGAGGGAACTGGGAGTGAGGGACACCGGGTGTGAGGGACACCGGGAATGAGGAACACTGGGAGTGAGGGAACTGGGCTTGAGGGGCACTGGGAGTGAGGGACACCGGGAGTGAGGGACAGTCGGAGTGAGGGACACTGGGAGTGAGGGACATTGAGAGTGAGGGACAGTGGGAGTGAGGGACACCGGGAGTGAGTGACACCGGGAGTCAGAGACACCAGGAGTGAGAGACACCGGGAGTGAGGGACACCGGCAGTGAGGGACACTGGGAGTGAGGGAACTGGGCTTGAGGGACACTGCGAGTGAGGGACACTGCGAGTGAGGGACGCTGGGTGTGAGGGACACTGGGAGTGAGGGGCACCGGGAGTGAGGAAAACTGGGAGTGAGGGACTTTGGGAGTGAGGATCACTGGGAGTGAGGGGCAGCGGCAGTGAGGGAACTGGGAGTGAGCGCCAATGGGAGTGAGGGTCACCGGGAGTGAGGAATACTGGGAGTGAGGAAGATCGGGAGTGATGGACACCGGGAGTGAGGAACACTGGAAGTGAGGGACACTGGGAGTGAGGGACACTGGGAGTGAGGGACACCGGGAGTGAGGGACACTGGGAAAGAGAGACACCGGGAGTGAGAGACACAGGGAGTGAGGGACACTGGGAGTGAGGGACACCGAGAGTGAGGGACACTTGGAGTGCGGGACAATGGGAGTGAGGGACACTGGGAATGATGGACACCAGGAGTGAGGGAACGGGGAGTGAGGTACACCGGGAGTGAGGGACACTGGGAGTGAGGGACACTGGGAGAGAGGGACACCGGGAATGAGGGACACTGGGAGTGAGGGACACCTGAAAATGGGGTTCCGGGAGTGAGGGAACTGGGAGTGAGGGACACCGGGAGTGAGGGAGACTGCGAGTGAGGGACACTGGGAGTGAGGGACACTGGGAGTGAGGAACACTGGGAGTGAGGGACACCGGAAATGAGGGACACCGGGAGTGAGGGACTGGGGAGTGAGGGACACTAGGAGTGAGGGGTACCGGGAATGAGGGACATCGGCAGTGATGGACAACGGGAGTGAGGGGCACCGGGAGTGAGGAAAACTGGGAGTGAGGGACTTTGGGAGTGAGGATCACTGGGAGTGAGGGGCAGCGGCAGTGAGGGAACTGGGAGTGAGCGCCAATGGGAGTGAGGGTCACCGGGAGTGAGGAATACTGGGAGTGAGGAACATCGGGAGTGATGGACACCGGGAGTGAGGGACACTGGGAGTGAGGGACACTGGGAGTGAGGGACACTGGGAGTGAGGGACACCGGGAGTGAGGGACACTGGGAAAGAGGGACACCGGGAGTGAGAGACACAGGGAGTGAGGGACACTGGGAGTGAGGGACACCGAGAGTGAGGGACACTTGGAGTGCGGAACAATGGGAGTGAGGGACACTGGGAATGATGGACACCAGGAGTGAGGGAACGGGGAGTGAGGTACACCGGGAGTGAGGGACACTGGGAGTGAGGGACACTGGGAGTGAGGGACACTGGGAGTGAGGGACACTGGGAGTGAGGAACACTGGGAGTGAGGGACACCGGAAATGAGGGACACTGGGAGTGAGGGACTGGGGAGTGAGGGACACTAGGAGTGAGGGGTACCGGGAATGAGGGACATCGGCAGTGATGGACAACGGGAGTGAGGGGCACTGGGAGTGAGGGACACCAGGAGTGAGGGACACTGGGAGAGAGGGACACCGGGAGTGAGAGACACCGGGAGTGGGGGACACTGGGAGTGAGGGACACCGGGAGTGAGGGACACCGGGAGTGAGGGACACCGGGAGTAAGGGACACTTGGAGTGAGGGACACCGGGAGTGAGGGACACCGGGAGTGAGGGACACCGGGAGTGAGGTACACTAGGAGTGAGGGACACCGGGAGTAAGGGACACTTGGAGTGAGGGACACCAGAAATGAGGGACACTTGGAGTGAGTGTCACCGGGAGTGGGAGACACCGGGAGTGAGAGACAGTGGGAGTGAGGGAACTGGGCTTGAGGGATACTGGGAGTGAGGGACACCGGGAGTGAGGGACAGTGGGAGTGAGGGACACTGGGAGTGAGGGACACCAGGCGCGAGGGACATCGGGAGTGAGGGACACCGGGAGTGAGGGACACTGCGAGTGAGGGACAGTGGGAGTGAGGGACACTTGGAGTGACAGACACTGGGAGTGACGGACACCGTGAGTGAGGGTCACCGGCTGTGATGGACACTGGGAGTGAGGGTACTGGGACTGAAGGACACTGGGAGTGAGGGACACCGGGAGTGAGGTACATCGGGAGTGAGGTACACTAGGAGTGAGGGACACCGGGAGTAAGGGACACTTGGAGTGAGGGACACCAGGAATGATGGACACTTGGAGTGAGGGTCACCGGGAGTGAGAGACACCGGGAGTGAGAGACACTGGGAGTGAGGGAACTGGGCTTGAGCGATACTGGGAGTGAGGGACACCGGGAGTGAGGGACACCGGGAGTGAGGAACTGGGAGTGAGGGACACCGGGTGTGAGGGACACCGGGAAAGAGGAACACTCGGAGTGAGGGAACTGGGCTTGAGGGACACTGGGAGTGAGGGACACCGGGAGTGAGGGACAGTGGGAGTGAGGGTCACTGGGAGTGAGGGACATTGAGAGTGAGGGACAGTGGGAGTGAGGGACACCGGGAGTGAGGGACACCGGGAGTCAGAGACACCGGGAGTGAGAGACACCGGGAGTGAGGGACACCGGCAGTGAGGGACACTGGGAGTGAGGGAACTGGGCTTCAGGGACACTGCGAGTGAGGGACACTGCGAGTGAGGGACGCTGGGTGTGAGGGACACTGGGAGTGAGGGACACCGGGAGTGAGGAAAACTGGGAGTGAGGGACTTTGGGAGTGAGGATCACTGGGAGTGAGGGGCAGCGGCAGTGAGGGAACTGGGAGTGAGCGCCAATGGGAGTGAGGGACACCGGGACTGAGGAATACTGGGAGTGAGGAACATCGGGAGTGATGGATACTGGGAGTGAGGGACACTGGGAGTGAGGGACACTGGGAGTGAGGGACACCGGGAGTGAGGGCCACTGGGAAAGAGGGACACCGGGAGTGAGAGACACCGGGAGTTAGGGACACTGGGAGTGAGGGACACAGGGAGTGAGGGACACAGGGAGTGAGGGACACTGGGAGTGAGGGGCACTTGGAGTGAAGGACACCGGGAGTGAGGGACACCGGGAGTGAGGTACACTGGGAGTGAGGAACACCAGGAGTAAGGGACACTTGGAGTGAGGGACACCGGGAATGAGGGGCACTTGGAGTGAGGGTCACCGGGAGTGAGAGACACTGGGAGTGGGAGACACTGGGAGTGAGGGAACTGGGCTTGAGGGACACTGGGCGTGAGGGACACCGGGAGTGAGGGACAGTGGTAGTGAGGGACACTGGGTGTGAGGGACACCGGGCGTGAGGGACATCGGGAGTGAGGGAACTGGAAGTGAGGGATACCGTGAGGGAGGGACAACGGGAGTGAGGGACACCGGGAATGAGGAACACACGGAGTGAGGGACATCGGGAGTGAGGGACACTGGGAGTGAGTGTACTGGAAGTGAAGGACACTGGGAGCGAGGGACACCGGGAGTGAGGGAACTGGGAGTGAGGGACACTGGGAGTGAGGGACACCGGCAGTGAGGGACACCGGGACTGAGGGAAACCGGGCGTGAGGGACACTGGGAGTGAGGGACACCGGGAGTGAGGGACACTGGGAGTGAGGGACACCGGCAGTGAGGGACACCGGGAGTGAGGCACACCGGGCGTGAGGGACACTGGGAGTGAGGTACAACGGGAGTGAGGGTCCCTGGGAGTGAGGGACACCGAGAGTGAGGAAAACTGGGAGTGAGGGAATTTGGGAGTGAGGATCACTGGGAGTGAGGCACACCAGGAGTGAGGGAACTGGGAATGAGGGTCTCTGGGAGTGAGGGACACCGGGAGTGAGGGACACTGGGTGTGAGGGACACCGAGGGACACTGGAAGTGAGGGATACGGGGAGTGAGGGAACTTGGAGTGAGGGACACTGTGAGTGAGGGACAGTGGGAGTGAGGGACACCAGGAATGAGGGACACCGGGAGTAAGGGATACCAGGAGTGAAGGACACCAGGAGTGAGGGTACTGGGAGTGAAGGACACTGGGGGTGAGGGACACCGGGAGTGAGGGACACTGGGAGTGAGGGAACTGGGAGTGAGGGACTCTGGGAGTGAGGGTCACTGGGAGTGAGGGACATCGGGAGTGAGGGACACTGGGAGTGTGTGAAGTGGGAGTGAGGGTCACTGGGAGTGAGGGACACTGGAAGTGAGGGACACTGGGAGTGAGGGACACCGGGAGTGAGGGACACTGGGAGGGAGGGACACTGGGAGTGAGGGACACCAGGAATGAGGGACACTGAGAGTGAGGGACACCTGAAAATGGGGACACAGGGAGTGAGGGACACTGGGAGTGAGGAACACTGGGAGTGAGGGACACCAGATATGAGGGACACCGGGAGTGAGGGGCTGGGGAGTGAGGGACACCGGGAGTGAGGGGCACCGTGAATGAGGGACATCGGCAGTGATGGAGACCGGGAGTGAGGGACACTGGGAGTGAGGGACACCAGGAGTGAGGGACACTGGGCGAGAGGGACACCGGGAGTGAGAGACACCGGGAGTGAGGGACACCGGGAGTGAGGGACACTGGGAGTGAGGGACACCGGGAGTGAGGGACACCGGGAGTAAGGGACACTTGGAGTGAGGGTCACCGGGAGTGAGAGACACCGGGAGTGAGAGACACTGGGAGTGAGGGAACTGGGCTTGATGGATACTGGGAGTGAGGGACAGTGGGAGTGAGGGACACTGGGAGTGAGGGACACCAGGCGTGAGGGACATCTGGAGTGAGGGACACCAGGAGTGAGGGACACTGCGAGTGAGGGACAGTGGAATAAAGGGACACTGGGAGTGACAGACAATGGGAGTGACGGACACCGTGAGTGAGGGTCACCGGCTGTGAGGGACACTGGGAGTGAGGGTACTGGGAGTGAAGGAAACTGGGAGTGAGGGACACCGGGAGTGAGGGACATCGGGAGTGAGGGAACTGCGAGTGAGGGATACCATGAGTGAGGGACAACAGGAGTGTGGGACACCGGGAATGAGAAACACTGGGAGTGAGGGACACTGGGAGTGAGGTACTGGGAGTGAAGGACACTGGGAGTGAGGGACACCGGGAGTGAGGGAACTGGGAGTGAGGGACACCGGGTGTGAGGGACACCGGGAATGAGGAACACTGGGAGTGAGGGAACTGGGCTTGAGGGGCACTGGGAGTGAGGGACACCGGGAGTGAGGGACAGTGGGAGTGAGGGACACTGGGAGTGAGGGACATTGAGAGTGAGGGACAGTGGGAGTGAGGGACACCGGGAGTGAGTGACACCGGGAGTCAGAGACACCAGGAGTGAGAGACACCGGGAGTGAGGGACACCGGCAGTGAGGGACACTGGGAGTGAGGGAACTGGGCTTCAGGGACACTGCGAGTGAGGGACACTGCGAGTGAGGGACGCTGGGTGTGAGGGACACTGGGAGTGAGGGGCACCGGGAGTGAGGAAAACTGGGAGTGAGGGACTTTGGGAGTGAGGATCACTGGGAGTGAGGGGCAGCGGCAGTGAGGGAACTGGGAGTGAGCGCCAATGGGAGTGAGGGTCACCGGGAGTGAGGAATACTGGGAGTGAGGAACATCGGGAGTGATGGACACCGGGAGTGAGGAACACTGGAAGTGAGGGACACTGGGAGTGAGGGACTCTGGGAGTGAGGGACACCGGGAGTGAGGGACACTGGGAAAGAGAGACACCGGGAGTGAGAGACACAGGGAGTGAGGGACACTGGGAGTGAGGGACACCGAGAGTGAGGGACACTTGGAGTGCGGGACAATGGGAGTGAGGGACACTGGGAATGATGGACACCAGGAGTGAGGGAACGGGGAGTGAGGTACACCGGGAGTGAGGGACACTGGGAGTGAGGGACACTGGGAGTGAGGGACACCGGGAATGAGGGACACTGGGAGTGAGGGACACCTGAAAATGGGGTTCCGGGAGTGAGGGAACTGGGAGTGAGGGACACCGGGAGTGAGGGAGACTGCGAGTGAGGGACACTGGGAGTGAGGGACACTGGGAGTGAGGAACACTGGGAGTGAGGGACACCGGAAATGAGGGACACCGGGAGTGAGGGACTGGGGAGTGAGGGACACTAGGAGTGAGGGGTACCGGGAATGAGGGACATCGGCAGTGATGGACAACGGGAGTGAGGGGCACTGGGAGTGAGGGACACCAGGAGTGAGGGACACTGGGAGAGAGGGACACCGGGAGTGAGAGACACCGGGAGTGGGGGACACTGGGAGTGAGGGACACCGGGAGTGAGGGACACCGGGTGTGAGGGACACCGGGAGTGAGGTACACTAGGAGTGAGGGACACCGGGAGTAAGGGACACTTGGAGTGAGGGACACCAGAAATGAGGGACACCAGAAATGAGGGACACTTGGAGTGAGTGTCACCGGGAGTGGGAGACACCGGGAGTGAGAGACAGTGGGAGTGAGGGAACTGGGCTTGAGGGATACTGGGAGTGAGGGACACCGGGAGTGAGGGACAGTGGGAGTGAGGGACACTGGGAGTGAGGGACACCAGGCGCGAGGGACATCGGGAGTGAGGGACACCGGGAGTGAGGGACACTGCGAGTGAGGGACAGTGGGAGTGAGGGACACTTGGAGTGACAGACACTGGGAGTGACGGACACCGTGAGTGAGGGTCACCGGCTGTGAGGGACACTGGGAGTGAGGGTACTGGGACTGAAGGACACTGGGAGTGAGGGACACCGGGAGTGAGGTACATCGGGAGTGAGGTACACTAGGAGTGAGGGACACCGGGAGTAAGGGACACTTGGAGTGAGGGACACCAGGAATGATGGACACTTGGAGTGAGGGTCACCGGGAGTGAGAGACACCGGGAGTGAGAGACACCGGGAGTGAGGGACACCGGGAGTCAGAGACACCGGGAGTGAGAGACACCGGGAGTGAGGGACACCGGCAGTGAGGGACACTGGGAGTGAGGGAACTGGGCTTCAGGGACACTGCGAGTGAGGGACACTGCGAGTGAGGGACGCTGGGTGTGAGGGACACTGGGAGTGAGGGACACCGGGAGTGAGGAAAACTGGGAGTGAGGGACTTTGGGAGTGAGGATCACTGGGAGTGAGGGGCAGCGGCAGTGAGGGAACTGGGAGTGAGCGCCAATGGGAGTGAGGGACACCGGGACTGAGGAATACTGGGAGTGAGGAACATCGGGAGTGATGGATACTGGGAGTGAGGGACACTGGGAGTGAGGGACACTGGAAGTGAGGGACACCGGGAGTGAGGGCCACTGGGAAAGAGGGACACCGGGAGTGAGAGACACCGGGAGTTAGGGACACTGGGAGTGAGGGACACAGGGAGTGAGGGACACAGGGAGTGAGGGACACTGGGAGTGAGGGACACTTGGAGTGAAGGACACCGGGAGTGAGGGACACCGGGAGTGAGGTACACTGGGAGTGAGGAACACCAGGAGTAAGGGACACTTGGAGTGAGGGACACCGGGAATGAGGGGCACTTGGAGTGAGGGTCACCGGGAGTGAGAGACACTGGGAGTGAGAGACACTGGGAGTGAGGGAACTGGGCTTGAGGGACACTGGGCGTGAGGGACACCGGGAGTGAGGGACAGTGGTAGTGAGGGACACTGGGTGTGAGGGACACCGGGCGTGAGGGACATCGGGTGTGAGGGAACTGGAAGTGAGGGATACCGTGAGGGAGGGACAACGGGAGTGAGGGACACCGGGAATAAGGAACACACGGAGTGAGGGACATCGGGAGTGAGGGACACTGGGAGTGAGTGTACTGGAAGTGAAGGACACTGGGAGCGAGGGACACCGGGAGTGAGGGAACTGGGAGTGAGGGACACTGGGAGTGAGGGACACCGGCAGTGAGGGACACCGGGACTGAGGGAAACCGGGCGTGAGGGACACTGGGAGTGAGGGACACCGGGAGTGAGGGACACTGGGAGTGAGGGACACCGGCAGTGAGGGACACCGGGTGTGAGGCACACCGGGCGTGAGGGACACTGGGAGTGAGGTACACCGGGAGTGAGGGTCCCTGGGAGTGAGTGACACCGAGAGTGAGGAAAACTGGGAGTGAGGGACTTTGGGAGTGAGGATCACTGGGAGTGAGGCACACCAGGAGTGAGGGAACTGGGAATGAGGGTCTCTGGGAGTGAGGGACACCGGGAGTGAGGGACACTGGGTGTGAGGGACACCGAGGGACACTGGAAGTGAGGGATACGGGGAGTGAGGGAACTTGGAGTGAGGGACACTGTGAGTGAGGGACAGTGGGAGTGAGGGACACCAGGAATGAGGGACACCGGGAGTAAGGGATACCAGGAGTGAAGGACACCAGGAGTGAGGGTACTGGGAGTGAAGGACACTGGGGGTGAGGGACACCGGGAGTGAGGGACACTGGGAGTGAGGGAACTGGGAGTGAGGGACTCCGGGAGTGAGGGTCACTGGGAGTGAGGGACATCGGGAGTGAGGGACACTGGGAGTGTGTGAAGTGGGAGTGATGGTCACTGGGAGTGAGGGACACTGGAAGTGAGGGACACTGGGAGTGAGGGACACCGGGAGTGAGGGACACTGGGAGGGAGGGACACTGGGAGTGAGGGACACCGGGAATGAGGGACACTGAGAGTGAGGGACACCTGAAAATGGGGACACAGGGAGTGAGGGAACTGGGAGTGAGGGACACCGGGAGTGAGGGAGACTGCAAGTGAGGGACATTGGGAGTGAGGGACACTGGGAGTGAGGAACACTGGGAGTGCGGGACACGGGAAATGAGGGACACCGGGAGCGAGGGAATGGGGAGTGAGGGACACCGGGAGTGAGGGGAACCGGGAATGAGGGACATCGGCAGTGATGGACACCGGGAGTGAGGGACACTGGGAGTGAGGGACACCAGGAGTGAGGGACACTGGGAGAGAGGGACACCAGGAGTGAGAGACACCGGGAGTGAGGGACACTGGGAGTGAGGGACACCGGGAGTGAGGGACACCGGGAGTAAGGGACACTTGGTGTGAGGGACACCGGGAGTGAGGGACACCGGGAGTGAGGTAAGCTGGGAGTGAGGGAAACCGGGAGTAAGGGACACTAGGAGTGAGGGACACCGGGAGTGAGGGACACCAGGAATGAGGGTACACTTGGAGTGAGGGTCACCGGGAGTGAGAGACACCGGGAGTGAGAGACACTGGGAGTGAGGGAACCGGGCTTGAGGGACACCAGGAGTGAGGGACAGTGGGAGTGAGGGACACTGGGAGTGAGGGACACCAGGTGTGAGGGAAATCGGGAGTGAGGGACACCGGGAGTGAGGGACACCGGGAGTGAGGGACACCGGGAGTGAGGGACAGTGGGAGTGAGGGACACTGGGAGTGACAGGCACTGGGAGTGAAGGACAAGGTGTGTGAGGGTCACCGGCTGTGAGGGACATTGGGAGTGAGGATACTGTGAGTGAAGGACACTGGGAGTGAGGGACACCAGGAGTGAGGGACATCGGGAGTGAGGTACACTAGGAGTGAGGGACACCGGGAGAAAGGGACACTTGGAATGAGGGACACCAGGAATGAGGGACATTTGAAGTGAGGGTCACCGGGAGTGAGAGACGCCGGGAGTGAGAGACACTGGGAGTGAGGGAACTGGGCTTGAGGGATACTGGGAGTGAGGGACACCGGGAGTGAGGGACAGTGGGAGTGAGGGACACTGGGAGTGAGGGACACCAGGCGTGAGGGACATCGGGAGTGAGGGACACCAGGAGTGAGGGACACTGTGAGTGAGGGACAGTGGGAGTGAGGGTCACTGGGAGTGACAGACACTGGGAGTGACGGACACCGTGAGTGAGGGTCACCAGCTGTGAGGGACACTGGGAGTGAGGGCACTGGGAGTGAAGGACACTGGGAGCGAGGGACACCGTGAGTGAGGGACATCGGGAGTGAGGGAACTGTGAGTGAGGGATACCATGAGTGAGGGACATCGGGAATGAGGGACACCGGGAATGAGGAACACTGGGAGTGAGGGACACTGGGAGTAAAGGTACTGGGAGTGAAGGACACTGGGAGTGAGGGACACCGGGAGTGAGGGAACTGGGAGTGAGGGACACCGGGTGCGCGGGACACCGGGAATGAGGAACACTGGGAGTGAGGGAACTGGGCTTGAGGGACACCGGGAGTGAGGGACACCGGGAGTGAGGGACAACGGGAATGAGGGACACTGGGAGTGAGGGACATTGAGAGTGAGAGACAGTGGGAGTGAGGGACACCGGGAGTGAGGGACACCAGGAGTCAGAGACACCGGGAGTGAGAGACACCGGGAGCGAGGGACACCGGCAGTGAGGGACACTGGGAGTGAGGGAACTGGGCTTCAGGGACACTGCGAGTGAGGGACACTGCGAGTGAGGGACGCTGGGTGTGAGGGACACTGGGAGTGAGGGACACCGGGAGTGAGGAAAACTGGGAGTGAGGGACATTGGGAGTGAGGATCACTGGGAGTGAGGGGCAGCGGCCGTGACGGAACTGGGAGTGAGCGCCAATGGGAGTGAGGGACACCGGGAGTGAGGAATACTGGGAGTGAGGAACATCAGGAGTGATGGATACTGGGAGTGAGGGACACTGGGAGTGAGGGACACTGGGAGTGAGGGACACTTGGAGTGAGGGACACTGGGAGTGAAGGACACTGGGAGTGAAGGACACCGGGAGTGAGGGCCACTGGGAAAGAGGGACACCGGGAGTGAGAGACACTGGGAGTGAGGGGCAGCGGCCGTGACGGAACTGGGAGTGAGCGCCAATGGGAGTGAGGGACACCGGGAGTGAGGAATACTGGGAGTGAGGAACATCAGGAGTGATGGATACCGGGAGTGAGGGACACCGGGAGTGAGGGAACTGGGAGTGAGGGACACTGGGGGTGAGGGACGCCGGCAGTGAGGCACACCGGGACTGAGGAAAACCGGGCGTGAGGGACACTGGGAGTGAGGGACACCCGGAGTGAGGGACACTGGGAGTGAGGGACACTGGCAGTGAGGGACACCGGGAGTGAGGCACACCGGGAGTGAGGGACACTGGGAGTGAGGGAACTGGGAGTGAGGGACACCGGGACTGACGGACACCGGGCGCGAGGGACACTGGGAGTGAGGTACACCGGGAGTGAGGTCCCGTGGGAGTGAGGGTCACCGGGAGTGAGGAAAACTGGGCGTGAGGGACTTTGGGAGTGAGGATCACTGGGAGTGAGGGGCAGCGGGAGTGAGGGAACTGGGAGTGAGGGTCTCCGGGTGTGAGGGACACCAGGAGTGAGGGAATCTAAGATTGAGGGAACTGGGAGTGAAGCACACTGGGAGCGAGGGAACTGGGAGTGAGGGACACTGGGTGTGAGGGACACCGAGGGACACCAGGAGTGAGGGATACGGGGAGTGAGGGAACTTGGAGTTAGGGACACTGTGAGTGAGGGACAGTGGGAGTGAGGGACACCAGGAATGTGGGACACCGGGAGTAAGGGACACCAGGAGTGAAGGACACCAGGAGTGAGGGTACTGGGAGTAAAGGACACGGGGGGTGAGGAACAGCGGGAATGAGGGACACTGGGAGTAAGCAACTGGGAGTGAGGGACTCCGGGAGTGAGGGTCACTGGGAGTGAGGGACATCGGGAGTGAGGGACACTGGGAGTGCTGGAATTGGGAGTGAGGGACACTGGGAGTGAGGAACACTGGGAGTGAGGGACACTGGGAATGATGGACACCGGTAGTGAGGGAACAGGGAGTGAGGGACACCGGGAGTGAGCCACACTGGGAGTGAGAGACACTGGGAGTGAGGGACACCGGGAATGAGGGACACTGGGAGTGAGGGACACCGGGAATGAGGGACACTGGGAGTGAGGGACACCTGACCAAGGGGACACCGGGAGTGAGGGACACTGGGAGTGAGGTAAGCTGGGAGTGAGGGAAACCGGGAGTAAGGGACACTAGGAGTGAGGGACACCGGGAGTGAGGGACACCAGGAATGAGGGTACACTTGGAGTGAGGGTCACCGGGAGTGAGAGACACCGGGAGTGAGAGACACTGGGAGTGAGGGAACCGGGCTTGAGGGACACCAGGAGTGAGGGACAGTGGGAGTGAGGGACACTGGGAGTGAGGGACACCAGGTGTGAGGGACATCGGGAGTGAGGGACACCGGGAGTGAGGGACACCGGGAGTGAGGGACACCGGGAGTGAGGGACAGTGGGAGTGAGGGACACTGGGAGTGACAGGCACTGGGAGTGAAGGACAAGGTGAGTGAGGGTCACCGGCTGTGAGGGACATTGGGAGTGAGGGTACTGTGAGTGAAGGACACTGGGAGTGAGGGACACCAGGAGTGAGGGACATCGGGAGTGAGGTACACTAGGAGTGAGGGACACCGGGAGAAAGGGACACTTGGAATGAGGGACACCAGGAATGAGGGACATTTGAAGTGAGGGTCACCGGGAGTGAGAGACGCCGGGAGTGAGAGACACTGGGAGTGAGGGAACTGGGCTTGAGGGATACTGGGAGTGAGGGACACCGGGAGTGAGGGACAGTGGGAGTGAGGGACACTGGGAGTGAGGGACACCAGGCGTGAGGGACATCGGGAATGAGGGACACCAGGAGTGAGGGACACTGTGAGTGAGGGACAGTGGGAGTGAGGGTCACTGGGAGTGACAGACACTGGGAGTGACGGACACCGTGAGTGAGGGTCACCAGCTGTGAGGGACACTGGGAGTGAGGGCACTGGGAGTGAAGGACACTGGGAGCGAGGGACACCGTGAGTGAGGGACATCGGGAGTGAGGGAACTGTGAGTGAGGGATACCATGAGTGAGGGACATCGGGAATGAGGGACACCGGGAATGAGGAACACTGGGAGTGAGGGACACTGGGAGTAAAGGTACTGGGAGTGAAGGACACTGGGAGTGAGGGACACCGGGAGTGAGGGAACTGGGAGTGAGGGACACCGGGTGCGCGGGACACCGGGAATGAGGAACACTGGGAGTGAGGGAACTGGGCTTGAGGGACACCGGGAGTGAGGGACACCGGGAGTGAGGGACAACGGGAATGAGGGACACTGGGAGTGAGGGACATTGAGAGTGAGAGACAGTGGGAGTGAGGGACACCGGGAGTGAGGGACACCAGGAGTCAGAGACACCGGGAGTGAGAGACACCGGGAGCGAGGGACACCGGCAGTGAGGGACACTGGGAGTGAGGGAACTGGGCTTCAGGGACACTGCGAGTGAGGGACACTGCGAGTGAGGGACGCTGGGTGTGAGGGACACTGGGAGTGAGGGACACCGGGAGTGAGGAAAACTGGGAGTGAGGGACATTGGGAGTGAGGATCACTGGGAGTGAGGGGCAGCGGCCGTGACGGAACTGGGAGTGAGCGCCAATGGGAGTGAGGGACACCGGGAGTGAGGAATACTGGGAGTGAGGAACATCAGGAGTGATGGATACCGGGAGTGAGGGACACTGGGAGTGAGGGACACTGGGAGTGAGGGACACTTGGAGTGAGGGACACTGGGAGTGAAGGACACTGGGAGTGAAGGACACCGGGAGTGAGGGCCACTGGGAAAGAGGGACACCGGGAGTGAGAGACACTGGGAGTGAGGGGCAGCGGCCGTGACGGAACTGGGAGTGAGCGCCAATGGGAGTGAGGGACACCGGGAGTGAGGAATACTGGGAGTGAGGAACATCAGGAGTGATGGATACCGGGAGTGAGGGACACCGGGAGTGAGGGAACTGGGAGTGAGGGACACTGGGGGTGAGGGACGCCGGCAGTGAGGCACACCGGGACTGAGGAAAACCGGGCGTGAGGGACACTGGGAGTGAGGGACACCCGGAGTGAGGGACACTGGGAGTGAGGGACACTGGCAGTGAGGGACACCGGGAGTGAGGCACACCGGGAGTGAGGGACACTGGGAGTGAGGGAACTGGGAGTGAGGGACACCGGGACTGACGGACACCGGGCGCGAGGGACACTGGGAGTGAGGTACACCGGGAGTGAGGTCCCGTGGGAGTGAGGGTCACCGGGAGTGAGGAAAACTGGGAGTGAGGGACTTTGGGAGTGAGGATCACTGGGAGTGAGGGGCAGCGGGAGTGAGGGAACTGGGAGTGAGGGTCTCCGGGTGTGAGGGACACCAGGAGTGAGGGAATCTAAGATTGAGGGAACTGGGAGTGAAGCACACTGGGAGCGAGGGAACTGGGAGTGAGGCACACTGGGTGTGAGGGACACCGAGGGACACCAGGAGTGAGGGATACGGGGAGTGAGGGAACTTGGAGTTAGGGACACTGTGAGTGAGGGACAGTGGGAGTGAGGGACACCAGGAATGTGGGACACCGGAAGTAAGGGACACCAGGAGTGAAGGACACCAGGAGTGAGGGTACTGGGAGTAAACGACACTGGGGGTGAGGAACAGCGGGAATGAGGGACACTGGGAGTAAGCAACTGGGAGTGAGGGACTCCGGGAGTGAGGGTCACTGGGAGTGAGGGACATCGGGAGTGAGGGACACTGGGAGTGCTGGAATTGGGAGTGAGGGACACTGGGAGTGAGGAACACTGGGAGTGAGGTACACTGGGAATGATGGACACCGGTAGTGAGGGAACAGGGAGTGAGGGACACCGGGAGTGAGCCACACTGGGAGTGAGAGACACTGGGAGTGAGGGACACCGGGAATGAGGGACACTGGGAGTGAGGGACACCGGGAATGAGGGACACTGGGAGTGAGGGACACCTGACCTTGGGGACACCGGGAGTGAGGGAACTGGGAGTGAGGGACACCGGGACTGAGGAAGACTTTGAGTGGGGGACACTGGGAGTGAGGGACACTGGGAGTGAGGAATACTGGGAGTGAGGGACACCAGAAATGAGGGACACCCGGAGTGAGGGAATGGGGAGTGAGGGACACCGGGAGTGAGGGACACTGGGAGTGAGGGACACCGGGAGTGAGGGACACCGGGAGTTAGGCACACTTGGAGTGAGGGACACCGGGAGTGAGGTACACTAGGAGTGAGGGACACCGGGAGAAAGGGATACTTGGAGTGAGGGACACCAGGAATGAGGGACACTTGGAGTGAGGGTCAACGGGAGTGAGAGACACCGGGAGTGAGAGACACTGGGAGTGAGGGAACTGGGCTTGAGGGATACTGGGAGTCAGGGACACCGGGAGTGAGGGACATCGGCAGTGATGGACACCGGGAGTGAGGGACGCTGGGAGTGAGGGACACCAGGAGTGAGGGAGACTGGGAGAGAGGGACACCGGGAGTGAGAGACACCGGGAGTGAGGGACACTGGGAGTGAGGGACACTGGGAGTGAGGGACACCAGTGTTAAATCTGTGAGTTGTTCAAGTAATTAATACTCAGACTTAATCAGTAACAATAAAACAGGTCTTTACTGGTTGGAGGTAGGGACTACACGTAGGTCTTTACTTCATGCCCACAGGCGGGAACTGAGGGGAGATCAGTACCCACAGTACTATTTATACCCCTATGGCCAGGAGTGATACTGCGTATCACTACGCCCTACAAGTAGTGCAGTCCTGTCCATAGGTTCAAAGTAGCACACATATTACATACACAACATTCCTCCCTTCCTAGCTTTACAGTCATCTCCCCATTTAACATAACGTAATAACATATATACATATATAACTTCAGGTTTACATAACAGAATAACATAGATAACTTCATGTCAAAACAGATCACAGATTCAGTCTCTGCGGAAAACAGTTCACAGATTCAATCTCTGTGGTGTAGTCGGTTCACGTTGCTGGAGTGACTCATTCAATAGTCCTTCCATGGATTTAACAGTTTGAACTTCCGAACTGAATTGGCTCCGTTCGTAGGGACCACGTGTGTGATCTGGTAGAGGTAATAATGGTTCAGATGGGTCATCTTCTGTTTCGACTTTTCCTTTTCTGCTTCTTGGAGACTCTCTGGGCTCCACTGTCAGCTGCCAGCTGCATGCGCAGTTCCTCCTTCTCTTCCTCCTTTTTCCGTAGTAGAGCCACCTTCTCCCGATGTTCCGTAGACTTTCGGTGCTCCTCCATGATTTCTGTATGGTGGGAGTCGAAGTTACAAGTTGGGCAGGACAGGACATAGTAATATTCGGTGTCGTCCTGATCTAGGCCAGCGAGAGGGTCTTCTATTTCCTCCATACCCAGCTGGGCGTTAGCCAGCTTTTGTTCCAAGTCCAGACATCTTTCCTGAAGAGACTTCTTCATGCGTACCTCTTCATCCAGCTTTTTCTGGGCTTTCAGCAAGTCGTTTACTAATGACCTCATTTGAGATTTTACTACTTCAACTTCTTTTGGAGATTGATTGATCGGACTATTCAATCCCTCTACCGGAGCAGCTGTTTCAGCGGTCTGTTGTTCTACGTTGACGTGAGTCAGCGTACTTTTGGCATCCAAGGGCTGCTCTGTTGCAGTCATCTCAGTCTGTGTTGCCACCTCAGCTCTTCCAATAACCTTTGAGAGCTCCGAACCCCTTTCGTTTGAATATTGAAGTTCGTGTTCAAGTTTTTCCCATTTCAGAGTCCTGTCCTTCAGCATATGCAGGAGTTGGCTGACCGTTAACTCCTCTGACATCAGACGTTTTGTGTGCTCCTGCTCCATTTTCTCCATCAGCTGCTTCTGTTGTCTTTCCAGATTCTCCAACTCTATATCAAAGAACTCTTTCGTTGCATTCAACTCTTGCTCAAAACGGCGAAGCATTTGTTCTAATTGCTGTTGTAGTTTGAAATGGAGTTGAGTTCGAGCCCGGTGTCCCTCAGAAATGGGCACATCAGTAGACTTGCCAGACTCAGAATCCACAGTTAAACTATGTTGTTGTTGCTCAGTGGAATTCTGTGCTGAAACTTTGTCTTTTGCACCTGAGTTGGGCTTACCATCATCCGTTCCAGAGTCTGGGCCGACTATCTTCACCGAGTTCGCACTCGTTATTGTTTGTAGGAAATGCCAGTCCATATTCATTTTCCTAATCCACTCCCGTCCTAGTAGTGGAGGACCTCCTTCAGATATCACATATAAGTCCATTATTTGACTGTCTTCGCCCTTGTGGACCACTGCAACCTCTATTTTCCCGATGGGGTACACTCTTTGCCCCGTGTATGTTTCCAATATAATCCCCGTATACTGTAGGGGAATATGTTGGAATAACTTTCCGTAATCTTTCTTATTTATGACCGTCAATGCCGATCCAGTGTCCAATTCCAGTTTTACTTGGACTCCTTCTATCTGAAGAGTGACCCAAATTGTCTGGAGGTCTGCACCCTTACCAGCGTTGAGTACTCTTAAGCTAGTCAGTTCATTACTGCTAGCGTCTGAATCGGACTCCTGTTCGGTCACCTTGTGTACCTTTGCGTATTTTCCTTGCGGTGACTTCTTGTTGCTGGTCTTCTTCGCTGACCTGCATACTCTAGCTATATGTCCAAGCCTACCACAAGTTCTACATTCTTGGTTTTTAAACCAACACTGGTTCTGATCATGCGTTGTCTTTCCACAACGATAACATTTGCCAGAACTCACACCCAATTTGTGTGCACTGAGCTCCGGTGACCGTAGCTGCATTACTGCCGTGCCTCTCGCTGCGGCTTCGTGTGCTGCTGCCATAGTGACCGCCTTCTCAAGCGTCAGCTCATTCTCCTCGAGCAGTCGCTTTTGTGTATCCTGTTTAAATAAACCACACACAAATTTGTCTCGAAGTGCCTCTGTCAGTCCCGTTCCAAACTGGCAATATTTCGCTAATTTACGCAATTCCAGCAAATAATCAGCATTGCTTTCATGCTGTAGCTGCCTTCTGTCGTAAAATTTAAATCGTTCCGCTAGCATCAGCGGCGTGGGGTTTAGATGATCTTTCAGGACAGTAACAATCTCATCGAACGTCTTATCCGCCGGTTCATCTGGTGATAACAGGTGTTTCAATTGCCCGTATGTCTTCGCACCCATTAAATTTAATAATGTTAGTGCTTTATCAGCCTCATGAATTTTATTGGCCTTACAATAATTTTTAACTCGTTCAACATATATGGCCCAATCTTCGATGTCACTATCAAAGTTGCTAATATTCCCGTGTTTAGGCATTGTAGTACTTTATCAGATTTGCAATTTCTCAGATTTTTTTTTTTTTTTACTGCTATCCAAGATGGCGGCTTCCCGCTCTTGCCGTCGTCCTCCGCCCACAAAATGGCGGTTTTCCCGCGCTTGGCGGTCTTCACCCGTCCCCCGACGCCGTCTCCCTTCAGCCCCGAGTGCGGCCCTTATCTTCGCCGCGATCGCCCGAGTGCGGCCCTTATCAGCGGATGCGATCGCTGGATCGCGAAGCGGCTCTCGGCTCTTATCAGGAGATGCGATCGCTCTGTTGAAACGCCTCCCGCTCGAAGCGGCTCTCGCGCCCTATTCCTCCAGCTCCCCCAGCCCCGTTCGTGCGGCCAACGCGGTCGACTGCCTGTCGCGTCGCTGCCCGGCTCAGACAACGGCTTACCCACCACCAAGCTGGAGAAGAAGCTGACGGTCGCCGATGGAGGCTCCGAGGTCAGGATGTCTTCCAGTGGGGTGGAGAGGGTGGAAACCTCTCTGCAACGTCCTGGCTGTGGACGAAGCTGCCGTGGAGTGACTGCCGCAGGGTCCGAATCAGACTCGTCGCCAGTGTTAAATCTGTGAGTTGTTCAAGTAATTAATACTCAGACTTAATCAATAACAATAAAACAGGTCTTTACTGGTTGGAGGTAGGGACTACACGTAGGTCTTTACTTCATGCCCACAGGCGGGAACTGAGGGGAGATCAGTACCCACAGTACTATTTATACCCCTATGGCCAGGAGTGATACTGCGTATCACTACGCCCTACAAGTAGTGCAGTCCTGTCCATAGGTTCAAAGTAGCACACATATTACATACACAACAACCAGGAGTAAGGGACACTTGGAGTGAGGTACCCCGGGAGTGAGGGACACCGGGAGTGAGGTACACTAGGAATGAGGGACACCGGGAGTGAGGGAAACTGGGAGTGAGGGACACCGGGAGTAAGGGACAATTGGAGTGAGGGACACCAGGAATGAGGGACACTTGGAGTGAGGGTCACCGGGAGAGAGGGACACTGGGATTGCGGGACGTGGGAGTGAGGGACACTGGGAGTGAGGGACACTGGAAGTGAGGGACATCGGGAGCGAGGGAACTGCGAGTGAGGGATACCATGAGTGAGGGACAACAGGAGTGAGGGACAACAGGAGTGAGGGACACCGGGAGTGAGGGACACCGGGAGTGAGGGACACTGGGAGTGAGGGACACTGGGAGTGAGGGACACCAGTGTTAAATCTGTGAGTTGTTCAAGTAATTAATACTCAGACTTAATCAGTAACAATAAAACAGGTCTTTACTGGTTGGAGGTAGGGACTACACGTAGGTCTTTACTTCATGCCCACAGGCGGGAACTGAGGGGAGATCAGTACCCACAGTACTATTTATACCCCTATGGCCAGGAGTGATACTGCGTATCACTACGCCCTACAAGTAGTGCAGTCCTGTCCATAGGTTCAAAGTAGCACACATATTACATACACAACATTCCTCCCTTCCTAGCTTTACAGTCATCTCCCCATTTAACATAACGTAATAACATATATACATATATAACTTCAGGTTTACATAACAGAATAACATAGATAACTTCATGTCAAAACAGATCACAGATTCAGTCTCTGCGGAAAACAGTTCACAGATTCAATCTCTGTGGTGTAGTCGGTTCACGTTGCTGGAGTGACTCATTCAATAGTCCTTCCATGGATTTAACAGTTTGAACTTCCGAACTGAATTGGCTCCGTTCGTAGGGACCACGTGTGTGATCTGGTAGAGGTAATAATGGTTCAGATGGGTCATCTTCTGTTTCGACTTTTCCTTTTCTGCTTCTTGGAGACTCTCTGGGCTCCACTGTCAGCTGTCAGCTGCATGCGCAGTTCCTCCTTCTCTTCCTCCTTTTTCCGTAGTAGAGCCACCTTCTCCCGATGTTCCGTAGACTTTCGGTGCTCCTCCATGATTTCTGTATGGTGGGAGTCGAAGTTACAAGTTGGGCAGGACAGGACATAGTAATATTCGGTGTCGTCCTGATCTAGGCCAGCGAGAGGGTCTTCTATTTCCTCCATACCCAGCTGGGCGTTAGCCAGCTTTTGTTCCAAGTCCAGACATCTTTCCTGAAGAGACTTCTTCATGCGTACCTCTTCATCCAGCTTTTTCTGGGCTTTCAGCAAGTCGTTTACTAATGACCTCATTTGAGATTTTACTACTTCAACTTCTTTTGGAGATTGATTGATCGGACTATTCAATCCCTCTACCGGAGCAGCTGTTTCAGCGGTCTGTTGTTCTACGTTGACGTGAGTCAGCGTACTTTTGGCATCCAAGGGCTGCTCTGTTGCAGTCATCTCAGTCTGTGTTGCCACCTCAGCTCTTCCAATAACCTTTGAGAGCTCCGAACCCCTTTCGTTTGAATATTGAAGTTCGTGTTCAAGTTTTTCCCATTTCAGAGTCCTGTCCTTCAGCATATGCAGGAGTTGGCTGACCGTTAACTCCTCTGACATCAGACGTTTTGTGTGCTCCTGCTCCATTTTCTCCATCAGCTGCTTCTGTTGTCTTTCCAGATTCTCCAACTCTATATCAAAGAACTCTTTCGTTGCATTCAACTCTTGCTCAAAACGGCGAAGCATTTGTTCTAATTGCTGTTGTAGTTTGAAATGGAGTTGAGTTCGAGCCCGGTGTCCCTCAGAAATGGGCACATCAGTAGACTTGCCAGACTCAGAATCCACAGTTAAACTATGTGAGGGACACTGCGAGTGAGGGACGCTGGGTGTGAGGGACACTGGGAGTGAGGGACACCGGGAGTGAGGAAAATTGGGAGTGAGGGACATTGGCAGTGAGGATCACTGGGAGTGAGGGGCAGCGGCAGTGAGGGAACTGGGAGTGAGGGACACCGGGAGTGAGGATTACTGGGAGTGAGGAACATCAGGAGTGATGGATACCGGGAGTGAGGGACACTGGGAGTGAGGGCCACAGGGAGTGAGGGACACTTGGAGTGAGGGACACTGGGAGTGAAGGAAACTGGGAGTGAAGGACACCGGGAGTGAGGGCCACTGGGAAAGAGGGACAACGGGAGTGAGAGACACTGGGAGTGAGGGACACTGGGAGTGAGGGACACAGGGAGTGAGTGACACTTGGAGTGAGGGACACTGGGAGTGAAGGACACCGGGAGTGAGGAAGACCAGGAGTAAGGGACACTTGGATTGAGGGACACCGGGAATGAGGGACACTTGGAGTGAGGGACACCGGGAGTGAGAGACACTGGGAGTGAGAGACACTGGGAGTGAGGGAACTGGGCTTGAGGGACACTGGGCGTGAGGGACACCGGGAGTGAGGGACAGTGGTAGTGAGGGACACTGGGTGTGAATGACACCGGGCGTGAGGGACATCGGGAGTGAGGGAACTGGAAGTTAGGGATACCGTGAGTGAGGGACAACGGGAGTGAGGGACACCAGGAATGAGGAACACTCGGAGTGAGGGACATCGGGAGTGAGGGACACTGGGAGTGAGGGTACTGGAAGTGAAGGACACTGGTAGTGAGGGACACCAGGAGTGAGGGAACTGGGAGTGAGGGACACTGGGGGTGAGGGACACCGGCAGTGAGGGACACCGGGACTGAGGGAAACCGGGCGTGAGGGACACTGGGAGTGAGGGACACCCGGAGTGAGGGGCACTGGGAGTGAGGGACACTGGCAGTGAGGGACACCAGGAGTGAGGCACACCGGGAGTGAGGGACACTGGGAGTGAGGGAACTGGGAGTGAGGGACACCGTGACTGAGGGACACCGGGCGCGAGGGACACTGGGAGTGAGGTACACCGGGAGTGAGCTTCCCTGGGAGTGAGGGACACCGGGAGTGAGGAAAACTGGGAGTGAGGGACTTTGGGAGTGAGGATCACTGGGAGTGAGGGGCAGCGGGAGTGAGGGAACTGGGAGTGAGGGTCTCTGGTTGTGAGGGACACCAGGAGTGAGGGAATCTCAGAGAGAGGGAACTGGGAGTGAGGGACACTGGGAGTGAGGGAACTGGGAGTGAGGGACACTGGGTGTGAGGGACACCGAGGGACACCAGGAGTGAGGGATACAGAGAGTGAGGGAACTTGGAGTTAGGGACACTGTGAGTGAGGGACAGTGGGAGAGAGGGACACCAGGAATGTGGGACACCGGGAGTAAGGGACACCAGGAGTGAAGGACACCAGGAGTGAGGGTACTGGGAGTAAAGGACACTGGGGGTGAGGAACACCGGGAATGAGGGACACTGGGAGTGAGGGAACTGGGAGTGAGGGACTCCGGGAGTGAGGGTCACTGGGAGTGAGGGACATCGGGAGTGTGGGACACTGGGAGTGCTGGAATTGGGAGTGAGGGACACTGGGAGTGAGGGACACTGGAAGTGAGGGACACTGGGAGTGAGGGACACTGGGAATGATGGACACCGGGAGTGAGGGAACTGTGAGTGAGGGACACCGGGAGTGAGGAACACTGGGAGTGAGGGACACTGGGAGTGAGGGACACCGGGAATGAGGTACACTGGGAGTGAGGGACACCGGGAATGAGGGACACTGGGAGTGAGGGACACCTGAAATTGGGGACACCGGGAGTGAGGGAACTGGGAGTGAGGGACACCGGGACTGAGGAAGACTGTGAGTGGGGGACACTGGGAGTGAGGGACACTGGGAGTGAGGAATACTGGGAGTGAGGGACACCAGAAATGAGGGACACCCGGAGTGAGGGAATGGGGAGTGAGGGACACCGGGAGTGAGGGACACTGGGAGTGAGGGACACCGGGAGTGAGGGACACCGGGAGTTAGGGACACTTGGAGTGAGGGACACCGGGAGTGAGGGACACCGGGAGTGAGGTACACTAGGAGTGAGGGACACCGGGAGAAAGGGATACTTGGAGTGAGGGACACCAGGAATGAGGGACACTTGGAGTGAGGGTCAACGGGAGTGAGAGACACCGGGAGTGAGAGACACTGGGAGTGAGGGAACTGGGCTTGAGGGATACTGGGAGTCAGGGCCACCAGGAGTGAGGGACATCGGCAGTGATGGACATCGGGAGTGAGGGACGCTGGGAGTGAGGGACACCAGGAGTGAGGGACACTGGGAGTGGGGGACACCGAGAGTGAGGGACACCAGGAGTAAGGGACACTTGGAGTGAGGGACACCGGGAGTGAGAGACACTGGGAGTGAGAGACACTGGGAGTGAGGGAACTGGGCTTGAGGGACACTGGGCGTGAGGGACACCGGGAGTGAGGGACAGTGGTAGTGAGGGACACTGGGTGTGAGTGACACCGGGCGTGAGGGACATCGGGAGTGAGGGAACTGGAAGTTAGGGATACCGTGAGTGAGGGACAACGGGAGTGAGGGACACCAGGAATGAGGAACACTCGGAGTGAGGGACATCGGGAGTGAGGGACACTGGGAGTGAGGGTACTGGAAGTGAAGGACACTGGTAGTGAGGGACACCAGGAGTGAGGGAACTGGGAGTGAGGGACACTGGGGGTGAGGGACACCGGCAGTGAGGGACACCGGGACTGAGGGAAACCGGGCGTGAGGGACACTGGGAGTGAGGGACACCCGGAGTGAGGGGCACTGGGAGTGAGGGACACTGGCAGTGAGGGACACCAGGAGTGAGGCACACCGGGAGTGAGGGACACTGGGAGTGAGGGAACTGGGAGTGAGGGACACCGTGACTGAGGGACACCGGGCGCGAGGGACACTGGGAGTGAGGTACACCGGGAGTGAGCTTCCCTGGGAGTGAGGGACACCGGGAGTGAGGAAAACTGGGAGTGAGGGACTTTGGGAGTGAGGATCACTGGGAGTGAGGGGCAGCAGGAGTGAGGGAACTGGGAGTGAGGGTCTCTGTTTTTGAGGGACACCAGGAGTGAGGGAATCTCAGAGAGAGGGAACTGGGAGTGAGGGACACTGGGAGTGAGGGAACTGGGAGTGAGGGACACTGGGTGT
Organism: Somniosus microcephalus; assembly: GCF_052327205.1. Taxonomy (NCBI): domain Eukaryota; kingdom Metazoa; phylum Chordata; class Chondrichthyes; order Squaliformes; family Somniosidae; genus Somniosus; species Somniosus microcephalus. Next base: position 32,496,223 of record NW_028225179.1, on the reverse strand, counting down.
GAGGGACACCGAGGGACACCAGGAGTGAGGGATACAGAGAGTGAGGGAACTTGGAGTTAGGGACACTGTGAGTGAGGGACAGTGGGAGAGAGGGACACCAGGAATGTGGGACACCGGGAGTAAGGGACACCAGGAGTGAAGGACACCAGGAGTGAGGGTACTGGGAGTAAAGGACACTGGGGGTGAGGAACACCGGGAATGAGGGACACTGGGAGTGAGGGAACTGGGAGTGAGGGACTCCGGGAGTGAGGGTCACTGGGAGTGAGGGACATCGGGAGTGTGGGACACTGGGAGTGCTGGAATTGGGAGTGAGGGACACTGGGAGTGAGGGACACTGGAAGTGAGGGACACTGGGAGTGAGGGACACTGGGAATGATGGACACCGGGAGTGAGGGAACTGTGAGTGAGGGACACCGGGAGTGAGGAACACTGGGAGTGAGGGACACTGGGAGTGAGGGACACCGGGAATGAGGTACACTGGGAGTGAGGGACACCGGGAATGAGGGACACTGGGAGTGAGGGACACCTGAAATTGGGGACACCGGGAGTGAGGGACCTGGGAGTGAGGGACACCGGGACTGAGGAAGACTGTGAGTGGGGGACACTGGGAGTGAGGGACACTGGGAGTGAGGAATACTGGGAGTGAGGGACACCAGAAATGAGGGACACCCGGAGTGAGGGAATGGGGAGTGAGGGACACCGGGAGTGAGGGACACTGGGAGTGAGGGACACCGGGAGTGAGGGACACCGGGAGTTAGGGACACTTGGAGTGAGGGACACCGGGAGTGAGGGACACCGGGAGTGAGGTACACTAGGAGTGAGGGACACCGGGAGAAAGGGATACTTGGAGTGAGGGACACCAGGAATGAGGGACACTTGGAGTGAGGGTCAACGGGAGTGAGAGACACCGGGAGTGAGAGACACTGGGAGTGAGGGAACTGGGCTTGTGGGATACTGGGAGTCAGGGACACCAGGAGTGAGGGACATCGGCAGTGATGGACATCGGGAGTGAGGGACGCTGGGAGTGAGGGACACCAGGAGTGAGGGACACTGGGAGTGGGGGACACCGAGAGTGAGGGACACCAGGAGTAAGGGACACTTGGAGTGAGGGACACCGGGAGTGAGGGACACCGGGAGTGAGGTACACTAGTAATGAGGGACATCGGGAGTGAGGGAAACTGGGAGTGAGGGACACCGGGAGTGAGGGACACCGGGAGTGAAGGAAACTGGGAGTGAAGGACACCGGGAGTGAGGGACACCGGGAGTGAGTTACACTAGGAGTGAGGGACACCGGGAGTAAGGGACACTTGGAGTGAGGGACACCAGGAATGAGGGACACTTGGAGTGAGGGTCACCGGGAGTGAGAGACACCGGGAATGAGAGTCACTGGGAGTGAGGGAACTGGGCTTGAGGGATACTGGGAGTGAGGGACACTGGGATTGAGGGACAGTGGGAGTGAGGGACACTGGGAGTGAGGGACACCAGATGTGAGGGACATCGGGAGTGAGGGACACCAGGAGTGAGGGACACTGCGAGTGAGGGACAGTGGGAATGAGGGACACTGTGAGTGACAGACACTGGGAGTGACGGACACCGTGAGTGAGGGACAACGGGAGTGAGGCTCACCGGGAATGAGGAACACTCGGAGTGAGGGACATCGGGAGTGAGGGACACTGGGATTGAGGGTACTGGAAGTGAAGGACACTGGGAGTGAGGGACACCGGGAGTGAGGGAACTGGGAGTGAGGGACACTGGGAGTGAGGGACACCAGCAGTGAGGGACACTGGGACTGAGGGACGCCGGCAGTGAGGGACACTGGGAGTGAGGGACACCGGCAGTGAGGGACACTGGGAGTGAGGCACACCGGGAGTGAGGGACACTATGAGTGAGGGAACTGGGAGTGAGGGACACCGGGACTGAGGGACACCGGGCGTGAGGGACACTGGGAGTGAGGTACACCGGGAGTGAGGGTCCCTGGGAGTGAGGGACACCGGGAGTGAGGAATACTGGGAGTGAGGGACTTTTGGAGAGAGGATCACTGGGAGTGAGGGGCAGCGGGAGTGAGGGAACTGGGAGTGAGCGCCAATGGGAGTGAGGGACACCGGGAGTGAGGAATACTTGGAGTGAGGGACATCGGGAGTGATGGACACTGGGAGTGAGGGACACCGGGAGTGAGGGACACCGGGAAAGAGGGACACCGGGAGTGAGAGACACCGGGAGTGAGGGACACTGTGAGTGAGGGACACCGGGAGTGAGGGACACCGGGAGTGAGGGACACTTGGAGTGCGGGACACTGGGAGTGAGGGACACCAGGAGTGAGGGACACTTGGAGTGAAGGACACCGGGAGTGAGGGAACCGGGAGTGAGGAACAATGGGAGTGAGGGACACTGGGAGTGAGGTACACCGGGAGTGAGGGTCCCTGGGAGTGAGGGACACCGGGAGTGAGGAATACTGGGAGTGAGGGACTTTGGGAGAGAGGATCACTGGGAGTGAGGGGCAGCGGGAGTGAGGGAACTGGGAGTGAGCGCCAATGGGAGTGAGGGACACCGGGAGTGAGGAATACTTGGAGTGAGGGACATCGGGAGTGATGGACACTGGGAGTGATGGACACCGGGAGTGAGGGACACCGGGAAAGAGGGACACCGGGAGTGAGAGACACCGGGAGTGAGGGACACTGGGAGTGAGGGACACCGGGAGTGAGGGACACTGGGACTGCGGGACACCGGCAGTGAGGGACACTGGGAGTGAGGGAACTGGGCTTCAGGGATACTGCGAGTGAGGGACACTGCGAGTGAGGGACGCTGGGTGTGAGGGACACTGGGAGTGAGGGACACCGGGAGTGAGGAAAACTGGGATTGAGGGACTTTGGGAGTGAGGATCACTGGGAGTGAGGGGCAGCGGCAGTGAGGGAACTGGGAGTGAGCGCCAATGGGAGTGAGGGACACCGGGAGTGAGGAATACTGGGAGTGAGGAACATCGGAAGTGATGGACACTGGGAGTGAGGGACACTGGGAGTGAGGGACACCGGGAGTGAGGGACACTTGGATTGAGGGACACTTGGATTGAGGGACACCGGGAGTGAGGGACACTGGGAAAGAGGGACACCGGGAGTGAGAGACACCGGGAGTGAGGGACACTGGGAGTGAGGGACACCGGGAGTGAGGGACACTTGGAGTGCGGGACACTGGGAGTGACGGACACCAGGAGTGAGGGACACTTGGAGTGAAGGACACCGGGAGTGAGGGACACCGGGAGTGAGGTACACTTAGAGTGAGGAACACTGGGTGTAAGGGACACTGGGAGTGAGGGACACCGGGAATGAGGGACACTTGGAGTGAGGGTCGCCGGGAGTGAGAGACACTGGGAGTGAGAGACACTGGGAGTGAGGGAACTGGGCTTGAGGGACACTGGGAGTGAGGGACACCGGGAGTGAGGGACAGTGGGAGTGAACGACACTGGGTGTGAGGGACACCGGGCATGAGGGACATCGGGAGTGAGGGAACTGGGAGTGAGGGATACCGTGAGTGAGGGACAACGGGAGTGAGGCTCACCGGGAATGAGGAACACTCGGAGTGAGGGACATCGGGAGTGAGGGACACTGGGATTGAGGGTACTGGAAGTGAAGGACACTGGGAGTGAGGGACACCGGGAGTGAGGGAACTGGGAGTGAGGTACACTGGGAATGAGGGACACCAGCAGTGAGGGACACTGGGACTGAGGGAAACCGGGCGTGAGGGACACTGGGAGTGAGGGACACCGAGAGTGAGGGACACCGGGAGTGAGGGACACCGGCTGTGAGGGACACTGGGAGTGAGGCACACCGGGAGTGAGGGACACTGGGAGTGAGGGAACTGGGAGTGAGGGACACTGGGACTGAGGGACACCGGGCGTGAGGAACACTGGGAGTGAGGTACACCGGGAGTGAGGGTCCCTGGGAGTGAGGGACACCGGGAGTGAGGAATACTGGGAGTGAGGGACTTTGGGAGAGAGGATCACTGGGAGTGAGGGGCAGCGGGAGTGAGGGAACTGGGAGTGAGCGCCAATGGAAGTGAGGGACACCGGGAGTGAGGAATACTTGGAGTGAGGGACATCGGGAGTGATGGACACTGGGAGTGAGGGACGCCGGGAGTGAGGGACACCGGGAAAGAGGGACACCGGGAGTGAGAGACACCGGGAGTGAGGGACACTGGGAGTGAGGGACACCGGGAGTGAGGGACACCGGGAGTGAGGGACACTTGGAGTGCGGGACACTGAGAGTGAGGGACACCAGGAGTGAGGGACACTTGGAGTGAAGGACACCGGGAGTGAGGAACACCGGGAGTGAGGAACAATGGGAGTGAGGGACACCTGGAATGAGGGACACTGGGAGTGAGGGACAACGGGAGTGAGGGACACTGGGAGTAAGGGACATTGAGTGTGAGGGACAGTGGGAGTGATGGACACCGGGAGTGAGGGACACCGGGTGTCAGAGACACCGGGAGTGATAGACACCGGCAGTGAGGGACACCAGCAGTGAGGGACACTGGGAGTGAGGGAACAGGCAGTGAGGGACACCGGGAGTGAGGGAATGATGCGCTATTAATAACTCAAAAGACTGAGATTAAGCGAGTAACTAACAGGCTTTTATTAACAAGAGAATGAAGGTGTGCCGCGAGTGGTCGACCGGTCCAGAATACAGAGGGACTGTGGAGCAGTCACCTTTATACCTGGACTCGTGGGGGGAGTCAGACGAGACATGTAAAGGCATGTACACTGTGGAATACAAACAGTGGTTTACCACATTCACCCCTTGTTTAAAATTGAGTCCGGCGGGGTGAAGTGTATTATAAGTTAGTGTATTGGAGTCTCTCCAGAGGTCTTGTCTGCCGCTGTGATCAACGTGGCGACGGCAGGGGTAGTGAAGCTTCCGGCGTCGACTCCCGCGTAGGCTGGGGCACTGATGTGTAGTCCTCGTAGGTGTCGAGCGGGTCGCGGGGCCCAGGCCTGCCGTCTGCTGGGGCTGGATATCGGATCGTGGTGGGGGGGTGGTAGTGGGTAGTGGGTTACTGCGGCCCCCGAGGGTGCGAGGTCTCGTATGGAGACTGTGTCTGGTCTCCGGGCCCTGGAGGGTTCGTGAAAAGAAGGCCACGGGTCTCCCCGCCTGATTGAGGGTAGCGGCCAGGGCAAAGTCGGACGCGTCGCTTTCCACCTGGAAGGGGATGGATTCGTCCACTGCGTGCATGGTGGCTTTGGCAATGTCTTCCTTGATACGGTGGAAGGCTAAGCGGGCCACTGCCGTCACGGGAAAAGAGGTGGACTTGATCAGCAGACGGGCCTTGTCCGCATAGTAGGGGACTCACTGGGCGTAATAAGAGAAAAACCCTAGGCACCTCTTCAGGGCCTTGAGGCAGTGGGGCAGTGGGAGTTCCATAAGGGGACGCATCCGGTCGGGGTCGGGACCGATGACTCCGTGTTCCACAACACAGCCAAGGATGGCGAGGCGAGTTGTGCAGAATATGCACTTCTCCTTGTTATACGTCAGGTTGAGGAGTTTGGCGGTGCAGAGGAATTTTTCGAGGTTTGCATCATGGTCCTGCAAGTCATGGCCGCAGATGGTCACATCGTCCAGATATGGGAAAGTGGCCTGCAACGCATTTTGATCGACCATCCGGTCCATCTCCCTTTGGAAGACGGAGACCCCGTTGGTGACGCCAAAGGGAACCCTAAGGAAGTGATAGAGGCGGCCGTTTGCCTCAAAGGCAGTATACTGGCGGTCCTCAGGGCGGATAGGGAGCTGGTGGTACGCTGATTTCAGGTCAATGGTCGAGAAGACGCGGTACTGCGCGATCTGGTTGACCATATCAGCTATGCGGGGGAGTGGGTAAGCGTCCAGCAGGGTGTAGCGATTTATTGTCTGGCTGTAGTCGATGACCAGGCGTTGCTTCTTGCCGGTCTTAATGACCACAACCTGGGCTCGCCAGGGGCTGGTGCTGCCCTCAATAATCCCTTCCTTCAGGAGCCGCTCCACTTCGGTTTTAATGAAAACCCTGTCCCCAGTACTGTATCGCCTGCTCTTTGTGGCGATGGGCTTACAGTCGGGGGTGAGGTTAGCAAACAGTGGGGGGTGACTCTGAGTGTGGAGAGGTTGCACCTGGTGCGCGGCGGGCAATTTGGAAGCTGCTGGCTGCGGACTGTGAGTGGGGGGAGGGGTCCACCGTACGCCATCGTAACACTTTTAAGGTGGCACTGAAAATCTAACCCCAGTAGAACGGCAGCGCAGAGGTGGGGCAGGACCAGAAGTTTAAAATTATCGTACACAGTCCCGTCTACTACGAGTGTCACCACGCAGTAGCCGCCAATGTCCGCCGACTGGGACTCGGAGGCCATAGAAATCCGCTGGTGCGCAGGCAGGACTGGGAGAGAGCAACGCCGCACCGTGTCGGGGTGGATGAAGCTCTCCGTGCTCCCAGAGTCAAAAAGGCAGATTGTTTCGTGACCAATTACCTTAATGTCCATTGTGGACCGGGCCAGCTGCTGCGGTCTCGCTTGGTCCAGCGTAACGGAGGCCAGCGTAGGGGTCGGTGTGTCGCTGTGGGTATCAGATGAGGCGGTGTTGGGGGCCTGCTGTGTCCCGGCTGTCGTCCAAGATGGCGGCATCCATGGTCCCCATGTGGCTGGAGGCGTCCAAAATGGCTGCTGTTCCGGTGGTTCGCACATGGCTGGGGAGGCCCAAGATGGCGGCCCGCACGACCCACACGCGGCGCTGCTGGGGTTCGGGGTGGCTTTGGCCCTGCAGACGCTGGCGTAGTGCCCCTTCTTCCTGCAGCCCGAGCAGATCGCATTTTTCGCCGGGCAGCGCGCTCTGGGGTGTTTGGCCTGGCCACAGAAGTAGCATTTCTGGCCTTGGGGCACTGCTGTCTGGCCTTGGGACACTGCTGCGGTAGTTGGGCCGTTGCTGGGATGTGGCTGGGGTGGCACGGCGCTATGAGACGGTCCTACCGTGTCCCAGGCTGTCGTTCTCCGCGGCGTCCACAGTGCAGAGGAGTAGGCATCCATGCCCCGGTAGGCTGCGTCCAATGATAGTGCGAGTTCAGAGGCCTTGTTGAGGTCGAGGTCACTCTGCTCCAACAATCGCTGTCGGGTGTAATTGGACCTGTGGCCCGCTACAAAAGTGTCCCGGATACGTTCCTCTGTGTACACGGCGGCCTTTACATCCTTACAACCACAGGCCCGGCCAAGCACAGACAGTGCCTGAAGGTATTCCTCGGTCGATTCCCCAGGTTGTTGTTTACGACTCCCCAGAAGGTGCCTGGCGTACACTTCGTTCACTGGGCGCGTGTACTGGTCCTTGAGGAGCTTGATAGCATCCGCGTACGAGGTCGCGTCCTGGATGACCGAGTACACTCGGTGGTTCACTTTGGAGGTCAGGACATCCAGTTTGTCCTCGTCCGATTTGACCGTTGCAGCGGAGGCGATCAGGAATTTTTCAAAGCACCTCAGCCAGTGAGTAAACTTGGTGGATGCGTCCGACTCCCGATGGTCTAAGTCTAGGCATGCTGGTGTGAGGATCTTCTCCATTATAAAAATCTTGTTAATAAAATTGATGCGCTATCAATAACTCAAAAGACTGAGATTAAGCGAGTAACTAACAGGCTTTTATTAACAAGAGAATGAAGGTGTGCCTCGAGTGGTCGACCAGTCCAGAATACAGAGGGACTGTGGAGCAGTCACCTTTATACCTGGACTTGTGGGAGGAGTCAGCCGAGACATGTACAGACATGTACACAGTGGGATACAAACAGTGGTTTACCACAGGGACTCCGGGAGTGAGAGACACGGAGAGTGAGGGACACCGGGAGTGAGGGACACCGGGAGTGAGGGACACTGGGAGTGAGGGAACTGGGAGTGAGGGACACTGGGAGTGAGAGACACTGGGAGTGAGGGAACTGGGCTTGAGGGACACTGGGAGTGAGGGACACCGGGAGTGAGGGACAGTGGGAGTGAGGGACACTGGGAGTGAGGGACACCAGGCGTGAGGAACATTGGGAGTGAGGGAACTGGGAGTGAGGGATACCGTGAGTGAGGGACAACGGGAGTGAGGGACACCGGGAATGAGGAACACTGGGAGTGAGGGACATCGGGATTGAGGGACACTGGGAGTGAGGGTACTGGGAGTGAAGGACACTGGGAGTGAGGGACACCGGGAGTGAGGGAACTGGGAGTGAGGGACACTGGGAGTGAGGGACACCGGCAGTGAGGGACACCGGGACTGAGGGAGACCGGGCGTGAAGGACAATGGGAGTGAGGGACACTGTGAGTGAGGGACACTGGGAATGAGGGACACCGGGAGTGAGGGACACCGGGAGTGAGGCACACCGGGAGTGAAGGACACTGGGTGTGAGGGAACTGGGAGTGAGGGACACCGGGACTGAGGGACACCGGGCGTAAGGGACACTGGGATTGAGGTAGACCGGGAGTGAGGGACACCGGGAGTGAGGAAAACTGGGAGTGAGGGATTTTGCGAGTGAGGATCACTGGGAGTGAGGGGCAGCGGGAGTGAGGGAACTGGGAGTGAGCACCAATGGGAGTGAGGGACATCGGGAGTGAGGAATACTTGGAGTGAGGGACATCGGGAGTGATGGACTCCGGGAGTGAGGGACACTGGGAGTGAGGGACACCGGGAGTGAGGGACACTGGGTGAGAGGGACACTGTGAGTGAGGGACACCGGGAGTGAGAGTCAACGGGAGTGAGGGACACTGGGAGTGAGGGACACTGGGAGTGAGGGACACCTGGAGTGAGGGACACTGGGAGTGAGGGACACCGGGAGTGAGGGACAATGGGAGTGAGGGACACCAGGAGTAAGGGACACTTGGAGTGAGGGACACCGGGAGTGAGGGACACCGGGAGTGAGTTACACTGGGAGTGAGGGACACCGGGAATAATGGACACCGGGAGTAAGGGACACTTGGAGTGAGGGACACCAGGAATGAGGGACACTTGGAGTGAGGGTCACCGGGAGTGAGAGACACTGGGAGTGAGAAACACTGGGAGTGAGGGAACTGGGCTTGAGGGACACTGGGAGTGAGGGACACCGGGAGTGAGGGACACCGGGAGTGATGGACATTGAGAGTGAGGGACAGTGGGAGTGAGGGACACCGGCAGTGAGGGACACCGGGACTGAGGGAAACCGGGCGTGAGGGACACTGGGAGTGAGGGACACCCGGAGTGAGTGACACTGGGAGTGAGGGACACTGGCAGTGAGGGACACCGGGAGTGAGGCACACCGGGAGTGAGGGACACTGGGAGTGAGGGAACTGGGAGTGAGGGACACCGTGACTGAGGGACACCGGGAGTGAGGGACACTGGGAGTGAGGTACACCGGGAGTGAGGTTCCCTGGGAGTGAGGGACACCGGGAGTGAGGAAAACTGGGAGTGAGGGACTTTGGGAGTGAGGATCACTGGGAGTGAGGGGCAGCGGGAGTGAGGGAACTGGGAGTGAGGGTCTCTGGGTGTGAGGGACACCAGGAGTGAGGGAATCTCAGAGTGAGGGAACTGGGAGTGAGGGACACTGGGAGCGAGGGAACTGGGAGTGAGGAACACTGGGTGTGAGGGACACCGAGGGACACCAGGAGTGAGGGATACGGGGAGTGAGGGAACTTGGAGTTAGGGACGCTATGAGTGAGGGACAGTGGGACTGAGGGACACCAGGAATGTGGGACACCGGGAGTAAGGGACACAAGGAGTGAAGGACACCAGGAGTGAGGGTGCTGGGAGTAAAGGACACTGGGGGTGAGGAACACCGGGAATGAGGGACACTGGGAGTGAGGGAACTGGGAGTGAGGGACTCCGGGAGTGAGGGTCACTGGGAGTGAGGGACATCGGGAGTGTGGGACACTGGGAGTGCTGGAATTGGGAGTGAGGGACACTGGGAGTGAGGGACACTGGAAGTGAGGGACACTGGGAGTGAGGGACACTGGGAATGATGGACACCGGGAGTGAGGGAACTGTGAGTGAGGGACACCGGGAGTGAGGGACACTGGGAGTGAGGGACACTGGGAGTGAGGGACACCGGGAATGAGGGGCACTGGGAGTGAGGGACACCGGGAATGAGGGACACTGGGAGTGAGGGACACCTGAAATTGGGGACACCGGGAGTGAGGGAACTGGGAGTGAGGGACACCGGGACTGAGGAAGACTGTGAGTGGGGGACACTGGGAGTATGGGACACTAGGAGTGAGGAATACTGGGAGTGAGGGACACCAGAAATGAGGGACACCCGGAGTGAGGGAATGGGGAGTGAGGGACACCGGGAGTGAGGGACACTGGGAGTGAGGGACACCGGGAGTGAGGGACACCGGGAGTTAGGGACACTTGGAGTGAGGGACACCGGGAGTGACGGACACCGGGAGTGAGGTACACTAGGAGTGAGGGACACCGGGAGTGAGAGACACTGGGAGTGAGGGAACTGGGCTTGAGGGATACTGGGAGTCAGGGACACCGGGAGTGAGGGACATCGGCAGTGATGGACATCGGGAGTGAGGGACGCTGGGAGTGAGGGACACCAGGAGTGAGGGACACTGGGAGAGAGGGACACCGGGAGTGAGAGAAACCAGGAGTGAGGGACACTGGGAGTGAGGGACACCGGGAGTGGGGGACACCAGGAGTAAGTGACACTTGGAGTGAGGGACACTGGGAGTGAGGGACACCGGGAGTGAGGTACACTAGGAATGAGGGACATCGGGAGTGAGGGAAACTGGGAGTGAGGGACACCGGGAGTGAGGGACACCGGGAGTAAGGGACACTTGGAGTGAGGGACACCGGGAGTGAGGGACACCGGGAGTGAGGTACACTAGGAGTGAGGGACACCGGGAGTAAGGGACACTTGGAGTGAGGGACACCAGGAATGAGGGACACTTGGAGTGAGGGTCACCGGGAGTGAGAGACACCGGGAGTGAGAGACACTGGGAGTGAGGGAACTGGGCTTGAGGGATACTGGGAGTGAGGGACACCGGGATTGAGGGACAGTGGGAGTGAGGGACACTGGGAGTGAGGGACAACAGACGTGAGGGACATCGGGAGTGAGGGACACCAGGAGTGAGGGACACTGCGAGTGAGGGACAGTGGGAATGAGGGACACTGTGAGTGACAGACACTGGGAGTGACGGACACCGTGAGTGAGGGTCACTGGCTGTGAGGGACACTGGGGGTGTGGGTACTGGGAGTGAAGGACACTGGGAGTGAGGGACACTGGGAGTGAGGGACATCAGGAGTGAGGGAACTGCGAGTGAGGGATACCATGAGTGAGGGACAACAGGAGTGAGGGACACCGGGAATGAGGAACACTAGGAGTGAGGGACACTGGGAGTGAGGGTACTGGGAGTGAAGGACACTGGGAGTGAGGGACACCGGGAGTGAGGGAACTGGGAGTGAGGGACACCGGGTGTGAGGGACACCGGGAATGAGGAACACTGGGAGTGAGGGAACTGGGCTTGATGGACACTGGGAGTGAGGGACACCGGGAGTGAGGGACTCCGGGAGTGAGGGTCACTGGGAGTGAGGGACATCGGGAGAGAGGGACACTGGGAGTGCGGGATGTGTGAGTGAGGGACACTGGGAGTGAGGGACACTGGAAGTGAGGGACACTGGGAGTGAGGAACACTGGGAGTGAGGAACACTGGGAGTGAGGAACACTGGGAATGATGGACACCGGGAGTGAGGGAACTGGGAGTGAGGGACACCGGGAGTGAGGGACACTGGGAGTGAGGGACACTGGGTGTGAGGGACACCGGGAATGAGCGACACTGGGAGTGAGGACACCTGAAATTGGGGACACCGGGAGTGAGGGAACTGGGAGTGAGGGACTCCGGGAGTGAGGGAGACTGCGAGTGAGGGACACTGGGAGTGAGGGACACTGGGAGTGAGGAACACTGGGAGTGAGGGACACCGGATATGAGGGACACCGGGAGTGAGGGACTGGGGAGTGAGGGACACCGGGAGTGAGGGGCACCGGGAATGAGGGACATCGGCAGTGATGGACACCGGGAGTGAGGGACACTGGGAGTGAGGGACACCAGGAGTGAGGGACACTGGGAGAGAGGGACACCGGGAGTGAGAGACACCGGGAGTGAGGGACACCGGGAGTGAGGGACACTGGGAGTGAGGGACACCGGGAGTGAGGGACACCGGGAGTAAGGGACACATGGAGTGAAGGTCACCGGGAGTGAGAGACACCGTGAGTGAGAGACACTGGGAGTGAGGGAACTGGGCTTGAGGGATACTGGGAGTGAGGGACAGTGGGAGTGAGGGACAGTGGGAGTGAGGGACACTGGGAGTGAGGGACACCAGGCGTGAGGGACATCGGGAGTGAGGGACACCAGGAGTGAGGGACACTGCGAGTGAGGGACAGTGGAAAAAAGGGACACTGGGAGTGACAGACACTGGGAGTGACGGACACCGTGAGTGAGGGTCACCGGCTGTGAGGGACACTGGGAGTGAGGGTACTGGGAGTGAAGGAAACTGGGAGTGAGGGACACCGGGAGTGAGGGACATCAGGAGTGAGGGAACTGCGAGTGAGGGATACCATGAGTGAGGGACAACAGGAGTGTGGGACGCCGGGAATGAGAAACACTGGGAGTGAGGGACACTGGGAGTGAGGGTACTGGGAGTGAAGGACACTGGGAGTGAGGGACACCGGGAGTGAGGGAACTGGGAGTGAGGGACACCGGGTGTGAGGGACACCGGGAATGAGGAACACTGGGAGTGAGGGAACTGGGCTTGAGGGGCACTGGGAGTGAGGGACACCGGGAGTGAGGGACAGTGGGAGTGAGGGACACTGGGAGTGAGGGACATTGAGAGTGAGGGACAGTGGGAGTGAGGGACACCGGGAGTGAGTGACACCGGGAGTCAGAGACACCAGGAGTGAGAGACACCGGGAGTGAGGGACACCGGCAGTGAGGGACACTGGGAGTGAGGGAACTGGGCTTCAGGGACACTGCGAGTGAGGGACACTGCGAGTGAGGGACGCTGGGTGTGAGGGACACTGGGAGTGAGGGTACTGGGAGTGAAGGAAACTGGGAGTGAGGGACACCGGGAGTGAGGGACATCGGGAGTGAGGGAACTGCGAGTGAGGGATACCATGAGTGAGGGACAACAGGAGTGTGGGACGCCGGGAATGAGAAACACTGGGAGTGAGGGACACTGGGAGTGAGGGTACTGGGAGTGAAGGACACTGGGAGTGAGGGACACCGGGAGTGAGGGAACTGGGAGTGAGGGACACCGGGTGTGAGGGACACCGGGAATGAGGAACACTGGGAGTGAGGGAACTGGGCTTGAGGGGCACTGGGAGTGAGGGACACCGGGAGTGAGGGACAGTGGGAGTGAGGGACACTGGGAGTGAGGGACATTGAGAGTGAGGGACAGTGGGAGTGAGGGACACCGGGAGTGAGTGACACCGGGAGTCAGAGACACCAGGAGTGAGAGACACCGGGAGTGAGGGACACCGGCAGTGAGGCACACTGGGAGTGAGGGAACTGGGCTTCAGGGACACTGCGAGTGAGGGACACTGCGAGTGAGGGACGCTGGGTGTGAGGGACACTGGGAGTGAGGGACACCGGGAGTGAGGAAAACTGGGAGTGAGGGACTTTGGGAGTGAGGATCACTGGGAGTGAGGGGCAGCGGCAGTGAGGGAACTGGGAGAGAGCGCCAATGGGAGTGAGGGTCACCGGGAGTGAGGAATACTGGGAGTGAGGAACATCGGGAGTGATGGACACCGGGAGTGAGGGACACCGGGAGTGAGGGACACCGGGAGTGAGGGACACTGGGAGTGAGGGACGCCGGGAGTGAGGGACACTGGGAAAGAGGGACACCGGGAGTGAGAGACACAGGGAGTGAGGGACACTGGGAGTGAGGGACACCGAGAGTGAGGGACACTTGGAGTGCGGGACAATGGGAGTGAGGGACACCGGGAGTGAGGGACACTTGGAGTGAAGGACACCGGGAGTGAGGGACACCGGGAGTGAGGTACACTGGGAGTGAGGAACACCGGGAGTAAGGGACACTTGGAGTGAGGGACACCGGGAATGAGGGACACTTGGAGTGAGGGTCACCGGGAGTGAGAGACACTGGGAATGAGAGACACTGGGAGTGAGGGACACCGGCAGTGAGGAACACTGGGAGTGAGGGAACTGGGCTTCAGGGACACTGCGAGTGAGGGACACTGCGAGTGAGGGACGCTGGGTGTGAGGGACACTGTGAGTGAGGGTCACCAGGAGTGAGGAAAACTGGGAATGAGAGACACTGGGAGTGAGGGAACTGGGCTTGAGGGACACTGGGAGTGAGGGACACCGGGAGTGAGGGACAGTGGGAGTGAGGGACACTGGGTGTGAGGGACACCGGGCGTGAGGGACATCGGGAGTGAGGGAACTGTGAGTGAGGGATACCGTGAGTGAGGGACAACGGGAGTGAGGGACACCGGGAATGAGGAACAGTCGGATGAGGGACATCGGGAGTGAGGGACACTGGGAGTGAGGGTACTGGAAGTGAAGGACACTGGGAGTGAGGGACACTGGGAGTGAGGGAACTGGGAATGAAGGACACTGGGAGTGAGGGACACCGGGAGTGAGGGAACTGGGAGTGAGGGACACCGTTTGTGAGGGACACCGGGAATGAGTAACTCTGGGAGTGAGGGAACTGGGCTTGAGGGACACTGGGAGTGAGGGACACCGGGAGTGAGGGACTCCGGGAGTGAGGATCACTGGGAGTGAGGGACATCAGGAGTGAGGGACACAGTGAGTGCGGGAAGTGGGAGTGAGCGACACTGGGAGTGAGGGACACTGGAAGTGAGGGACACTGGGAGTGAGGAACACTGGGAGTGAGGGACACTGGGAATGATGGACACCAGGAGTGAGGGAACTGGGAGTGAGGGACACCGGGAGTGAGGGACACTGGGAGTGAGGGACACTGGGAGTGAGGGACACCGGGAATGAGGGACACTGGGAGTGAGGGACACCGGGAGTGAGGGAGACTGCGAGTGAGGGACACTGGGAGTGAGGGACACTGGGAGTGAGGAACACTGGGAGTGAGGAACACTGGAAATGAGGGACACCGGGAGTGAGGGACTGGGGAGTGAGGGACACTGGGAGTGAGGGGTACCGGGAATGAGGGACATCGGCAGTGATGGACAACGGGAGTGAGGGGCACTGGGAGTGAGGGACACCAGGAGTGAAGGACACTGGGAGAGAGGGACACCGGGAGTGAGAGACACCGGGAGTGGGGGACACTGGGAGTGAGGGACACCGGGAGTGAGGGACACCGGGACTAAGGGACACTTGGAGTGAGGGACACCGGGAGTGAGGGACACCGGGAGTGAGGGACACCGGGAGTGAGGTACACTAGGAGTGAGGGACACCGGGAGTAAGGGATACTTGGAGTGAGGGACACCAGAAATGAGGGACACTTGGAGTGAGTGTCACCGGGAGTGGGAGACACCGGGAGTGAGAGACACTGGGAGTGATGGAACTGGGCTTGAGGGATACTGGGAGTGAGGGACACCGGGAGTGAGGGACAGTGGGAGTGAGGGACACTGGGAGTGAGGGACACCAGGCGTGAGGGACATCGGGAGTGAGGGACACCAGGAGTGAGGGACACTGCGAGTGAGGGACAGTGGGAGTGAGGGACACTGGGAGTGAGGGTCACCGGCTGTGAGGGACACTGGGAGTGAGGGTACTGGGAGTGAAGGACACTGCGAGTGAGGGACACCGGTAGTGAGGGACATCGGGAGTGAGGGAACTGCGAGTGAGGGATACCTTCAGTGAGGGACAACAGGAGTGAGGGACACCGGGAATGAGGAACACTAGGAGTGAGGGACACTGGGAGTGAGGGTACTGGGAGTGAAGGACACTGGGAGTGAGGGACACCAGGAGTGAGGGAACTGGGAGTGAGGGACACCGGGTGTGAGGGACACCGGGAGTGAGGTACACTGGGAGTGAGGAACACCGGGAATGAGGGACACTGGGAGTGAGGGACACCAAGAGTGAGGGACACTTGGAGTGCGGGACAATGGGAGTGAGGGACACCGGGAGTGAGGGACACTTGGAGTGAAGGACACCGGGAGTGAGGGACACCGGGAGTGAGGTACACTGGGAGTGAGGAACACCGGGAGTAAGGGACACTTTGAGTGAGGGACACCGGGAATGAGGGACACTTGGAGTGAGGGTCACCGGGAGTGAGAGACACTGGGAATGAGAGACACTGGGAGTGAGGCACACCGGCAGTGAGGAACACTGGGAGTGAGGGAACTGGGCTTCAGGGACACTGCGAGTGAGGGACACTGCGAGTGAGGGACGCTGGGTGTGAGGGACACTGGGAGTGAGGGACACCGGGAGTGAGGAAAACTGGGAGTGAGGGACTTTGGGAGTGAGGATCACTGGGAGTGAGGGGCAGCGGCAGTGAGGGAACTGGGAGTGAGCGCCAATGGGAGTGAGAGTCACCGGGAGTGAGGAATACTGGGAGTGAGGAACATCGGGAGTGATGGACACCGGGAGTGAGGGACACTGGGAGTGAGGGACACTGGGAGTGAGGGACACTGGGAGTGAGGGACACCGGGAGTGAGGGACACTGGGAAAGAGGGACACCGGGATTGAAGGACACAGGGAGTGAGGGACACTGGGAGTGAGGGACACCGAGAGTGAGGGACACTTGGAGTGAAGGACACCGGGAGTGAGGGACACCGGGAGTGAGGTACACTGGGAGTGAGGAACACCGGGAGTAAGGGACACTTGGAGTGAGGGACACCGGGAATGAGGGACACTTGGAGTGAGGGTCACCGGGAGTGAGAGACACTGGGAATGAGAGACACTGGGAGTGAGGGAACTGGGCTTGAGGGACACTGGGAGTGAGGGACACCGGGAGTGAGGGACAGTGGGAGTGAGGGACACTGGGTGTGAGGGACACCGGGCGTGAGGGACATCGGGAGTGAGGGAACTGGGAGTGAGGGGTACCGTGAGTGAGGGACAACAGGAGTGTGGGACACCGGGAATGAGAAACACTGGGAGTGAGGGACACTGGGAGTGAGGGTACTGGGAGTGAAGGACACTGGGAGTGAGGGACACCGGGAGTGAGGGAACTGGGAGTGAGGGACACCGGGTGTGAGGGACACCGGGAATGAGGAACACTGGGAGTGAGGGAACTGGGCTTGAGGGGCACTGGGAGTGAGGGACACCGGGAGTGAGGGACAGTGGGAGTGAGGGACACTGGGAGTGAGGGACATTGAGAGTGAGGGACAGTGGGAGTGAGGGACACCGGGAGTGAGTGACACCGGGAGTCAGAGACACCAGGAGTGAGAGACATCGGGAGTGAGGGACACCGGCAGTGAGGGACACTGGGAGTGAGGGAACTGGGCTTCAGGGACACTGCGAGTGAGGGACACTGCGAGTGAGGGACGCTGGGTGTGAGGGACACTGGGAGTGAGGGGCACCGGGAGTGAGGAAAACTGGGAGTGAGGGACTTTGGGAGTGAGGATCACTGGGAGTGAGGGGCAGCGGCAGTGACGGAACTGGGAGTGAGCGCCAATGGGAGTGAGGGTCACCGGGAGTGAGGAATACTGGGAGTGAGG
Source organism: Somniosus microcephalus (assembly GCF_052327205.1). Taxonomy (NCBI): domain Eukaryota; kingdom Metazoa; phylum Chordata; class Chondrichthyes; order Squaliformes; family Somniosidae; genus Somniosus; species Somniosus microcephalus. The sequence continues at coordinate 32,478,631 of NW_028225179.1, read as the reverse complement.
AACATCGGGAGTGATGGACACCGGGAGTGAGGGACACCGGGAGTGAGGGACACTGGGAGTGAGGGACACTGGGAGTGAGGGACACCGGGAGTGAGGGACACTGGGAAAGAGGGACACCGGGAGTGAGAGACACAGGGAGTGAGGGACACTGGGAGTGAGGGACACCGAGAGTCAGGGACACTTGGAGTGCGGGACAATGGGAGTGAGGGACACCGGGAGTGAGGGACACTTGGAGTGAAGGACACCGGGAGTGAGGGACACCGGGAGTGAGGTACACTGGGAGTGAGGAACACCGGGAGTAAGGGACACTTGGAGTGAGGGACACCGGGAATGAGGGACACTTGGAGTGAGGGTCACCGGGAGTGAGAGACACTGGGAATGAGAGACACTGGGAGTGAGGGACACCGGCAGTGAGGAACACTGGGAGTGAGGGAACTGGGCTTCAGGGACACTGCGAGTGAGGGACACTGCGAGTGAGGGACGCTGGGTGTGAGGGACACTGGGAGTGAGGGACACCGGGAGTGAGGAAAACTGGGAGTGAGGGACTTTGGGAGTGAGGATCACTGGGAGTGAGGGGCAGCGGCAGTGAGGGAACTGGGAGTGAGCGCCAATGGGAGTGAGGGTCACCGGGAGTGAGCAATACTGTGAGTGAGGAACATCGGGAGTGATGGACACCGGGAGTGAGGGACACTGGGAGTGAGGGACACTGGGAGTGAGGGACACTGGGAGTGAGGGACACCGGGAGTGAGGGACACTGGGAAAGAGGGACACCGGGAGTGAGAGACACAGGGAGTGAGGGACACTGGGAGTGAGGGACACCGAGAGTGAGGGACACTTGGAGTGCGGGACAATGGGAGTGAGGGACACCGGGAGTGAGGGACACCGGGAGTGAGGTACACTGGGAGTGAGGAACACCGGGAGTAAGGGACACTTGGAGTGAGGGACACCGGGAATGAGGGACACTTGGAGTGAGGGTCACCGGGAGTGAGAGACACTGGGAATGAGAGACACTGGGAGTGAGGGAACTGGGCTTGAGGGACACTGGGAGTGAGGGACACCGGGAGTGAGGGACAGTGGGAGTGAGGGACACTGCGTGTGAGGGACACCGGGCGTGAGGGACATCGGGAGTGAGGGAACTGGGAGTGAGGGATACCGTGAGTGAGGGACAACGGGAGTGAGGGACACCGGGAATGAGGAACACTCGGATGAGGGACATCGGGAGTGAGGGACACTGGGAGTGAGGGTACTGGAAGTGAAGTACACTGGGAGTGAGGGACACCGGGAGTGAGGGAACTGGGAGTGAAGGACACTGGGAGTGAGGGACACCGGGAGTGAGGGAACTGGGAGTGAGGGACACCGTTTGTGAGGGACACCGGGAATGAGTAACTCTGGGAGTGAGGGAACTGGGCTTGAGGGACACTGGGAGTGAGGGACACCGGGAGTGAGGGACTCCGGGAGTGAGGATCACTGGGAGTGAGGGACATCAGGAGTGAGGGACACTGTGAGTGCGGGAAGTGGGAGTGAGCGACACTGGGAGTGAGGGACACTGGAAGTGAGGGACACTGGGAGTGAGGAACACTGGGAGTGAGGGACACTGGGAATGATGCACACCAGGAGTGAGGGAACTGGGAGTGAGGGACACCGGGAGTGAGGGACACTGGGAGTGAGGGACACTGGGAGTGAGGGACACCGGGAATGAGGGACACTGGGAGTGAGGGACACCGGGAGTGAGGGAGACTGCGAGTGAGGGACACTGGGAGTGAGGGACACTGGGAGTGAGGAACACTGGAAATGAGGGACACCGGGAGTGAGGGACTGGGGAGTGAGGGACACTGGGAGTGAGGGGTACCGGGAATGAGGGACATCGGCAGTGATGGACAACGGGAGTGAGGGGCACTGGGAGTGAGGGACACCAGGAGTGAAGGACACTGGGAGAGAGGGACACCGGGAGTGAGAGACACCGGGAGTGGGGGACACTGGGAGAGAGGGACACCGGGAGTGAGGGACACCGGGAGTAAGGGACACTTGGAGTGAGGGACACCGGGAGTGAGGGACACCGGGAGTGAGGTACACTAGGAGTGAGGGACACCGGGAGTAAGGGACACTTGGAGTGAGGGACACCAGAAATGAGGGACACTTGGAGTGAGTGTCACCGGGAGTGGGAGACACCGGGAGTGAGAGACACTGGGGGTGAGGGAACTGGGCTTGAGGGATACTGGGAGTGAGGGACACCGGGAGTGAGGGACAGTGGGAGTGAGGGACACTGGGAGTGAGGGACACCAGGCGTGAGGGACATCGGGAGTGAGGGACACCAGGAGTGAGGGACACTGCGAGTGAGGGACAGTGGGAGTGAGGGACACTGGGAGTGACAGACACTGGGAGTGACGGACACCGTGAGTGAGGGTCACCGGCTGTGAGGGTACTGGGAGTGAAGGACACTGCGAGTGAGGGACATCGGGAGTGAGGGAACTGCGAGTGAGGGATTCCTTGAGTGAGGGACAACAGGAGTGAGGGACACCGGGAATGAGGAACACTAGGAGTGAGGGACACTGGGAGTGATGGTACTGGGAGTGAAGGACACTGGGAGTGAGGGACACCGGGAGTGAGGGAACTGGGAGTGAGGGACACCAGGTGTGACGGACACTGGGAATGAGGAACACTGAGAGTGAGGGAACTGGGCTTGAGGGACACTGGGAGTGAGGGACACCGGGAGTGAGGGACAGTGGGAGTGAGGGACACTGGGAGTGAGGGACATTGAGAGTGAGGGACACCGGCAGTGAGGTACACTGGGAGTGAGGGAACTGGGCTTCAGGCATACTGCGAGTGAGGGACACTGCGAGTGAGGGACGCTGGGTGTGAGGGACACTGGGAGTGAGGGACATCGGGAGTGAGGAAAACTGGGATTGAGGGACTTTGGGAGTGAGGATCACTGGGAGTGAGGGGCAGCGGCAGTGAGGGAACTGGGAGTGAGCGCCACTGGGGGTGAGGGACACTGGGAGTGAGGAATACTGGGTGTGAGGGACACCGGGAGTGAGGGACATCGGGAGTGAGGGAACTGGGAGTGAGGGGTACCGTGAGTGAGGGACAACAGGAGTGTGGGACACCGGGAATGAGAAACACTGGGAGTGAGGGACACTGGGAGTGAGGGTACTGGGAGTGAAGGACACTGGGAGTGAGGGACACCGGGAGTGAGGGAACTGGGCTTGAGGGACACTGGGAGTGAGGGACACCGGGAGTGAGGGACAGTGGGAGTGAGGGACACTGGGTGTGAGGGACACCGGGCGTGAGGGACATCGGGAGTGAGGGAACTGGGAGTGAGGGATACCGTGAGTGAGGGACAACGGGAGTGAGGGACACCGGGAATGAGGAACACTCGGATGAGGGACATCGGGAGTGAGGGACACTGGGAGTGAGGGTACTGGAAGTGAAGGACACTGGGAGTGAGGGACACCGGGAGTGAGGGAACTGGGAGTGAAGGACACTGGGAGTGAGGGACACCGGGAGTGAGGGAACTGGGAGTGAGGGACACCGTTTGTGAGGGACACCGGGAATGAGTAACTCTGGGAGTTAGGGAAATGGGCTTGAGGGACACTGGGAGTGAGGGACACCGGGAGTGAGGGACTCCGGGAGTGAGGATCACTGGGAGTGAGGGACATCAGGAGTGAGGGACACTGTGAGTGCGGGAAGTGGGAGTGAGCGACACTGGGAGTGAGGGACACTGGAAGTGAGGGACACTGGGAGTGAGGAACACTGGGAGTGAGGGACACTGGGAATGATGCACACCAGGAGTGAGGGAACTGGGAGTGAGGGACACCGGGAGTGAGGGACACTGGGAGTGAGGGACACTGGGAGTGAGGGACACCGGGAATGAGGGACACTGGGAGTGAGGGACACCGGGAGTGAGGGAGACTGCGAGTGAGGGACACTGGGAGTGAGGGACACTGGGAGTGAGGAACACTGGGAGTGAGGAACACTGGAAATGAGGGACACCGGGAGTGAGGGACTGGGGAGTGAGGGACACTGGGAGTGAGGGGTACCGGGAATGAGGGACATCGGCAGTGATGGACAACGGGAGTGAGGGGCACTGGGAGTGAGGGACACCAGGAGTGAAGGACACTGGGAGAGAGGGACACCGGGAGTGAGAGACACCGGGAGTGGGGGACACTGGGAGTGAGGGACACCGGGAGTGAGGGACACCGGGAGTAAGGGACACTTGGAGTGAGGGACACCGGGAGTGAGGGACACCGGGAGTGAGGGACACCGGGAGTGAGGTACACTAGGAGTGAGGGACACCGGGAGTAAGGGACACTTGGAGTGAGGGACACCAGAAATGAGGGACACTTGGAGTGAGTGTCACCGGGAGTGGGAGACACCGGGAGTGAGAGACACTGGGAGTGAGGGAACTGGGCTTGAGGGATACTGGGAGTGAGGGACACCGGGAGTGAGGGACAGTGGGAGTGAGGGACACTGGGAGTGAGGGACACCAGGCGTGAGGGACATCGGGAGTGAGGGACACCAGGAGTGAGGGACACTGCGAGTGAGGGACAGTGGGAGTGAGGGACACTGGGAGTGACAGACACTGGGAGTGACGGACACCGTGAGTGAGGGTCACCGGCTGTGAGGGACACTGGGAGTGAGGGTACTGGGAGTGAAGGACACTGCGAGTGAGGGACACCGGTAGTGAGGGACATCGGGAGTGAGGGAACTGCGAGTGAGGGATACCTTCAGTGAGGGACAACAGGAGTGAGGGACACCGGGAATGAGGAACACTAGGAGTGAGGGACACTGGGAGTGAGGGTACTGGGAGTGAAGGACACTGGGAGTGAGGGACACCGGGAGTGAGGGAACTGGGAGTGAGGGACACGGGGTGTGAGGGACACCGGGAGTGAGGTACACTGGGAGTGAGGAACACCGGGAATGAGGGACACTGGGAGTGAGGGACACCGAGAGTGAGGGACACTTGGAGTGCGGGACAATGGGAGTGAGGGACACCGGGAGTGAGGGACACTTGGAGTGAAGGACACCGGGAGTGAGGGACACCGGGAGTGAGGTACACTGGGAGTGAGGAACACCGGGAGTAAGGGACACTTGGAGTGAGGGACACCGGGAATGAGGGACACTTGGAGTGAGGGTCACCGGGAGTGAGAGACACTGGGAATGAGAGACACTGGGAGTGAGGGAACTGGGCTTGAGGGAAACTGGGAGTGAGGGACACCGGGAGTGAGGGACAGTGGGAGTGAGGGACACTGAGTGTGAGGGACACCGGGCGTGAGGGACATCGGGAGTGAGGGAACTGGGAGTGAGGGGTACCGTGAGTGAGGGACAACGGGAGTGAGGGACACCGGGAATGAGGAACACTCGGATGAGGGACATCAGGAGTGAGGGACACTGGGAGTGAGGGTACTGGAAGTGAAGGACACTGGGAGTGAGGGACACCGGGAGTGAGGGAACTGGGAGTGAAGGACACTGGGAGTGAGGGACACTGGGAGTGAGGGAACTGGGAGTGAGGGACACCGTTTGTGAGGGACACCGGGAATGAGGAAATCTGGGAGTGAGGGAACTGGGCTTGAGGGACACTGGGAGTGAGGGACACCGGGAGTGAGGGACTCCGGGAGTGAGGATCACTGGGAGTGAGGGACATCAGGAGTGAGGGACACTGTGAGTGCGGGAAGTGGGAGTGAGCGACACTGGGAGTGAGGGACACTGGAAGTGAGGGACACTGGGAGTGAGGAACACTGGGAGTGAGGGACACTTGGAATGATGGACACCAGGAGTGAGGGAACTGGGAGTGAGGGACACCGGGAGTGAGGGACACTGGGAGTGAGGGACACTGGGAGTGAGGGACACCGGGAATGAGGGACACTGGGAGTGAGGGAAACCGGGAGTGAGGGAGACGGCGAGTGAGGGACACTGGGAGTGATGGACACTGGGAGTGAGGAACACTGGGAGTGAGGAACACTGGAAATGAGGGACACCGGGAGTGAGGGACTGGGGAGTGAGGGGCACTGGGAGTGAGGGGTACCGGGAATGAGGGACATCGGCAGTGATGGACAACGGGAGTGAGGGGCACTGGGAGTGAGGGACACCAGGAGTGAAGGACACTGGGAGAGAGGGACACCGGGAGTGAGAGACACCGGGAGTGGGGGACACTGGGAGTGAGGGACACCGGGAGTGAGGGACACCGGGAGTAAGGGACACTTGGAGTGAGGGACACCGGGTGTGAGGGACACCGGGAGTGAGGGACACCGGGAGTGAGGTACACTAGGAGTGAGGGACACCAGAAATGAGGGACACTTGGAGTGAGTGTCACCGGGAGTGGGAGACACCGGGAGTGAGAGACACTGGGGGTGAGGGAACTGGGCTTGAGGGATACTGGGAGTGAGGGACACCGGGAGTGAGGGACAGTGGGAGTGAGGGACACTGGGAGTGAGGGACACCAGGCGTGAGGGACATCGGGAGTGAGGGACACCAGGAGTGAGGGACACTGCGAGTGAGGGACAGTGGGAGTGAGGGACACTGGGAGTGACAGACACTGGGAGTGACGGACACCGTGAGTGAGGGTCACCAGCTGTGAGGGTACTGGGAGTGAAGGACACTGCGAGTGAGGGATACCTTGAGTGAGGGACAACAGGAGTGAGGGACACCGGGAATGAGGAACACTAGGAGTGAGGGACACTGGGAGTGATGGTACTGGGAGTGAAGGACACTGGGAGTGAGGGACACCGGGAGTGAGGGAACTGGGAGTGAGGGACACCAGGTGTGACGGACACTGGGAATGAGGAACACTGAGAGTGAGGGAACTGGGCTTGAGGGACACTGGGAGTGAGTGACACCGGGAGTGAGGGACAGTGGGAGTGAGGGACACTGGGAGTGAGGGACATTGAGAGTGAGGGACAGTGGGAGTGAGGGACACCGGGAGAGAGGGACACCGGGAGTCAGAGACACCGGGAGTGAGAGACACCGGGACTGAGGGACACCGGCAGTGAGGTACACTGGGAGTGAGGGAACTGGGCTTCAGGCATACTGTGAGTGAGGGACACTGCGAGTGAGGGACGCTGGGTGTGAGGGACACTGGGAGTGAGGGACACCGGGAGTGAGGAAAACTGGGATTGAGGGACTTTGGGAGTGAGGATCACTGGGAGTGAGGGGCAGCGGCAGTGAGGGAACTGTGAGTGAGCGCCAATGGGGGTGAGGGACACTGGGAGTGAGGAATACTGGGAGTGAGGAACATCGGAAGTGATGGACACTGGGGGTGAGGGACACTGGGAGTGAGGGACACCGGGAGTGAGGGACACTTGGATTGAGGGACACTTGGATTGAGGGACACCGGGAGTGAGGGAGACTGGGAAAGAGGGACACCGGGAGTGAGAGACACCGGAAGTGAGGGACACTGGGAGTGAGGGACACCGGGAGTGAGGGACACTTGGAGTGCGGGACACTGGGAGTGAGGGACACCAGGAGTGAGGGACACTTGGAGTGAAGGACACCGGGAGTGAGGGACACCGAGAGTGAGGTACACTTAGAGTGAGGAACACCGGGAGTAAGGGACACTTGGAGTGAGGGACACCGGGAATGAGGGACACTTGGAGTGAGGGTCACCGGGAGTGAGGGTCACCGGGAGTGAGAGACACTGGGAGTGAGGGACACCGGGAGTGAGGGACAGTGGGAGTGAAGGACACTGGGTGTGAGGGGCACCGGGCATGAGGGACATCAGGAGTGAGGGAACTGGGAGTGAGGAATACCGTGAGTGAGGGACAACGGGAGTGAGGGTCACCGGGAATGAGGAACACTCGGAGTGAGGGACATCGGGAGTGAGGGACACTGGGAGTGAGGGACACCGGGAATGAGGGGCACTGGGAGTGAGGGACACCGGGAATGAGGGACACTGGGAGTGAGGGACACCTGAAATTGGGGACACCGGGAGTGAGGGAACTGGGAGTGAGGGACACCGGGACTGAGGAAGACTGTGAGTGGGGGACACTGGGAGTATGGGACACTAGGAGTGAGGAATACTGGGAGTGAGGGACACCAGAAATGAGGGACACCCGGAGTGAGGGAATGGGGAGTGAGGGACACCGGGAGTGAGGGACACTGGGAGTGAGGGACACCGGGAGTGAGGGACACCGGGAGTTAGGGACACTTGGAGTGAGGGACACCGGGAGTGACGGACACCGGGAGTGAGGTACACTAGGAGTGAGGGACACCGGGAGTGAGAGACACTGGGAGTGAGGGAACTGGGCTTGAGGGATACTGGGAGTCAGGGACACCGGGAGTGAGGGACATCGGCAGTGATGGACATCGGGAGTGAGGGACGCTGGGAGTGAGGGACACCAGGAGTGAGGGACACTGGGAGAGAGGGACACCGGGAGTGAGAGAAACCAGGAGTGAGGGACACTGGGAGTGAGGGACACCGGGAGTGGGGGACACCAGGAGTAAGTGACACTTGGAGTGAGGGACACTGGGAGTGAGGGACACCGGGAGTGAGGTACACTAGGAATGAGGGACATCGGGAGTGAGGGAAACTGGGAGTGAGGGACACCGGGAGTGAGGGACACCGGGAGTAAGGGACACTTGGAGTGAGGGACACCGGGAGTGAGGGACACCGGGAGTGAGGTACACTAGGAGTGAGGGACACCGGGAGTAAGGGACACTTGGAGTGAGCGACACCAGGAATGAGGGACACTTGGAGTGAGGGTCACCGGGAGTGAGAGACACCGGGAGTGAGAGACACTGGGAGTGAGGGAACTGGGCTTGAGGGATACTGGGAGTGAGGGACACCGGGATTGAGGGACAGTGGGAGTGAGGGACACTGGGAGTGAGGGACAACAGACGTGAGGGACATCGGGAGTGAGGGACACCAGGAGTGAGGGACACTGCGAGTGAGGGACAGTGGGAGTGAGGGACACTGGGAGTGACAGACACTGGGAGTGACGGACACCGTGAGTGAGGGTCACCGGCTGTGAGGGACACTGGGAGTGAGGGTACTGGGAGTGAAGGACACTGCGAGTGAGGGACACCGGTAGTGAGGGACATCGGGAGTGAGGGAACTGCGAGTGAGGGATACCTTCAGTGAGGGACAACAGGAGTGAGGGACACCGGGAATGAGGAACACTAGGAGTGAGGGACACTGGGAGTGAGGGTACTGGGAGTGAAGGACACTGGGAGTGAGGGACACCGGGAGTGAGGGAACTGGGAGTGAGGGACACGGGGTGTGAGGGACACCGGGAGTGAGGTACACTGGGAGTGAGGAACACCGGGAATGAGGGACACTGGGAGTGAGGGACACCGAGAGTGAGGGACACTTGGAGTGCGGGACAATGGGAGTGAGGGACACCGGGAGTGAGGGACACTTGGAGTGAAGGACACCGGGAGTGAGGGACACCGGGAGTGAGGTACACTGGGAGTGAGGAACACCGGGAGTAAGGGACACTTGGAGTGAGGGACACCGGGAATGAGGGACACTTGGAGTGAGGGTCACCGGGAGTGAGAGACACTGGGAATGAGAGACACTGGGAGTGAGGGAACTGGGCTTGAGGGAAACTGGGAGTGAGGGACACCGGGAGTGAGGGACAGTGGGAGTGAGGGACACTGAGTGTGAGGGACACCGGGCGTGAGGGACATCGGGAGTGAGGGAACTGGGAGTGAGGGGTACCGTGAGTGAGGGACAACGGGAGTGAGGGACACCGGGAATGAGGAACACTCGGATGAGGGACATCAGGAGTGAGGGACACTGGGAGTGAGGGTACTGGAAGTGAAGGACACTGGGAGTGAGGGACACCGGGAGTGAGGGAACTGGGAGTGAAGGACACTGGGAGTGAGGGACACTGGGAGTGAGGGAACTGGGAGTGAGGGACACCGTTTGTGAGGGACACCGGGAATGAGGAAATCTGGGAGTGAGGGAACTGGGCTTGAGGGACACTGGGAGTGAGGGACACCGGGAGTGAGGGACTCCGGGAGTGAGGATCACTGGGAGTGAGGGACATCAGGAGTGAGGGACACTGTGAGTGCGGGAAGTGGGAGTGAGCGACACTGGGAGTGAGGGACACTGGAAGTGAGGGACACTGGGAGTGAGGAACACTGGGAGTGAGGGACACTTGGAATGATGGACACCAGGAGTGAGGGAACTGGGAGTGAGGGACACCGGGAGTGAGGGACACTGGGAGTGAGGGACACTGGGAGTGAGGGACACCGGGAATGAGGGACACTGGGAGTGAGGGAAACCGGGAGTGAGGGAGACGGCGAGTGAGGGACACTGGGAGTGATGGACACTGGGAGTGAGGAACACTGGGAGTGAGGAACACTGGAAATGAGGGACACCGGGAGTGAGGGACTGGGGAGTGAGGGGCACTGGGAGTGAGGGGTACCGGGAATGAGGGACATCGGCAGTGATGGACAACGGGAGTGAGGGGCACTGGGAGTGAGGGACACCAGGAGTGAAGGACACTGGGAGAGAGGGACACCGGGAGTGAGAGACACCGGGAGTGGGGGACACTGGGAGTGAGGGACACCGGGAGTGAGGGACACCGGGAGTAAGGGACACTTGGAGTGAGGGACACCGGGTGTGAGGGACACCGGGAGTGAGGGACACCGGGAGTGAGGTACACTAGGAGTGAGGGACACCAGAAATGAGGGACACTTGGAGTGAGTGTCACCGGGAGTGGGAGACACCGGGAGTGAGAGACACTGGGGGTGAGGGAACTGGGCTTGAGGGATACTGGGAGTGAGGGACACCGGGAGTGAGGGACAGTGGGAGTGAGGGACACTGGGAGTGAGGGACACCAGGCGTGAGGGACATCGGGAGTGAGGGACACCAGGAGTGAGGGACACTGCGAGTGAGGGACAGTGGGAGTGAGGGACACTGGGAGTGACAGACACTGGGAGTGACGGACACCGTGAGTGAGGGTCACCAGCTGTGAGGGTACTGGGAGTGAAGGACACTGCGAGTGAGGGATACCTTGAGTGAGGGACAACAGGAGTGAGGGACACCGGGAATGAGGAACACTAGGAGTGAGGGACACTGGGAGTGATGGTACTGGGAGTGAAGGACACTGGGAGTGAGGGACACCGGGAGTGAGGGAACTGGGAGTGAGGGACACCAGGTGTGACGGACACTGGGAATGAGGAACACTGAGAGTGAGGGAACTGGGCTTGAGGGACACTGGGAGTGAGTGACACCGGGAGTGAGGGACAGTGGGAGTGAGGGACACTGGGAGTGAGGGACATTGAGAGTGAGGGACAGTGGGAGTGAGGGACACCGGGAGAGAGGGACACCGGGAGTCAGAGACACCGGGAGTGAGAGACACCGGGACTGAGGGACACCGGCAGTGAGGTACACTGGGAGTGAGGGAACTGGGCTTCAGGCATACTGTGAGTGAGGGACACTGCGAGTGAGGGACGCTGGGTGTGAGGGACACTGGGAGTGAGGGACACCGGGAGTGAGGAAAACTGGGATTGAGGGACTTTGGGAGTGAGGATCACTGGGAGTGAGGGGCAGCGGCAGTGAGGGAACTGTGAGTGAGCGCCAATGGGGGTGAGGGACACCGGGAGTGAGGAATACTGGGAGTGAGGAACATCGGAAGTGATGGACACTGGGGGTGAGGGACACTGGGAGTGAGGGACACCGGGAGTGAGGGACACTTGGATTGAGGGACACTTGGATTGAGGGACACCGGGAGTGAGGGAGACTGGGAAAGAGGGACACCGGGAGTGAGAGACACCGGAAGTGAGGGACACTGGGAGTGAGGGACACCGGGAGTGAGGGACACTTGGAGTGCGGGACACTGGGAGTGAGGGACACCAGGAGTGAGGGACACTTGGAGTGAAGGACACCGGGAGTGAGGGACACCGAGAGTGAGGTACACTTAGAGTGAGGAACACCGGGAGTAAGGGACACTTGGAGTGAGGGACACCGGGAATGAGGGACACTTGGAGTGAGGGTCACCGGGAGTGAGGGTCACCGGGAGTGAGAGACACTGGGAGTGAGGGACACCGGGAGTGAGGGACAGTGGGAGTGAAGGACACTGGGTGTGAGGGGCACCGGGCATGAGGGACATCAGGAGTGAGGGAACTGGGAGTGAGGAATACCGTGAGTGAGGGACAACGGGAGTGAGGGTCACCGGGAATGAGGAACACTCGGAGTGAGGGACATCGGGAGTGAGGGACACTGGGAGTGAGGGACACCGGGAATGAGGGGCACTGGGAGTGAGGGACACCGGGAATGAGGGACACTGGGAGTGAGGGACACCTGAAATTGGGGACACCGGGAGTGAGGGAACTGGGAGTGAGGGACACCGGGACTGAGGAAGACTGTGAGTGGGGGACACTGGGAGTATGGGACACTAGGAGTGAGGAATACTGGGAGTGAGGGACACCAGAAATGAGGGACACCCGGAGTGAGGGAATGGGGAGTGAGGGACACCGGGAGTGAGGGACACTGGGAGTGAGGGACACCGGGAGTGAGGGACACCGGGAGTTAGGGACACTTGGAGTGAGGGACACCGGGAGTGACGGACACCGGGAGTGAGGTACACTAGGAGTGAGGGACACCGGGAGTGAGAGACACTGGGAGTGAGGGAACTGGGCTTGAGGGATACTGGGAGTCAGGGACACCGGGAGTGAGGGACATCGGCAGTGATGGACATCGGGAGTGAGGGACGCTGGGAGTGAGGGACACCAGGAGTGAGGGACACTGGGAGAGAGGGACACCGGGAGTGAGAGAAACCAGGAGTGAGGGACACTGGGAGTGAGGGACACCGGGAGTGGGGGACACCAGGAGTAAGTGACACTTGGAGTGAGGGACACTGGGAGTGAGGGACACCGGGAGTGAGGTACACTAGGAATGAGGGACATCGGGAGTGAGGGAAACTGGGAGTGAGGGACACCGGGAGTGAGGGACACCGGGAGTAAGGGACACTTGGAGTGAGGGACACCGGGAGTGAGGGACACCGGGAGTGAGGTACACTAGGAGTGAGGGACACCGGGAGTAAGGGACACTTGGAGTGAGGGACACCAGGAATGAGGGACACTTGGAGTGAGGGTCACCGGGAGTGAGAGACACCGGGAGTGAGAGACACTGGGAGTGAGGGAACTGGGCTTGAGGGATACTGGGAGTGAGGGACACCGGGATTGAGGGACAGTGGGAGTGAGGGACACTGGGAGTGAGGGACAACAGACGTGAGGGACATCGGGAGTGAGGGACACCAGGAGTGAGGGACACTGCGAGTGAGGGACAGTGGGAATGAGGGACACTGTGAGTGACAGACACTGGGAGTGACGGACACCGTGAGTGAGGGTCACTGGCTGTGAGGGACACTGGGGGTGTGGGTACTGGGAGTGAAGGACACTGGGAGTGAGGGACACTGGGAGTGAGGGACATCAGGAGTGAGGGAACTGCGAGTGAGGGATACCATGAGTGAGGGACAACAGGAGTGAGGGACACCGGGAATGAGGAACACTAGGAGTGAGGGACACTGGGAGTGAGGGTACTGGGAGTGAAGGACACTGGGAGTGAGGGACACCGGGAGTGAGGGAACTGGGAGTGAGGGACACCGGGTGTGAGGGACACCGGGAATGAGGAACACTGGGAGTGAGGGAACTGGGCTTGATGGACACTGGGAGTGAGGGACACCGGGAGTGAGGGACTCCGGGAGTGAGGGTCACTGGGAGTGAGGGACATCGGGAGAGAGGGACACTGGGAGTGCGGGATGTGTGAGTGAGGGACACTGGGAGTGAGGGACACTGGAAGTGAGGGACACTGGGAGTGAGGAACACTGGGAGTGAGGAACACTGGGAGTGAGGAACACTGGGAATGATGGACACCGGGAGTGAGGGAACTGGGAGTGAGGGACACCGGGAGTGAGGGACACTGGGAGTGAGGGACACTGGGTGTGAGGGACACCGGGAATGAGCGACACTGGGAGTGAGGACACCTGAAAATGGGGACACCGGGAGTGAGGGAACTGGGAGTGAGGGACTCCGGGAGTGAGGGAGACTGCGAGTGAGGGACACTGGGAGTGAGGGACACTGGGAGTGAGGAACACTGGGAGTGAGGGACACCGGATATGAGGGACACCGGGAGTGAGGGACTGGGGAGTGAGGGACACCGGGAGTGAGGGGCACCGGGAATGAGGGACATCGGCAGTGATGGACACCGGGAGTGAGGGACACTGGGAGTGAGGGACACCAGGAGTGAGGGACACTGGGAGAGAGGGACACCGGGAGTGAGAGACACCGGGAGTGAGGGACACCGGGAGTGAGGGACACTGGGAGTGAGGGACACCGGGAGTGAGGGACACCGGGAGTGAGGGACAGTGGGAGTGAGGGACACTGGGAGTGAGGGACATTGAGAGTGAGGGACAGTGGGAGTGAGGGACACCGGGAGTGAGTGACACCGGGAGTCAGAGACACCAGGAGTGAGAGACACCGGGAGTGAGGGACACCGGCAGTGAGGGACACTGGGAGTGAGGGAACTGGGCTTCAGGGACACTGCGAGTGAGGGACACTGCGAGTGAGGGACGCTGGGTGTGAGGGACACTGGGAGTGAGGGTACTGCGAGTGAAGGAAACTGGGAGTGAGGGACACCGGGAGTGAGGGACATCGGGAGTGAGGGAACTGCGAGTGAGGGATACCATGAGTGAGGGACAACAGGAGTGTGGGACGCCGGGAATGAGAAACACTGGGAGTGAGGGACACTGGGTGTGAGGGTACTGGGAGTGAAGGACACTGGGAGTGAGGGACACCGGGAGTGAGGGAACTGGGAGTGAGGGACACCGGGTGTGAGGGACACCGGGAATGAGGAACACTGGGAGTGAGGGAACTGGGCTTGAGGGGCACTGGGAGTGAGGGACACCGGGAGTGAGGGACAGTGGGAGTGAGGGACACTGGGAGTGAGGGACATTGAGAGTGAGGGACAGTGGGAGTGAGGGACACCGGGAGTGAGTGACACCGGGAGTCAGAGACACCAGGAGTGAGAGACACCGGGAGTGAGGGACACCGGCAGTGAGGGACACTGGGAGTGAGGGAACTGGGCTTCAGGGACACTGCGAGTGAGGGACACTGCGAGTGAGGGACGCTGGGTGTGAGGGACACTGGGAGTGAGGGACACCGGGAGTGAGGAAAACTGGGAGTGAGGGACTTTGGGAGTGAGGATCACTGGGAGTGAGGGGCAGCGGCAGTGAGGGAACTGGGAGAGAGCGCCAATGGGAGTGAGGGTCACCGGGAGTGAGGAATACTGGGAGTGAGGAACATCGGGAGTGATGGACACCGGGAGTGAGGGACACCGGGAGTGAGGGACACCGGGAGTGAGGGACACTGGGAGTGAGGGACGCCGGGAGTGAGGGACACTGGGAAAGAGGGACACCGGGAGTGAGAGACACAGGGAGTGAGGGACACTGGGAGTGAGGGCCACCGAGAGTGAGGGACACTTTGAGTGCGGGACAATGGGAGTGAGGGACACCGGGAGTGAGGGACACTTGGAGTGAAGGACACCGGGAGTGAGGGACACCGGGAGTGAGGTACACTGGGAGTGAGGAACACCGGGAGTAAGGGACACTTGGAGTGAGGGACACCGGGAATGAGGGACACTTGGAGTGAGGGTCACCGGGAGTGAGAGACACTGGGAATGAGAGACACTGGGAGTGAGGGACACCGGCAGTGAGGAACACTGGGAGTGAGGGAACTGGGCTTCAGGGACACTGCGAGTGAGGGACACTGCGAGTGAGGGACGCTGGGTGTGAGGGACACTGTGAGTGAGGGTCACCAGGAGTGAGGAAAACTGGGAATGAGAGACACTGGGTTGAGGGAACTGGGCTTGAGGGACACTGGGAGTGAGGGACATCGGGAGTGAGAGACACAGGGAGTGAGGGACACTGGGAGTGAGGGACACCGAGAGTGAGGGACACTTGGAGTGCGGGACAATGGGGGTGAGGGACACCGGGAGTGAGGGACACCGGGAGTGAGGTACACTGGGAGTGAGGAACACCGGGAGTAAGGGACACTTGGAGTGAGGGACACCAGGAATGAGGGACACTTGGAGTGAGGGTCACCGGGAGTGAGAGACACCGGGAGTGAGAGACACTGGGAGTGAGGGAACTGGGCTTGAGGGATACTGGGAGTGAGGGACACCGGGATTGAGGGACAGTGGGAGTGAGGGACACTGGGAGTGAGGGACAACAGACGTGAGGGACATCGGGAGTGAGGGACACCAGGAGTGAGGGACACTGCGAGTGAGGGACAGTGGGAATGAGGGACACTGTGAGTGACAGACACTGGGAGTGACGGACACCGTGAGTGAGGGTCACTGGCTGTGAGGGACACTGGGGGTGTGGGTACTGGGAGTGAAGGACACTGGGAGTGAGGGACACTGGGAGTGAGGGACATCAGGAGTGAGGGAACTGCGAGTGAGGGATACCATGAGTGAGGGACAACAGGAGTGAGGGACACCGGGAATGAGGAACACTAGGAGTGAGGGACACTGGGAGTGAGGGTACTGGGAGTGAAGGACACTGGGAGTGAGGGACACCGGGAGTGAGGGAACTGGGAGTGAGGGACACCGGGTGTGAGGGACACCGGGAATGAGGAACACTGGGAGTGAGGGAACTGGGCTTGATGGACACTGGGAGTGAGGGACACCGGGAGTGAGGGACTCCGGGAGTGAGGGTCACTGGGAGTGAGGGACATCGGGAGAGAGGGACACTGGGAGTGCGGGATGTGTGAGTGAGGGACACTGGGAGTGAGGGACACTGGAAGTGAGGGACACTGGGAGTGAGGAACACTGGGAGTGAGGAACACTGGGAGTGAGGAACACTGGGAATGATGGACACCGGGAGTGAGGGAACTGGGAGTGAGGGACACCGGGAGTGAGGGACACTGGGAGTGAGGGACACTGGGTGTGAGGGACACCGGGAATGAGCGACACTGGGAGTGAGGACACCTGAAAATGGGGACACCGGGAGTGAGGGAACTGGGAGTGAGGGACTCCGGGAGTGAGGGAGACTGCGAGTGAGGGACACTGGGAGTGAGGGACACTGGGAGTGAGGAACACTGGGAGTGAGGGACACCGGATATGAGGGACACCGGGAGTGAGGGACTGGGGAGTGAGGGACACCGGGAGTGAGGGGCACCGGGAATGAGGGACATCGGCAGTGATGGACACCGGGAGTGAGGGACACTGGGAGTGAGGGACACCAGGAGTGAGGGACACTGGGAGAGAGGGACACCGGGAGTGAGAGACACCGGGAGTGAGGGACACCGGGAGTGAGGGACACTGGGAGTGAGGGACACCGGGAGTGAGGGACACCGGGAGTGAGGGACAGTGGGAGTGAGGGACACTGGGAGTGAGGGACATTGAGAGTGAGGGACAGTGGGAGTGAGGGACACCGGGAGTGAGTGACACCGGGAGTCAGAGACACCAGGAGTGAGAGACACCGGGAGTGAGGGACACCGGCAGTGAGGGACACTGGGAGTGAGGGAACTGGGCTTCAGGGACACTGCGAGTGAGGGACACTGCG
The DNA here is from genome assembly GCF_052327205.1 of Somniosus microcephalus. Classification (NCBI taxonomy): domain Eukaryota; kingdom Metazoa; phylum Chordata; class Chondrichthyes; order Squaliformes; family Somniosidae; genus Somniosus; species Somniosus microcephalus. Next base: position 32,461,124 of record NW_028225179.1, on the reverse strand, counting down.
AGTGAGGGACGCTGGGTGTGAGGGACACTGGGAGTGAGGGTACTGGGAGTGAAGGAAACTGGGAGTGAGGGACACCGGGAGTGAGGGACATCGGGAGTGAGGGAACTGCGAGTGAGGGATACCATGAGTGAGGGACAACAGGAGTGTGGGACGCCGGGAATGAGAAACACTGGGAGTGAGGGACACTGGGTGTGAGGGTACTGGGAGTGAAGGACACTGGGAGTGAGGGACACCGGGAGTGAGGGAACTGGGAGTGAGGGACACCGGGTGTGAGGGACACCGGGAATGAGGAACACTGGGAGTGAGGGAACTGGGCTTGAGGGGCACTGGGAGTGAGGGACACCGGGAGTGAGGGACAGTGGGAGTGAGGGACACTGGGAGTGAGGGACATTGAGAGTGAGGGACAGTGGGAGTGAGGGACACCGGGAGTGAGTGACACCGGGAGTCAGAGACACCAGGAGTGAGAGACACCGGGAGTGAGGGACACCGGCAGTGAGGGACACTGGGAGTGAGGGAACTGGGCTTCAGGGACACTGCGAGTGAGGGACACTGCGAGTGAGGGACGCTGGGTGTGAGGGACACTGGGAGTGAGGGACACCGGGAGTGAGGAAAACTGGGAGTGAGGGACTTTGGGAGTGAGGATCACTGGGAGTGAGGGGCAGCGGCAGTGAGGGAACTGGGAGAGAGCGCCAATGGGAGTGAGGGTCACCGGGAGTGAGGAATACTGGGAGTGAGGAACATCGGGAGTGATGGACACCGGGAGTGAGGGACACCGGGAGTGAGGGACACCGGGAGTGAGGGACACTGGGAGTGAGGGACGCCGGGAGTGAGGGACACTGGGAAAGAGGGACACCGGGAGTGAGAGACACAGGGAGTGAGGGACACTGGGAGTGAGGGCCACCGAGAGTGAGGGACACTTGGAGTGCGGGACAATGGGAGTGAGGGACACCGGGAGTGAGGGACACTTGGAGTGAAGGACACCGGGAGTGAGGGACACCGGGAGTGAGGTACACTGGGAGTGAGGAACACCGGGAGTAAGGGACACTTGGAGTGAGGGACACCGGGAATGAGGGACACTTGGAGTGAGGGTCACCGGGAGTGAGAGACACTGGGAATGAGAGACACTGGGAGTGAGGGACACCGGCAGTGAGGAACACTGGGAGTGAGGGAACTGGGCTTCAGGGACACTGCGAGTGAGGGACACTGCGAGTGAGGGACGCTGGGTGTGAGGGACACTGTGAGTGAGGGTCACCAGGAGTGAGGAAAACTGGGAATGAGAGACACTGGGTTGAGGGAACTGGGCTTGAGGGACACTGGGAGTGAGGGACATCGGGAGTGAGAGACACAGGGAGTGAGGGACACTGGGAGTGAGGGACACCGAGAGTGAGGGACACTTGGAGTGCGGGACAATGGGGGTGAGGGACACCGGGAGTGAGGGACACCGGGAGTGAGGTACACTGGGAGTGAGGAACACCGGGAGTAAGGGACACTTGGAGTGAGGGACACCGGGAATGAGGGACACTTGGAGTGAGGGTCACCGGGAGTGAGAGACACTGGGAATGAGAGACACTGGGAGTGAGGGAACTGGGCTTGAGGGACACTGGGAGTGAGGGACACCGGGCGTGAGGGACATCGGGAGTGAGGGAACTGGGAGTGAGGGATACCGTGAGTGAGGGACAACGGGAGTGAGGGACACCGGGAATGAGGAACACTCGGATGAGGGACATCGGGAGTGAGGGACACTGGGAGTGAGGGTACTGGAAGTGAAGGACACTGGGAGTGAGGGACACCGGGAGTGAGGGAACTGGGAGTGAAGGACACTGGGAGTGAGGGACACCGGGAGTGAGGGAACTGGGAGTGAGGGACACCGTTTGTGAGGGACACCGGGAATGAGTAACTCTGGGAGTGAGGGAACTGGGCTTGAGGGACACTGGGAGTGAGGGACACCGGGAGTGAGGGACTCCGGGAGTGAGGATCACTGGGAGTGAGGGACATCAGGAGTGAGGGACACTGTGAGTGCGGGAAGTGGGAGTGAGCGACACTGGGAGTGAGGGACACTGGATGTGAGGGACACTGGGAGTGAGGAACACTGGGAGTGAGGGACACTGGGAATGATGCACACCAGGAGTGAGGGAACTGGGAGTGAGGGACACCGGGAGTGAGGGACACTGGGAGTGAGGGACACTGGGAGTGAGGGACACCGGGAATGAGGGACACTGGGAGTGAGGGACACCGGGAGTGAGGGAGACTGCGAGTGAGGGACACTGGGAGTGAGGGACACTGGGAGTGAGGAACACTGGAAATGAGGGACACCGGGAGTGAGGGACTGGGGAGTGAGGAACACTGGGAGTGAGGGGTACCGGGAATGAGGGACATCGGCAGTGATGGACAACGGGAGTGAGGGGCACTGGGAGTGAGGGACACCAGGAGTGAAGGACACTGGGAGAGAGGGACACCGGGAGTGAGAGACACCGGGAGTGGGGGACACTGGGAGTGAGGGACACCGGGAGTGAGGGACACCGGGAGTAAGGGACACTTGGAGTGAGGGACACCGGGAGTGAGGGACACCGGGAGTGAGGGACACCGGGAGTGAGGTACACTAGGAGTGAGGGACACCGGGAGTAAGGGACACTTGGAGTGAGGGACACCAGAAATGAGGGACACTTGGAGTGAGTGTCACCGGGAGTGGGAGACACCGGGAGTGAGAGACACTGGGGGTGAGGGAACTGGGCTTGAGGGATACTGGGAGTGAGGGACACCGGGAGTGAGGGACAGTGGGAGTGAGGGACACTGGGAGTGAGGGACACCAGGCGTGAGGGACATCGGGAGTGAGGGACACCAGGAGTGAGGGACACTGCGAGTGAGGGACAGTGGGAGTGAGGGACACTGGGAGTGACAGACACTGGGAGTGACGGACACCGTGAGTGAGGGTCACCGGCTGTGAGGGTACTGGGAGTGAAGGACACTGCGAGTGAGGGACATCGGGAGTGAGGGAACTGCGAGTGAGGGATTCCTTGAGTGAGGGACAACAGGAGTGAGGGACACCGGGAATGAGGAACACTAGGAGTGAGGGACACTGGGAGTGATGGTACTGGGAGTGAAGGACACTGGGAGTGAGGGACACCGGGAGTGAGGGAACTGGGAGTGAGGGACACCAGGTGTGACGGACAATGGGAATGAGGAACACTGAGAGTGAGGGAACTGGGCTTGAGGGACACTGGGAGTGAGGGACACCGGGAGTGAGGGACAGTGGGAGTGAGGGACACTGGGAGTGAGGGACATTGAGAGTGAGGGACAGTGGGAGTGAGGGACACCGGGAGTGAGGGACACCGGGAGTCAGAGACACCGGGAGTGAGAGACACCGGGACTGAGGGACACCGGCAGTGAGGTACACTGGGAGTGAGGGAACTGGGCTTCAGGCATACTGCGAGTGAGGGACACTGCGAGTGAGGGACGCTGGGTGTGAGGGACACTGGGATTGAGGGACACCGGTAGTGAGGAAAACTGGGATTGAGGGACTTTGGGAGTGAGGATCACTGGGAGTGAGGGGCAGCGGCAGTGAGGGAACTGGGAGTGAGCGCCACTGGGGGTGAGGGACACTGGGAGTGAGGAATACTGGGTGTGAGGGACACCGGGAGTGAGGGACATCGGGAGTGAGGGAACTGGGAGTGAGGGGTACCGTGAGTGAGGGACAACAGGAGTGTGGGACACCGGGAATGAGAAACACTGGGAGTGAGGGACACTGGGAGTGAGGGTACTGGGAGTGAAGGACACTGGGAGTGAGGGACACCGGGAGTGAGGGAACTGGGAGTGAGGGACACCGGGTGTGAGGGACACCGGGAATGAGGAACACTGGGAGTGAGGGAACTGGGCTTGAGGGGCACTGGGAGTGAGGGACACCGGGAGTGAGGGACAGTGGGAGTGAGGGACACTGGGAGTGAGGGACATTGAGAGTGAGGGACAGTGGGAGTGAGGGACACCGGGAGTGAGTGACACCGGGAGTCAGAGACACCAGGAGTGAGAGACATCGGGAGTGAGGGACACCGGCAGTGAGGGACACTGGGAGTGAGGGAACTGGGCTTCAGGGACACTGCGAGTGAGGGACACTGCGAGTGAGGGACGCTGGGTGTGAGGGACACTGGGAGTGAGGGACACCGGGAGTGAGGAAAACTGGGAGTGAGGGACTTTGGGAGTGAGGATCACTGGGAGTGAGGGGCAGCGGCAGTGAGGGAACTGGGAGTGAGCGCCAATGGGAGTGAGGGTCACCGGGAGTGAGGAATACTGTGAGTGAGGAACATCGGGAGTGATGGACACCGGGAGTGAGGGACACCGGGAGTGAGGGACACTGGGAGTGAGGGACACTGGGAGTGAGGGACACCGGGAGTGAGGGACACTGGGAAAGAGGGACACCGGGAGTGAGAGACACAGGGAGTGAGGGACACTGGGAGTGAGGGACACCGAGAGTCAGGGACACTTGGAGTGCGGTACAATGGGAGTGAGGGACACCGGGAGTGAGGGACACTTGGAGTGAAGGACACCGGGAGTGAGGGCCACCGGGAGTGAGGTACACTGGGAGTGAGGAACACCGGGAGTAAGGGACACTTGGAGTGAGGGACACCGGGAATGAGGGACACTTGGAGTGAGGGTCACCGGGATTGAGAGACACTGGGAATGAGAGACACTGGGAGTGAGGGAACTGGGCTTGAGGGACACTGGGAGTGAGGGACACCGGGAGTGAGGGACAGTGGGAGTGAGGGACACTGGGTGTGAGGGACACCGGGCGTGAGGGACATCGGGAGTGAGGGAACTGGGAGTGAGGGATACCGTGAGTGAGGGACAACAGGAGTGAGGGACACCGGGAATGAGGAACACTCGGATGAGGGACATCGGGAGTGAGGGACACTGGGAGTGAGGGTACTGGAAGTGAAGGACACTGGGAGTGAGGGACACCGGGAGTGAGGGAACTGGGAGTGAAGGACACTGGGAGTGAGGGACACCGGGAGTGAGGGAACTGGGAGTGAGGGACACCGTTTGTGAGGGACACCGGGAATGAGTAACTCTGGGAGTGAGGGAAATGGGCTTGAGGGACACTGGGAGTGAGGGACACCGGGAGTGAGGGACTCCGGGAGTGAGGATCACTGGGAGTGAGGGACATCAGGAGTGAGGGACACTGTGAGTGCGGGAAGTGGGAGTGAGCGACACTGGGAGTGAGGGACACTGGAAGTGAGGGACACTGGGAGTGAGGAACACTGGGAGTGAGGGACACTGGGAATGATGCACACCAGGAGTGAGGGAACTGGGAGTGAGGGACACCGGGAGTGAGGGACACTGGGAGTGAGGGACACTGGGAGTGAGGGACACCGGGAATGAGGGACACTGGGAGTGAGGGACACCGGGAGTGAGGGAGACTGCGAGTGAGGGACACTGGGAGTGAGGGACACTGGGAGTGAGGAACACTGGGAGTGAGGAACACTGGAAATGAGGGACACCGGGAGTGAGGGACTGGGGAGTGAGGGACACTGGGAGTGAGGGGTACCGGGAATGAGGGACATCGGCAGTGATGGACAACGGGAGTGAGGGGCACTGGGAGTGAGGGACACCAGGAGTGAAGGACACTGGGAGAGAGGGACACCGGGAGTGAGAGACACCGGGAGTGGGGGACACTGGGAGTGAGGGATACCGGGAGTGAGGGACACCGGGAGTAAGGGACACTTGGAGTGAGGGACACCGGGAGTGAGGGACACCGGGAGTGAGGGACACCGGGAGTGAGGTACACTAGGAGTGAGGGACACCGGGAGTAAGGGACACTTGGAGTGAGGGACACCAGAAATGAGGGACACTTGGAGTGAGTGTCACCGGGAGTGGGAGACACCGGGAGTGAGAGACACTGGGAGTGAGGGAACTGGGCTTGAGGGATACTGGGAGTGAGGGACACCGGGAGTGAGGGACAGTGGGAGTGAGGGACACTGGGAGTGAGGGACACCAGGCGTGAGGGACATCGGGAGTGAGGGACACCAGGAGTGAGGGACACTGCGAGTGAGGGACAGTGAGAGTGAGGGACACTGGGAGTGACAGACACTGGGAGTGACGGACACCGTGAGTGAGGGTCACCGGCTGTGAGGGACACTGGGAGTGAGGGTACTGGGAGTGAAGGACACTGCGAGTGAGGGACACCAGTAGTGAGGGACATCGGGAGTGAGGGAACTGCAAGTGAGGGATACCTTCAGTGAGGGACAACAGGAGTGAGGGACACCGGGAATGAGGAACACTAGGAGTGAGGGACACTGGGAGTGAGGGTACTGGGAGTGAAGGACACTGGGAGTGAGGGACACCGGGAGTGAGGGAACTGGGAGTGAGGGACACCGGGTGTGAGGGACACCGGGAGTGAGGTACACTGGGAGTGAGGAACACCGGGAATGAGGGACACTGGGAGTGAGGGACACCGAGAGTGAGGGACACTTGGAGTGCGGGACAATGGGAGTGAGGGACACCGGGAGTGAGGGACACTTGTAGTGAAGGACACCGGGAGTGAGGGACACCGGGAGTGAGGTACACTGGGAGTGAGGAACACCGGGAGTAAGGGACACTTGGAGTGAGGGACACCGGGAGTAAGGGACACTTGGAGTGAGGGACACCGGGAATGAGAGACACTGGGAGTGAGGGAACTGGGCTTGAGGGACACTGGGAGTGAGGGACACCGGGAGTGAGGGACAGTGGGAGTGAGGGACACTGAGTGTGAGGGACACCGGGCGTGAGGGACATCGGGAGTGAGGGAACTGGGAGTGAGGGGTACCGTGAGTGAGGGACAACGGGAGTGAGGGACACCGGGAATGAGGAACACTCGGATGAGGGACATCGGGAGTGAGGGACACTGGGAGTGAGGGTACTGGAAGTGAAGGACACTGGGAGTGAGGGACACCGGGAGTGAGGGAACTGGGAGTGAAGGACACTGGGAGTGAGGGACACTGGGAGTGAGGGAACTGGGAGTGAGGGACACCGTTTGTGAGGGACACCGGGAATGAGGAAATCTGGGAGTGAGGGAACTGGGCTTGAGGGACACTGGGAGTGAGGGACACCGGGAGTGAGGGACTCCGGGAGTTAGGATCACTGGGAGTGAGGGACATCAGGAGTGAGGGACACTGTGAGTGCGGGAAGTGGGAGTGAGCGACACTGGGAGTGAGGGACACTGGAAGTGAGGGACACTGGGAGTGAGGAACACTGGGAGTGAGGGACACTTGGAATGATGGACACCAGGAGTGAGGGAACTGGGAGTGAGGGTCACCGGGAGTGAGGGACACTGGGAGTGAGGGACACTGGGAGTGAGGGACACCGGGAATGAGGGACACTGGGAGTGAGGGAAACCGGGAGTGAGGGAGACGGCGAGTGAGGGACACTGGGAGTGATGGACACTGGGAGTGAGGAACACTGGGAGTGAGGAACACTGGAAATGAGGGACACCGGGAGTGAGGGACTGGGGAGTGAGGGGCACTGGGAGTGAGGGGTACCGGGAATGAGGGACATCGGCAGTGATGGACAACGGGAGTGAGGGGCACTGGGAGTGAGGGACACCAGGAGTGAAGGACACTGGGAGAGAGGGACACCGGGAGTGAGAGACACCGGGAGTGGGGGACACTGGGAGTGAGGGACACCGGGAGTGAGGGACACCGGGAGTAAGGGACACTTGGAGTGAGGGACACCGGGTGTGAGGGACACCGGGAGTGAGGGACACCGGGAGTGAGGTACACTAGGAGTGAGGGACACCAGAAATGAGGGACACTTGGAGTGAGTGTCACCGGGAGTGGGAGACACCGGGAGTGAGAGACACTGGGGGTGAGGGAACTGGGCTTGAGGGATACTGGGAGTGAGGGACACCGGGAGTGAGGGACAGTGGGAGTGAGGGACACTGGGAGTGAGGGACACCAGGCGTGAGGGACATCGGGAGTGAGGGACACCAGGAGTGAGGGACACTGCGAGTGAGGGACAGTGGGAGTGAGGGACACTGGGAGTGACAGACACTGGGAGTGACGGACACCGTGAGTGAGGGTCACCAGCTGTGAGGGTACTGGGAGTGAAGGACACTGCGAGTGAGGGATACCTTGAGTGAGGGACAACAGGAGTGAGGGACACCGGGAATGAGGAACACTAGGAGTGAGGGACACTGGGAGTGATGGTACTGGGAGTGAAGGACACTGGGAGTGAGGGACACCGGGAGTGAGGGAACTGGGAGTGAGGGACACCAGGTGTGACGGACACTGGGAATGAGGAACACTGAGAGTGAGGGAACTGGGCTTGAGGGACACTGGGAGTGAGTGACACCGGGAGTGAGGGACAGTGGGAGTGAGGGACACTGGGAGTGAGGGACATTGAGAGTGAGGGACAGTGGGAGTGAGGGACACCGGGAGAGAGGGACACCGGGAGTCAGAGACACCGGGAGTGAGAGACACCGGGACTGAGGGACACCGGCAGTGAGGTACACTGGGAGTGAGGGAACTGGGCTTCAGGCATACTGTGAGTGAGGGACACTGCGAGTGAGGGACGCTGGGTGTGAGGGACACTGGGAGTGAGGGACACCGGGAGTGAGGAAAACTGGGATTGAGGGACTTTGGGAGTGAGGATCACTGGGAGTGAGGGGCAGCGGCAGTGAGGGAACTGTGAGTGAGCGCCAATGGGGGTGAGGGACACCGGGAGTGAGGAATACTGGGAGTGAGGAACATCGGAAGTGATGGACACTGGGGGTGAGGGACACTGGGAGTGAGGGACACCGGGAGTGAGGGACACTTGGATTGAGGGACACTTGGATTGAGGGACACCGGGAGTGAGGGACACTGGGAAAGAGGGACACCGGGAGTGAGAGACACCGGAAGTGAGGGACACTGGGAGTGAGGGACACCGGGAGTGAGGGACACTTGGAGTGCGGGACACTGGGAGTGAGGGACACCAGGAGTGAGGGACACTTGGAGTGAAGGACACCGGGAGTGAGGGACACCGAGAGTGAGGTACACTTAGAGTGAGGAACACCGGGAGTAAGGGACACTTGGAGTGAGGGACACCGGGAATGAGGGACACTTGGAGTGAGGGTCACCGGGAGTGAGGGTCACCGGGAGTGAGAGACACTGGGAGTGAGGGACACCGGGAGTGAGGGACAGTGGGAGTGAAGGACACTGGGTGTGAGGGGCACCGGGCATGAGGGACATCAGGAGTGAGGGAACTGGGAGTGAGGAATACCGTGAGTGAGGGACAACGGGAGTGAGGGTCACCGGGAATGAGGAACACTCGGAGTGAGGGACATCGGGAGTGAGGGACACTGGGATTGAGGGTACTGGAAGTGAAGGACACTGGGAGTGAGGGACACCGGGAGTGAGGGAACTGGGAGTGAGGGACACTGGGAGTGAGGGACACCAGCAGTGAGGGACACTGGGACTGAGGGAAACCGGGCGTGAGGGACACTGGGAGTGAGGGACACCGGGAGTGAGGGACACTGGGTGTGAGGGACACCGGCAGTGAGGGACACTGGGAGTGAGGCACACCGGGAGTGAGGGACACTGGGAGTGAGGGAACTGGGAGTGAGGGACACCGGGACTGAGGGACACCGAGCGTGAGGGACACTGGGAGTGAGGTACACCGGGAGTGAGGATCCCTGGGAGTGAGGGACACCGGGAGTGAGGAATACTGGGAGTGAGGGACTTTGGGAGAGAGGATCACTGGGAGTGAGGGGCAGCGGGAGTGAGGGAACTGGGAGTGAGCGCCAATGGGAGTGAGGGACACCGGGAGTGAGGAATACTTGGAGTGAGGGACATCGGGAGTGATGGACACCGGGAGTGAGGGACACCGGGAGTGAGGGACACCGGGAAAGAGGGACACCGGGAGTGAGAGACACCGGGAGTGAGGGACACTGGGAGTGAGGGACACCAGGAGTGAGGGACACCGGGAGTGAGGGACACTTGGATTGCGGGACACTGGGAGTGAGGGACACCAGGAGTGATGGACACTTGGAGTGAAGGACACCGGGAGTGAGGGACACCGGGAGTGAGGAACAATGGGAGTGAGGGACACCTGGAATGAGGGACACTGGGAGTGAGGGACAACGGGAGTGAGGGACACCGGGAGTAAGGGACATTGAGAGTGAGGGACAGTGGGAGTGATGGACACCGGGAGTGAGGGACACCGGGTGTCAGAGACACCGGGAGTGATAGACACCGGGAGTGAGGGACACCAGCAGTGAGGGACACTGGGAGTGAGGGAACAGGCAGTGAGGGACACCGGGAGTGAGGGACTGATGCGCTATTAATAACTCAAAAGACTGAGATTAAGCGAGTAACTAACAGGCTTTTATTAACAAGAGAATGAAGGTGTGCCGCGAGTGGTCGACCGGTCCAGAATACAGAGGGACTGTGGAGCAGTCACCTTTATACCTGGACTCGTGGGAGGAGTCAGCCGAGACATGTAAAGGCATGTACACTGTGGAATACAAACAGTGGTTTACCACATTCACCCCTTGTTTAAAATTGAGTCCGGCGAGGTGAAGTGTATTAAAAGTTAGTGTATTGGAGTCTCTCCAGAGGTCTTGTCTGCCGCTGTGATCGACGTGGCGACGGCAGGGGTAATGAAGCTTCTGGCGTCGAGTCCCGCGTAGGCTGGGGCACTGGTGTGTAGTCCTCGTAGGTGTCGAGCGGGTCGCGGGGCCCAGGCCTGCCGTCTGCTGGGGCTGGATATCGGATCGTGGGGTGGGGGTGGTAGTGGGTAGTGGGTTACTGCGGCCCCCGAGGGTGCGAGGTCTCGTATGGAGACTGTGTCTGGTCTCCGGGCCCTGGAGGGTTCATGAAAAGAAGGCCACGGATCTCCCCGCCTGATTGAGGGTAGCGGCCAGGGCAAAGTCGGACGCGTCGCTTTCCACCTGGAAGGGGATGGATTCGTCCACTGCGTGCATGGTGGCTTTGGCAATGTCTTCCTTGATACGGTGGAAGGCTAAGCGGGCCACTGCCGTCACGGGAAAAGAGGTGGACTTGATCAGCAGACGGGCCTTGTCCGCATAGTAGGGGACTCACTGGGCGTAATAAGAGAAAAACTCTAGGCACCTCTTCAGGGCCTTGAGGCAGTGGGAGTTCCATAAGGGGACGCATCCGGCCGGGGTCGGGACCGATGACTCCGTGTTCCACAACACAGCCAAGGATGGCGAGGCGGGTTGTGCGGAATATGTACTTCTCCTTGTTATACGCCAGGTTGAGGAGTTTGGCGGTGCAGAGGAATTTTTCGAGGTTTGCGTCATGGTCCTGCAAGTCATGGCCGCAGATGGTCACATTGTCCAGATATGGGAAAGTGGCCTGCAACGCATTTTGATCGACCATCCGGTCCATCTCCCTTTGGAAGACGGAGACCCCGTTGGTGACGCCAAAGGGAACCCTAAGGAAGTGATAGAGGCGGCCGTTTGCCTCAAAGGCAGTATACTGGCGGTCCTCAGGGCGGATAGGGAGCTGGTGGTACGCTGATTTCAGGTCAATGGTCGAGAAGACGCGGTACTGCGCGATCTGGTTGACCATATCAGCTATGCGGGGGAGTGGGTAAGCGTCCAGCAGGGTGTAGCGATTTATTGTCTGGCTGTAGTCGATGACCAGGCGTTGCTTCTTGCCGGTCTTAATGACCACAACCTGGGCTCGCCAGGGGCTGGTGCTGTCCTCAATAATCCCTTCCTTCAGGAGCCGCTCCACTTCGGTTTTAATGAAAACCCTGTCCCCGGTACTGTATCGCCTGCTCTTTGTGGCGATGGGCTTACAGTCGGGGGTGAGGTTAGCAAACAGTGGGGGGTGACTCTGAGTGTGGAGAGGTTGCACCTGGTGCGCGGCGGGCAATTTGGAAGCTGCTGGCTGCGGACTGTGAGTGGGGGGAGGGGTCCACCGTACGCCATCGTAACACTTTTAAGGTGGCACTGAAAATCTAACCCCAGTAGAACGGCAGCGCAGAGGTGGGGCAGGACCAGAAGTTTAAAATTATCGTACACAGTCCCGTCTACTACGAGTGTCACCACGCAGTAGCCGCCAATGTCCGCCGACTGGGACTCGGAGGCCATAGAAATCCGCTGGTGCGCAGGCAGGACTGGGAGAGAGCAACGCCGCACCGTGTCGGGGTGGATGAAGCTCTCCATGCTCCCAGAGTAAAAAAGGCAGATTGTTTCGTGACCAATTACCTTAATGTCCATTGTGGACCGGGCCAGCTGGTGCGGTCTCGCTTGGTCCAGCGTAACGGAGGCCAGCGTAGGGGTCGGTGTGTCGCTGCGGGTATCAGATGAGGCGGTGTTGGGGGCCTGCTGTGTCCCGGCTGTCGTCCAAGATGGCGGCATCCATGGTCCCCATGTGGCTGGAGGCGTCCAAAATGGCTGCTGTTCCGGTGGTTCGCACATGGCTGGGGAGGCCCAAGATGGCGGCCCGCACGACCCACACGCGGCGCTGCTGGGGTTCGGGGTGGCTTTGGCCCTGCAGATGCTGGCGTAGTGCCCCTTCTTCCTGCAGCCCGAGCAGATCGCATTTTTCGCCGGGCAGCGCGCTCTGGGGTGTTTGGCCTGGCCACAGAAGTAGCATTTCTGGCCTTGGGGCACTGCTGTCTGGCCTTGGGACACTGCTGCGGTAGTTGGGCCATTGCTGGGATGTGGCTGGGGTGGCACGGCGCTATGAGACGGTCCTACCGTGTCCCAGGCTGTCGTTCTCCGCGGCGTCCACGGTGCAGAGGAGTAGGCATCCATGCCCCGGTAGGCTGCGTCCAATGATAGTGCGAGTTCAGAGGCCTTGTTGAGGTCGAGGTCACTCTGCTCCAACAATCGCTGTCGGGTGTAATTGGACCTGTGGCCCGCTACAAAAGTGTCCCGGATACGTTCCTCTGTGTACACGGCGGCCTTTACATCCTTACAACCACAGGCCCGGCCAAGCACAGACAGTGCCTGAAGGTATTCCTCGGTCGATTCCCCAGGTTGTTGTTTACGACTCCCCAGAAGGTGCCTGGCGTACACTTCGTTCACTGGGCGCGTGTACTGGTCCTTGAGGAGCTTGATAGCATCCGCGTACGAGGTCGCGTCCTGGATGACCGAGTACACTCGGTGGTTCACTTTGGAGGTCAGGACATCCAGTTTGTCCTCGTCCGATTTGACCGTTGCAGCGGAGGCAATCAGGAATTTTTCAAAGCACCTCAGCCAGTGAGTAAACTTGGTGGATGCGTCCGACTCCCGATGGTCTAAGTCTAGGCATGCTGGTGTGAGGATCTTCTCCATTATAAAAATCTTGTTAATAAAATTGATGCGCTATCAATAACTCAAAAGACTGAGATTAAGCGAGTAACTAACAGGCTTTTATTAACAAGAGAATGAAGGTGTGCCTCGAGTGGTCGACCAGTCCAGAATACAGAGGGACTGTGGAGCAGTCACCTTTATACCTGGACTTGTGGGAGGAGTCAGCCGAGACATGTACAGGCATGTACACAGTGGGATACAAACAGTGGTTTACCACAGGGACTCCGGGAGTGAGAGACACGGAGAGTGAGGGACACCGGGAGTGAGGGACACCGGGAGTGAGGGACACTGGGAGTGAGGGACACTGGGAGTGAGGGAACTTGGAGTGAGGGACACTGGGAGTGAGAGACACTAGGAGTGAGGGAACTGGGCTTGAGGGACACTGGGAGTGAGGGACACCGGGAGTGAGGGACAGTGGGAGTGAGGGACACTGGGAGTGAGGGACACCAGGCGTGAGGAACATTGGGAGAGAGGGAACTGGGAGTGAGGGATACCGTGAGTGAGGGACAACGGGAGTGAGGGACACCGGGAATGAGGAACACTGGGAGTGAGGGACATCGGGATTGAGGGACACTGGGAGTGAGGGTACTGGGAGTGAAGGACACTGGGAGTGAGGGACACCGGGAGTGAGGGAACTGGGAGTGAGGGACACTGGGAGTGAGGGACACGGGCAGTGAGGGACACCGGGACTGAGGGAGACCGGGCGTGAGGGACAATGGGAGTGAGGGACACCGGGAGTGAGGGACACTGGGAATGAGGGACACCGGGAGTGAGGGACACCGGGAGTGAGGCACACCGGGAGTGAAGGACACTGGGTGTGAGGGAACTGGGAGTGAGGGACACCGGGACTGAGGGACACCGGGCGTAAGGGACACTGGGACTGAGGTAGACCGGGAGTGAGGGACACCGGGAGTGAGGAAAACTGGGAGTGAGGGACTTTGCGAGTGAGGATCACTGGGAGTGAGGGGCAGCAGGAGTGAGGGAACTGGGAGTGAGCACCAATGGGAGTGAGGGACACCGGGAGTGAGGAATACTTGGAGTGAGGGACATCGGGAGTGATGGATTCGGGAGTGAGGGACACTGGGAGTGAGGGACACTGGGAGTGAGGGACACTTGGAGTGAGGGACACTGGGAGTGAGGGACACCGGGAGTGAGGGACACTGGGTGAGAGGGACACTGTGAGTGAGGGACACCGGGAGTGAGAGTCAACGGGAGTGAGGGACACTGGGAGTGAGGGACACTGGGAGTGAGGGACACCTGGAGTGAGGGACACTGGGAGTGAGGGACACCGGGAGTGAGGGACACTGGGAGTGAGGGACACCAGGAGTAAGGGACACTTGGAGTGAGGGACACCGGGAGTGAGGGACACCGGGAGTGAGTTACACTGGGAGTGAGGGACACCGGGAGTAAGGGACACCGGGAGTAAGGGACACTTGGAGTGAGAAACACCGGGAATGAGGGACACTTGGAGTGAGGGTCACCGGGAGTGAGAGACACTGGGAGTGAGAAACACTGGGAGTGAGGGAACTGGGCTTGAGGGACACTGGGAGTGAGGGACACCGGGAGTGAGGGACACCGGGAGTGAGGGACATTGAGAGTGAGGGACAGTGGGAGTGATGGACACCGGCAGTGAGGGACACCGGGACTGAGGGAAACCGGGCGTGAGGGACACTGGGAGTGAGGGACACCCGGAGTGAGTGACACTGGGAGTGAGGGACACTGGCAGTGAGGGACACCGGGAGTGAGGCACACCGGGAGTGAGGGACACTGGGAGTGAGGGAACTGGGAGTGAGGGACACCGTGACTGAGGGACACCGGGAGTGAGGGACACTGGGAGTGAGGTACACCGGGAGTGAGGTTCCCTGGGAGTGAGGGACACCGGGAGTGAGGAAAACTGGGAGTGAGGGACTTTGGGAGTGAGGATCACTGGGAGTGAGGGGCAGCGGGAGTGACGGAACTGTGAGTGAGGGTCTCTGGGTGTGAGGGACACCAGGAGTGAGGGAATCTCAGAGTGAGGGAACTGGGAGTGAGGGACACTGGGAGCGAGGGAACTGGGAGTGAGGGACACTGGGTGTGAGGGACACCGAGGGACACCAGGAGTGAGGGATACGGGGAGTGAGGGAACTTGGAGTTAGGGACGCTATGAGTGACGGACAGTGGGACTGAGGGACACCAGGAATGTGGGACACCGGGAGTAAGGGACACCAGGAGTGAAGGACACCAGGAGTGAGGGTACTGGGAGTAAAGGACACTGGGGGTGAGGAACACCGGGAATGAGGGACACTGGGAGTGAGGGAACTGGGAGTGAGGGACTCCGGAAGTGAGGGTCACTGGGAGTGAGGGACATCGGGAGTGTGGGACACTGGGAGTGCTGGAATTGGGAGTGAGGGACACTGGGAGTGAGGGACACTGGAAGTGAGGGACACTGGGAATGATGGACACCGGGAGTGAGGGAACTGTGAGTGAGGGACACCGGGAATGAGGGGCACTGGGAGTGAGGGACACCGGGAATGAGGGACACTGGGAGTGAGGGACACCTGAAATTGGGGACACCGGGAGTGAGGGAACTGGGAGTGAGGGACACCGGGACTGAGGAAGACTGTGAGTGGGGGACACTGGGAGTATGGGACACTAGGAGTGAGGAATACTGGGAGTGAGGGACACCAGAAATGAGGGACACCGGGAGTGAGGGAATGGGGAGTGAGGGACACCGGGAGTGAGGGACACTGGGAGTGAGGGACACCGGGAGTGAGGGACACCGGGAGTTAGGGACACTTGGAGTGTGGGCCACCGGGAGTGAGGGACACCGGGAGTGAGGTACACTAGAAGTGAGGGACACCGGGAGTGAGAGACACTGGGAGTGAGGGAACTGGGCTTGAGGGATACTGGGAGTCAGGGACACCGGGAGTGAGGGACATCGGCAGTGATGGACATCGGGAGTGAGGGACACCAGGAGTGAGGGACACTGGGAGAGAGGGACACCGGGAGTGAGAGACACCAGGAGTGAGGGACACTGGGAGTGAGGGACACCGGGAGTGAGGGACACCAGGAGTAAGGGACACTTGGAGTGAGGGACACCGGGAGTGAGGGACACCGGGAGTTAGGTACACTAGGAATGAGGGACATCGGGAGTGAGGGAAACTGGGAGTGAGGGACACCGGGAGTGAGGGACACCGGGAGTAAGGGACACTTGGTGTGAGGGACACCGGGAGTGAGGGACACCGGGAGTGAGGTACACTAGGAGTGAGGGACACCGGGAGTAAGGGACACTTGGAGTGAGGGACACCAGGAATGAGGGACACTTGGAGTGAGGGTCACCGGGAGTGAGAGACACCGGGAGTGAGAGACACTGGGAGTGAGGGAACTGGGCTTGAGGGATACTGGGAGTGAGGGACACCGGGATTGAGGGACAGTGGGAGTGAGGGACACTTGGAGTGAGGGACACCAGACGTGAGGGACATCGGGAGTGAGGGACACCAGGAGTGAGGGACACTGCGAGTGAGGGACAGTGGGAATGAGGGACACTGTGAGTGACAGACACTGGGAGTGACGGACACCATGAGTGAGGGTCACTGGCTGTGAGGGACACTGGGGGAGAGGGTACTGGGAGTGAAGGACACTGAGAGTGAGGGACACTGGGAGTGAGGGACATCAGGAGTGAGGGAACTGCGAGTGAGGGATACCATGAGTGAGGGACAACAGGAGTGAGGGACACCGGGAATGAGGAACACTAGGAGTGAGGGGCACTGGGAGTGAGGGTACTGGGAGTGAAGGACACTGGGAGTGAGGGACACTGGGAGTGAGGGAACTGGGAGTGAGGGACACCGGGTGTGAGGGACACCGGGAATGAGGAACACTGGGAGTGAGGGAACTGGGCTTGATGGACACTGGGAGTGAGGGACACCAGGAGTGAGGGACTCCGGGAGTGAGGGTCACTGGGAGTGAGGGACATCGGGAGAGAGGGACACTGGGAGTGCGGGACGTGGGAGTGTGGGACACTGTGAGTGAGGGACACTGGAAGTGAGGGACACTGGGAGTGAGGAACACTGGGAGTGAGGAACACTGGGAGTGAGGAACACTGGGAATGATGGACACCGGGAGTGAGGGAACTGGGAGTGAGGGACACCGGGAGTGAGGGACACTGGGAGTGAGGGACACCGTGAGTGAGGGTCACCGGCTGTGAGCGACACTGGGAGTGAGGGTACTGGGAGTGAAGGAAACTGGGAGTGAGGGACACCGGGAGTGAGGGACATCGGGAGTGAGGGAACTGCGAGTGAGGGATACCATGAGTGAGGGACAACAGGAGTGTGGGACACCGGGAATGAGAAACACTGGGAGTGAGGGACACTGGGAGTGAGGGTACTGGGAGTGAAGGACACTGGGAGTGAGGGACACCGGGAGTGAGGGAACTGGGAGTGAGGGACACCGGGTGTGAGGGACACCGGGAATGAGGAACACTGGGAGTGAGGGAACTGGGCTTGAGGGGCACTGGGAGTGAGAGACACCGGGAGTGAGGGACAGTGGGAGTGAGGGACACTGGGAGTGAGGGACATTGAGAGTGAGGGAGAGTGGGAGTGAGGGACACCGGGAGTGAGTGACACCGGGAGTCAGAGACACCAGGAGTGAGAGACACCGGGAGTGAGGGACACCGGCAGTGAGGGACACTGGGAGTGAGGGAGCTGGGCTTCAGGGACACTGCGAGTGAGGGACACTGCGAGTGAGGGACGCTGGGTGTGAGGGACACTGGGAGTGAGGGACACCGGGAGTGAGGAAAACTGGGAGTGAGGGACTTTGGGAGTGAGGATCAATGGGAGTGAGGGGCAGCGGCAGTGAGGGAACTGGGAGTGAGCGCCAATGGGAGTGAGGGTCACCGGGAGTGAGATATACTGGGAGTGAGGAACATCGGGAGTGATGGACACCGGGAGTGAGGGACACCGGGAGTGAGGGACACTGGGAGTGAGGGACACTGGGAGTGAGGGACACCGGGAGTGAGGGACACTGGGAAAGAGGGACACCGGGAGTGAGAGACACAGGGAGTGAGGGACACTGGGAGTGAGGGACACCGAGAGTGAGGGACACTTGGAGTGCGGGACAATGGGAGTGAGGGACACCGGGAGTGAGGGACACTTGGAGTGAAGGACACCGGGAGTGAGGGACACCGGGAGTGAGGTACACTGTGAGTGAGGAACACCGGGAGTAAGGGACACTTGGAGTGAGGGACACCGGGAATGAGGGACACTTGGAGTGAGGGTCACCGGGAGTGAGAGACACTGGGAATGAGAGACACTGGGAGTGAGGGACACCGGCAGTGAGGAACACTGGGAGTGAGGGAACTGGGCTTCAGGGACACTGCGAGTGAGGGACACTGCGAGTGAGGGACGCTGGGTGTGAGGGACACTGGGAGTGAGGGACACCGGGAGTGAGGAAAACTGGGAGTGAGGGACTTTGGGAGTGAGGATCACTGGGAGTGAGGGGCTGCGGCAGTGAGGGAACTGGGAGTGAGCGCCAATGGGATTGAGGGTCACCGGGTGTTAGGAATACTGGGAGTGAGGAACATCGGGAGTGATGGACACCGGGAGTGAGGGACACTGGGAGTGAGGGACACTGGGTGTGAGGGACACTGGGAGTGAGGGACACTGGGAGTGAGGGACACTGGGAGTGAGGGACACTGGGAAAGAGGGACACCGGGAGTGAGAGACACAGGGAGTGAGGGACACTGGGAGTGAGGGACACCGAGAGTGAGGGACACTTGGAGTACGGGACAATGGGAGTGAGGGACACCGGGAGTGAGGGACACTTGGAGTGAAGGACACCGGGAGTGAGGGACACCGGGAGTGAGGTACACTGGGAGTGAGGAACACCGGGAGTAAGGGACACTTGGAGTGAGGGACACCGGGAATGAGGGACACTTGGAGTGAGGGTCACCGGGAGTGAGAGACACTGGGAATGAGAGACACTGGGAGTGAGGGAACTGGGCTTGAGGGACACTGGGAGTGAGGGACACCGGGAGTGAGGGACAGTGGGAGTGAGGGACACTGGGTGTGAGGGACACCGGGCGTGAGGGACATCGGGAGTGAGGGAACTGGGAGTGAGGGATACCGTGAGTGAGGGACAATGGGAGTGAGGGACACCGGGAATGAGGAACACTCGGATGAAGGACATCGGGAGTGAGGGACACTGGGAGTGAGGGTACTGGAATTGAAGGACACTGGGAGTGAGGGACACCGGGAGTGAGGGAACTGGGAGTGAAGGACACTGGGAGTGAGGGACACCGGGAGTGAGGGAACTGGGAGTGAGGGACACCGTTTGTGAGGGACACCGGGAATGAGGAACTCTGGGAGAGAGGGAACTGGGCTTGAGGGACACTGGGAGTGAGGGACACCGGGAGTGAGGGACTCCGGGAGTGAGGATCACTGGGAGTGAGGGACATCAGGAGTGAGGGACACTGTGAGTGCGGGAAGTGGGAGTGAGCGACACTGGGAGTGAGGGACACTGGAAGTGAGGGACACTGGGAGTCAGGAACACTGGGAGTGAGGGACACTGGGAATGATGGACACCAGGAGTGAGGGAACTGGGAGTGAGGGACACCGGGAGTGAGGGACACTGGGAGTGAGGGACACTGGGAGTGAGGGACACCGGGAATGAGGGACACTGGGAGTGAGGGACACCGGGAGTGAGGGAGACTGCGAGTGAGGGACACTGGGAGTGAGGGACACTGGGAGTGAGGAACACTGGGAGTGAGGAACACTGGAAATGAGGGACACCGGGAGTGAGGGACTGGGGAGTGAGGGACACTGGGAGTGAGGGGTACCAGGAATGAGGGACATTGGCAGTGATGGACAACGGGAGTGAGGGGCACTGGGAGTGAGGGACACCAGGAGTGAAGGACACTGGGAGAGAGGGACACCGGGAGTGAGAGACACCGGGAGTGGGGGCCACTGGGAGTGAGGGACACCGGGAGTGAGGAAAACTGGGAGTGAGGGACTTTGGGAGTGAGGATCACTGGGAGTGAGGGGCAGCGGCAGTGAGGGAACTGGGAGTGAGCGCCAATGGGAGTGAGGGTCACCGGGAGTGAGGAATACTGGGAGTGAGGAACATCGGGAGTGATGGACACCAGGAGTGAGGGACACCGGGAGTGAGGGACACTGGGAGTGAGGGACACTGGGAGTGAGGGACACTGGGAAAGAGGGACACCGGGAGTGAGAGACACAGGGAGTGAGGGACACTGGGAGTGAGGGACACCGAGAGTGAGGGACACTTGGAGTGCGGGACAATGGGAGTGAGGGACACCGGGAGTGAGGGACACTTGGAGTGAAGGACACCGGGAGTGAGGGACACCGGGAGTGAGGTACACTGGGAGTGAGGAACACCGGCAGTAAGGGACACTTGGAGTGAGGGACACCGGGAATGAGGGACACTTGGAGTGAGGGTCACCGGGAGTGAGAGACACTGGGAATGAGAGACACTGGGAGTGAGGGACACCGGCAGTGAGGAACACTGGGAGTGAGGGAACTGGGCTTCAGGGACACTGCGAGTGAGGGACACTGCGAGTGAGGGACGCTGAGTGTGAGGGACACTGGGAGTGAGGGACACCGGGAGTGAGGAAAACTGGGAGTGAGGGACGTTGGGAGTGAGGATCACTGGGAGTGAGGGGCAGCGGCAGTGAGGGAACTGGGAGTGAGCGCCAATGGGAGTGAGAGTCACCGGGAGTGAGGAATACTGGGAGTGAGGAACATCGGGAGTGATGGACACCGGGAGTGAGGGACACTGGGAGTGAGGGACACTGGGAGTGAGGGACACTGGGAGTGAGGGACACCGGGAGTGAGGGACACTGGGAAAGAGGGACACCGGGAGTGAGAGACACAGGGAGTGAGGGACACTGGGAGTGAGGGACACCGAGACTGAGGGACACTTGGAGTGCGGGACAATGGGAGTGAGGGACACCGGGAGTGAGGGACACTTGGATTGAAGGACACTGGGAGTGAGGGACACCGGGAGTGAGGTACACTGGGAGTGAGGAACACCGGGAGCAAGGGACACTTGGAGTGAGGGACACCGGGAATGAGGGACACTTGGAGTGAGGGTCACCGCGAGTGGGAGACATTGGGAATGAGAGACACTGGGAGTGAGGGACACCGGGAGTGAGGGACACCGGGAGTAAGGGACACCGGGAGTGAGGGACATCGGGAGTGAGGGACACCGGGTGTGAGGGACACCGGGAGTGAGGTACACTAGGAGTGAGGGACACCGGGAGTAAGGGACACTTGGAGTGAGGGACACCAGAAATGAGGGACACTTGGAGTGAGTGTCAGCGGGAGTGGGAGACACCGGGAGTGAGAGACACTGGGAGTGAGGGAACTGGGCTTGAGGGATACTGGGAGTGAGTGACACCGGGAGTGAGGGACAGTGGGAGTGAGGGACACTGGGAGTGAGGGACACCAGGCGTGAGGGACATCGGGAGTGAGGGACACCAGGAGTGAGGGACACTGCGAGTGAGGGACAGTGGGAGTGAGGGACACTGGGAGTGACAGACACTGGGAGTGACGGACACCGTGAGTGAGGGTCACCGGCTGTGAGGGACACTGGGAGTGAGGGTACTGGGAGTGAAGGACACTGCGAGTGAGGGACACCGGTAGTGAGGGACATCGGGAGTGAGGGAACTGCGAGTGAGGGATACCTTGAGTGAGGGACAACAGGAGTGAGGGACACCGGGAATGAGGAACACTAGGAGTGAGGGACACTGGGAGTGAGGGTACTGGGAGTGAAGGACACTGGGAGTGAGGGACACCGGGAGTGAGGGAACTGGGAGTGAGGGACACCGGGTGTGAGGGACACCGGGAGTGAGGTACACTGGGAGTGAGGAACACCGGGAATGAGGGACACTGGGAGTGAGGGACACCGAGGGTGAGGGACACTTGGAGTGCGGGACAATGGGAGTGAGGGACACCGGGAGTGAGGGACACTTGGAGTGAAGGACACCGGGAGTGAGGGACACCGGGAGTGAGGTACACTGGGAGTGAGGAACACCGGGAGTAAGGGACACTTGGAGTCAGGGACACCGGGAATGAGGGACACTTGGAGTGAGGGTCACCGGGAGTGAGAGACACTGGGAATGAGAGACACTGGGAGTGAGGGAACTGGGCTTGAGGGACACTGGGAGTGAGGGACACCGGGAGTGAGGGGCAGTGGGAGTGAGGGACACTGGGTGTGAGGGACACCGGGCGTGAGGGACATCGGGAGTGAGGGAACTGGGAGTGAGGGATACCGTGAGTGAGGGACAACGGGAGTGAGGGACACCGGGAATGAGGAACACTCGGATGAGGGACATCGGGAGTGAGGGACACTGGGAGTGAGGGTACTGGAAGTGAAGGACACTGGGAGTGAGGGACACCGGGAGTGAGGGAACTGGGAGTGAAGGACACTGGGAGTGAGGGACACCGGGAGTGAGGGAACTGGGAGTGAGGGACACCGTTTGTGAGGGACACCGGGAATGAGGAACTCTGGGAGTGAGGGAACTTGGCTTGAGGGACACTGGGAGTGAGGGACACCGGGAGTGAGGGACTCCGGGAGTGAGGATCACTGGGAGTGAGGGACATCAGGAGTGAGGGGCACTGTGAGTGCGGGAAGTGGGAGTGAGCGACACTGGGAGTGAGGGACACTGGAAGTGAGGGACACTGGGAGTGAGGAACACTGGGAGTGAGGGACACTGGGAATGATGGACACCAGGAGTGAGGGAACTGGGAGTGAGGGACACCGGGAGTGAGGGACACTGGGAGTGAGGGACACTGGGAGTGAGGGACACCGGGAATGAGGGACACTGGGAGTGAGGGACACCGGGAGTGAGGGAGACTGCGAGTGAGGGACACTGGGAGTGAGGGACACTGGGAGTGAGGAACACTGGGAGTGAGGAACACTGGAAATGAGGGACACCGGGAGTGAGGGGTACCGGGAATGAGGGACATCGGCAGTGATGGACAACGGGAGTGAGGGGCACTGGGAGTGTGGGACACCAGGAGTGAAG
Organism: Somniosus microcephalus; assembly: GCF_052327205.1. NCBI lineage: Eukaryota > Metazoa > Chordata > Chondrichthyes > Squaliformes > Somniosidae > Somniosus > Somniosus microcephalus. The sequence goes on along the minus strand of NW_028225179.1, from coordinate 32,437,830 downwards.
GACACTGGGAGAGAGGGACACCGGGAGTGAGAGACACCGGGAGTGGGGGACACTGGGAGTGAGGGACACCGGGAGTGAGGGACCGCGGGAGTAAGGGACACTTGGAGTGAGGGACACCGGGAGTGAGGGACACCGGGAGTGAGGGACACCGGGAGTGAGGTACACTAGGAGTGAGGGACACCGGGAGTAAGGGACACTTGGAGTGAGGGACACCAGAAATGAGGGACACTTGGAGTGAGTGTCACCGGGAGTGGGAGACACCGGGAGTGAGAGACACTGGGAGTGAGGGAACTGGGCTTGAGGGATACTGGGAGTGAGGGACACCGGGAGTGAGGGACAGTGGGAGTGAGGGACACTGGGAGTGAGGGACACCAGGCGTGAGGGACATCGGGAGTGAGGGACACCAGGAGTGAGGGACACTGCGAGTGAGGGACAGTGGGAGTGAGGGACACTGGGAGTGACAGACACTGGGAGTGACGGACACCGTCAGTGAGGGTCACCGGCTGTGAGGGACACTGGGAGTGAGGGTACTGGGAGTGAAGGACACTGCGAGTGAGGGACACCGGTAGTGAGGGACATCGGGAGTGAGGGAACTGCGAGTGAGGGATACCTTGAGTGAGGGACAACAGGAGTGAGGGACACCGGGAATGAGGAACACTAGGAGTGAGGGACACTGGGAGTGAGGGTACTGGGAGTGAAGGACACTGGGAGTGAGGGACACCGGGAGTGAGGGAACTGGGAGTGAGGGACACCGGGTGTGAGGGACACCGGGAATGAGGAACACTGAGAGTGAGGGAACTGGGCTTGAGGGATACTGGGAGTGAGGGACACCGGGAGTGAGGGACAGTGGGAGTGAGGGACACTGGGAGTGAGGGACATTGAGAGTGAGGGACAGTGGGAGTGAGGGACACCGGGAGTGAGGGACACCGGGAGTGAGGGACACCAGGAGTCAGAGACACCGGGAGTGAGAGACACCGGGACTGAGGGACAGCCGCAGTGAGGTACACTAGGAGTGAGGGAACTGGGCTTCAGGGATACTGCGAGTGAGGGACACTGCGAGTGAGGGACGCTGGGTGTGAGGGACACTGGGAGTGAGGGACACCGGGAGTGAGGGACACTGGGAAAGAGGGACACCGGGAGTGAGAGACACAGGGAGTGAGGGACACTGGGAGTGAGGGACACCGAGACTGAGGGACACTTGGAGTGCGGGACAATGGGAGTGAGGGACACCGGGAGTGAGGGACACTTGGATTGAAGGACACTGGGAGTGAGGGACACCGGGAGTGAGGTACACTGGGAGTGAGGAACACCGGGAGTAAGGGACACTTGGAGTGAGGGACACCGGGAATGAGGGACACTTGGAGTGAGGGTCACCGCGAGTGGGAGACATTGGGAATGAGAGACACTGGGAGTGAGGGACACCGGGAGTGAGGGACACCGGGAGTAAGGGACACCGGGAGTGAGGGACATCGGGAGTGAGGGACACCGGGAGTGAGGGACACCGGGAGTGAGGTACACTAGGAGTGAGGGACACCGGGAGTAAGGGACACTTGGAGTGAGGGACACCAGAAATGAGGGACACTTGGAGTGAGTGTCACCGGGAGTGGGAGACACCGGGAGTGAGAGACACTGGGAGTGAGGGAACTGGGCTTGATGGATACTGGGAGTGAGTGACACCGGGAGTGAGGGACAGTGGGAGTGAGGGACACTGGGAGTGAGGGACACCAGGCGTGAGGGACATCGGGAGTGAGGGACACCAGGAGTGAGGGACACTGCGAGTGAGGGACAGTGGGAGTGAGGGACACTGGGAGTGACAGACACTGGGAGTGACGGACACCGTGAGTGAGGGTCACCGGCTGTGAGGGACACTGGGAGTGAGGGTACTGGGAGTGAAGGACACTGCGAGTGAGGGACACCGGTAGTGAGGGACATCGGGAGTGAGGGAACTGCGAGTGAGGGATACCTTGAGTGAGGGACAACAGGAGTGAGGGACACCGGGAATGAGGAACACTAGGAGTGAGGGACACTGGGAGTGAGGGTACTGGGAGTGAAGGACACTGGGAGTGAGGGACACCGGGAGTGAGGGAACTGGGAGTGAGGGACACCGGGTGTGAGGGACACCGGGAGTGAGGTACACTGGGAGTGAGGAACACCGGGAATGAGGGACACTGGGAGTGAGGGACACCGAGGGTGAGGGACACTTGGAGTGCGGGACAATGGGAGTGAGGGACACCGGGAGTGAGGGACACTTGGAGTGAAGGACACCGGGAGTGAGGGACACCGGGAGTGAGGTACACTGGGAGTGAGGAACACCGGGAGTAAGGGACACTTGGAGTCAGGGACACCGGGAATGAGGGACACTTGGAGTGAGGGTCACCGGGAGTGAGAGACACTGGGAATGAGAGACACTGGGAGTGAGGGAACTGGGCTTGAGGGACACTGGGAGTGAGGGACACCGGGAGTGAGGGGCAGTGGGAGTGAGGGACACTGGGTGTGAGGGACACCGGGCGTGAGGGACATCGGGAGTGAGGGAACTGGGAGTGAGGGATACCGTGAGTGAGGGACAACGGGAGTGAGGGACACCGGGAATGAGGAACACTCGGATGAGGGACATCGGGAGTGAGGGACACTGGGAGTGAGGGTACTGGAAGTGAAGGACACTGGGAGTGAGGGACACCGGGAGTGAGGGAACTGGGAGTGAAGGACACTGGGAGTGAGGGACACCGGGAGTGAGGGAACTGGGAGTGAGGGACACCTTTTGTGAGGGACACCGGGAATGAGGAACTCTGGGAGTGAGGGAACTTGGCTTGAGGGACACTGGGAGTGAGGGACACCGGGAGTGAGGGACTCCGGGAGTGAGGATCACTGGGAGTGAGGGACATCAGGAGTGAGGGGCACTGTGAGTGCGGGAAGTGGGAGTGAGCGACACTGGGAGTGAGGGACACTGGAAGTGAGGGACACTGGGAGTGAGGAACACTGGGAGTGAGGGACACTGGGAATGATGGACACCAGGAGTGAGGGAACTGGGAGTGAGGGACACCGGGAGTGAGGGACACTGGGAGTGAGGGACACTGGGAGTGAGGGACACCGGGAATGAGGGACACTGGGAGTGAGGGACACCGGGAGTGAGGGAGACTGCGAGTGAGGGACACTGGGAGTGAGGGACACTGGGAGTGAGGAACACTGGGAGTGAGGAACACTGGAAATGAGGGACACCGGGAGTGAGGGACTGGGGAGTGAGGGACACTGGGAGTGAGGGGTACCGGGAATGAGGGACATCGGCAGTGATGGACAACGGGAGTGAGGGGCACTGGGAGTGTGGGACACCAGGAGTGAAGGACACTGGGAGAGAGGGACACCGGGAGTGAGAGACACCGGGAGTGGGGGACACTGGGAGTGAGGGACACCGGGAGTGAGGGACCGCGGGAGTAAGGGACACTTGGAGTGAGGGACACCGGGAGTGAGGGACACCGGGAGTGAGGGACACCGGGAGTGAGGTACACTAGGAGTGAGGGACACCGGGAGTAAGGGACACTTGGAGTGAGGGACACCAGAAATGAGGGACACTTGGAGTGAGTGTCACCGGGAGTGGGAGACACCGGGAGTGAGAGACACTGGGAGTGAGGGAACTGGGCTTGAGGGATACTGGGAGTGAGGGACACCGGGAGTGAGGGACAGTGGGAGTGAGGGACACTGGGAGTGAGGGACACCAGGCGTGAGGGACATCGGGAGTGAGGGACACCAGGAGTGAGGGACACTGCGAGTGAGGGACAGTGGGAGTGAGGGACACTGGGAGTGACAGACACTGGGAGTGACGGACACCGTCAGTGAGGGTCACCGGCTGTGAGGGACACTGGGAGTGAGGGTACTGGGAGTGAAGGACACTGCGAGTGAGGGACACCGGTAGTGAGGGACATCGGGAGTGAGGGAACTGCGAGTGAGGGATACCTTGAGTGAGGGACAACAGGAGTGAGGGACACCGGGAATGAGGAACACTAGGAGTGAGGGACACTGGGAGTGAGGGTACTGGGAGTGAAGGACACTGGGAGTGAGGGACACCGGGAGTGAGGGAACTGGGAGTGAGGGACACCGGGTGTGAGGGACACCGGGAATGAGGAACACTGAGAGTGAGGGAACTGGGCTTGAGGGACACTGGGAGTGAGGGACACCGGGAGTGAGGGACAGTGGGAGTGAGGGACACTGGGAGTGAGGGACATTGAGAGTGAGGGACAGTGGGAGTGAGGGACACCGGGAGTGAGGGACACCGGGAGTGAGGGACACCGGGAGTCAGAGACACCGGGAGTGAGAGACACCGGGACTGAGGGACAGCCGCAGTGAGGTACACTGGGAGTGAGGGAACTGGGCTTCAGGGATACTGCGAGTGAGGGACACTGCGAGTGAGGGACGCTGGGTGTGAGGGACACTGGGAGTGAGGGACACCGGGAGTGAGGAAAACTGGGATTGAGGGACTTTGGGAGTGAGGATCACTGGGAGTGAGGGGCAGCGGCAGTGAGGGAACTGTGAGTGAGCGCCAATGGGAGTGAGGGACACCGGGAGTGAGGAATACTGGGAGTGAGGAACATCGGAAGTGATGGACACTGGGAGTGAGAGACACTGGTGGTGAGGGACACCGGGAGTGAGGGACACTTGGATTGAGCGACACTTGGATTGAGGGACACCGGGAGTGAGGGACACTGGGAAAGAGGGACACCGGGAGTGAGAGACACCGGGAGTGAGGGACACTGGGAGTGAGGGACACTGGGAGTGAGGGACACTTGGAGTGCGGGAAACCGGGCGTGAGGGACACTGGGAGTGAGGGACACCGGGAGTGAGGGACACTGGGAGTGAGGGACACCGGCAGTGAGGGACACTGGGAGTGAGGCACACCGGGAGTGAGGGACACTGGGAGTGAGGGAACTGGGAGTGAGGGACACCGGGACTGAGGGAAACCGGGCGTGAGGGACACTGGGAGTGAGGGACACCGGGAGTGAGGGACACTGGGAGTGAGGGACACCGGCAGTGAGGGACACTGGGAGTGAGGCACACCGGGAGTGAGGGACACTGGGAGTGAGGGAACTGGGAGTGAGGGACACCGGGACTGAGGGACACCGGGCGTGAGGGACACTGGGAGTGAGGTACACCGGGAGTGAGGGTCCCTGGGAGTGAGGGACACCGGGAGTGAGGAATACTGGGAGTGAGGAAATTTGGGAGAGAGGATCACTGGGAGTGAGGGGCAGCGGGAGTGAGGGAACTGGGAGTGAGCGCCAATGGGAGTGAGGGACACCGGGAGTGAGGAATACTTGGAGTGAGGGACATCGGGAGTGATGGACACCGGGAGTGAGGGACACCGGGAGTGAGGGACACCGGGAAAGAGGGACACCGGGAGTGAGAGACACCGGGAGTGAGGGACACTGGGAGTGAGGGACACCGGGAGTGAGGGACACCGGGAGTGAGGGACACTTGGAGTGCGGGACACTGGGAGTGAGGGACACCAGGAGTGATGGACACTTGGAGTGAAGGACACCGGGAGTGAGGGACACCGGGAGTGAGGAACAATGGGAGTGAGGGACACCTGGAATGAGGGACACTGGGAGTGAGGGACAACGGGAGTGAGGGACACCGGGAGTAAGGGACATTGAGAGTGAAGGACAGTGGGAGTGATGGACACCGGGAGTGAGGGACACCGGGTGTCAGAGACACCGGGAGTGATAGACACCGGGAGTGAGGGACACCAGCAGTGAAGGATACTTGGAGTGAGGGAACAGGCAGTGAGGGACACCGGGAGTGAGGGACTGATGCGCTATTAATAACTCAAAAGACTGAGATTAAGCGAGTAACTAACAGGCTTTTATTAACAAGAGAATGAAGGTGTGCCGCGAGTGGTCGACCGGTCCAGAATACAGAGGGACAGTGGAGCAGTCACCTTTATACCTGGACTCGTGGGAGGAGTCAGCTGAGACATGTAAAGGCATGTACACTGTGGAATACAAACAGTGGTTTACCACATTCACCCCTTGTTTAAAATTGAGTCCGGCGGGGTGAAGTGTTTTAAAAGTTAGTGTATTGGAGTCTCTCCAGAGGTCTTGTCTGCCGCTGTGATCGACGTGGCGACGGCAGGGGTAGTGAAGCTTCTGGCGTCGAGTCCCGCGTAGGCTGGGGCACTGGTGTGTAGTCCTCGTAGGTGTCGAGCGGGTCGCGGGGCCCAGGCCTGCCGTCTGCTGGGGCTGGATATCGGATCGTGGGGGGAGGGTGGTAGTGGGTAGTGGGTTACTGCGGCCCCCTAGGGTGCGAGGTCTCGTATGGAGACTGTGTCTGGTCTCCGGGCCCTGGAGGGTTCATGAAAAGAAGGCCACGGGTCTCCCCGCCTGATTGAGGGTAGCGGCCAGGGCAAAGTCGGACGCGTCGCTTTCCACCTGGAAGGGGATGGATTCGTCCACTGCGTGCATGGTGGCTTTGGCAATGTCTTCCTTGATACGGTGGAAGGCTAAGCGGGCCACTGCCGTCACGAGAAAAGAGGTGGACTTGATCAGCAGACGGGCCTTGTCCGCATAGTAGGGGACTCACTGGGCGTAATAAGAGAAAAACCCTAGGCACCTCTTCAGGGCCTTGAGGCAGTGGGGCAGTGGGAGTTCCATAAGGGGACGCATCCGGTCGGGGTCGGGACCGATGACTCCGTGTTCCACAACACAGCCAAGGATGGCGAGGCGAGTTGTGCGGAATATGCACTTCTCCTTGTTATACGTCAGGTTGAGGAGTTTGGCGGTGCAGAGGAATTTTTCGAGGTTTGCGTCATGGTCCTGCAAGTCATGGCCGCAGATGGTCACATCGTCCAGATATGGGAAAGTGGCCTGCAATGCATTTTGATCGACCATCCGGTCCATCTCCCTTTGGAAGACGGAGACCCCGTTGGTGACGCCAAAGGGAACCCTAAGGAAGTGATAGAGGCGGCCGTTTGCCTCAAAGGCAGTATACTGGCGGTCCTCAGGGCGGATAGGGAGCTGGTGGTACGCTGATTTCAGGTCAATGGTCGAGAAGACGCGGTACTGCGCGATCTGGTTGACCATATCAGCTATGCGGGGGAGTGGGTAAGCGTCCAGCAGGGTGTAGCGATTTATTGTCTGGCTGTAGTCGATGACCAGGCGTTGCTTCTTGCCGGTCTTAATGACCACAACCTGGGCTCGCCAGGGGCTGGTGCTGCCCTCAATAATCCCTTCCTTCAGGAGCCGCTCCACTTCGGTTTTAATGAAAACCCTGTCCCCAGTACTGTATCGCCTGCTCTTTGTGGCGATGGGCTTACAGTCGGGGGTGAGGTTAGCAAACAGTGGGGGGTGACTCTGAGTGTGGAGAGGTTGCACCTGGTGCGCGGCGGGCAATTTGGAAGCTGCTGGCTGCGGACTGTGAGTGGGGGGAGGGGTCCACCGTACGCCATCGTAACACTTTTAAGGTGGCACTGAAAATCTAACCCCAGTAGAACGGCAGCGCAGAGGTGGGGCAGGACCAGAAGTTTAAAATTATCGTACACAGTCCCGTCTACTACGAGTGTCACCACGCAGTAGCCGCCAATGTCCGCCGACTGGGACTCGGAGGCCATAGAAATCCGCTGGTGCGCAGGCAGGACTGGGAGAGAGCAACGCCGCACCGTGTCGGGGTGGATGAAGCTCTCCGTGCTCCCAGAGTCAAAAAGGCAGATTGTTTCGTGACCAATTACCTTAATGTCCATTGTGGACCGGGCCAGCTGGTGCGGTCTCGCTTGGTCCAGCGTAACGGAGGCCAGCGTAGGGGTCGGTGTGTCGCTGCGGGTATCAGATGAGGCGGTGTTGGAGGCCTGCTGTGTCCCGGCTGTCGTCCAAGATGGCGGCATCCATGGTCCCCATGTGGCTGGAGGCGTCCAAAATGGCTGCTGTACCGGTGGTTCGCACATGGCTGGGGAGGCCCAAGATGGCGGCCCGCACGACCCACACGCGGCGCTGCTGGGGTTCGGGGTGGCTTTGGCCCTGCAGACGCTGGCGTAGTGCCCCTTCTTCCTGCAGCCCGAGCAGATCGCATTTTTCGCCGGGCAGCGCGCTCTGGGGTGTTTGGCCTGGCCACAGAAGTAGCATTTCTGGCCTTGGGGCACTGCTGTCTGGCCTTGGGACACTGCTGCGGTAGTTGGGCCATTGCTGGGATGTGGCTGGGGTGGCACGGCGCTATGAGACGGTCCTACCGTGTCCCAGGCTGTCGTTCTCCGCGGCGTCCACGGTGCAGAGGAGTAGGCATCCATGCCCCGGTAGGCTGCGTCCAATGATAGTGCGAGTTCAGAGGCCTTGTTGAGGTCGAGGTCACTCTGCTCCAACAATCGCTGTCGGGTGTAATTGGACCTGTGGCCCGCTACAAAAGTGTCCCGGATACGTTCCTCTGTGTACACGGCGGCCTTTACATCCTTACAACCACAGGCCCGGCCAAGCACAGACAATGCCTGAAGGTATTCCTCGGTCGATTCCCCAGGTTGTTGTTTACGACTCCCCAGAAGGTGCCTGGCGTACACTTCGTTCACTGGGCGCGTGTACTGGTCCTTGAGGAGCTTGATAGCATCCGCGTACGAGGTCGCGTCCTGGATGACCGAGTACACTCGGTGGTTCACTTTGGAGGTCAGGACATCCAGTTTGTCCTCGTCCGATTTGACCGTTGCAGCGGAGGCGATCAGGAATTTTTCAAAGCACCTCAGCCAGTGAGTAAACTTGGTGGATGCGTCCGACTCCCGATGGTCTAAGTCTAGGCATGCTGGTGTGAGGATCTTCTCCATTATAAAAATCTTGTTAATAAAATTGATGCGCTATCAATAACTCAAAAGACTGAGATTAAGCGAGTAACTAACAGGCTTTTATTAACAAGAGAATGAAGGTGTGCCTCGAGTGGTCGACCAGTCCAGAATACAGAGGGACTGTGGAGCAGTCACCTTTATACCTGGACTTGTGGGAGGAGTCAGCCGAGACATGTACAGGCATGTACACAGTGGGATACAAACAGTGGTTTACCACAGGGACTCCGGGAGTGAGAGACACGGAGAGTGAGGGACACCGGGAGTGAGGGACACCGGGAGTGAGGGACACTGGGAGTGAGGGACACTGGGAGTGAGGGAACTGGGAGTGAGGGACACTGGGAGTGAGAGACACTGGGAGTGAGGGAACTGGGCTTGAGGGACACTGGGAGTGAGGGACACCGGGAGTGAGGGACAGTGGGAGTGAGGGACACTGGGAGTGAGGGACACCAGGCGTGAGGAACATTGGGAGTGAGGGAACTGGGAGTGAGGGATACCGTGAGTGAGGGACAACGGGAGTGAGGGACACCGGGAATGAGGAACACTGGGAGTGAGGGACATCGGGATTGAGGGATACTGGGAGTGAGGGTACTGGGAGTGAAGGACACTGGGAGTGAGGGACACCGGGAGTGAGGGAACTGGGAGTGAGGGACACTGGGAGTGAGGGACACCGGCAGTGAGGGACACCGGGACTGAGGGAGACCGTGCGTGAGGGACAATGGGAGTGAGGGACACCGGGAGTGAGGGACACTGGGAATGAGGGACACCGGGAGTGAGGGACACCGGGAGTGAGGCACACCGGGAGTGAAGGACACTGGGTGTGAGGGAACTGGGAGTGAGGGACACCGGGACTGAGGGACACCGGGCGTAAGGGACACTGGGACTGAGGTAGACCGGGAGTGAGGGACACCGGGAGTGAGGAAAACTGGGAGTGAGGGACTTTGCGAGTGAGGATCACTGGGAGTGAGGGGCAGCGGGAGTGAGGGAACTGGGCGTGAGCACCAATGGGTGTGAGGGACACCGGGCGTGAGGGACATCGGGAGTGAGGGAACTGGGAGTGAGGGGTACCGTGAGTGAGGGACAACAGGAGTGTGGGACACCGGGAATGAGAAACACTGGGAGTGAGGGACACTGGGAGTGAGGGTACTGGGAGTGAAGGACACTGGGAGTGAGGGACACCGGGAGTGAGGGAACTGGGAGTGAGGGACACCGGGTGTGAGGGACACCGGGAATGAGGAACACTGGGAGTGAGGGAACTGGGCTTGAGGGGCACTGGGAGTGAGGGACACCGGGAGTGAGGGACAGAGGGAGTGAGGGACACTGGGAGTGAGGGACATTGAGAGTGAGGGACAGTGGGAGTGAGGGACACCGGGAGTGAGTGACACCGGGAGTCAGAGACACCAGGAGTGAGAGACACCGGGAGTGAGGGACACCGGCAGTGAGGGACACTGGGAGTGAGGGAACTGGGCTTCAGGGACACTGCGAGTGAGGGACACTGCGAGTGAGGGACGCTGGGTGTGAGGGACACTGGGAATGAGGGACACCGGGAGTGAGGAAAACTGGGAGTGAGGGACTTTGGGAGTGAGGATCACTGGGAGTGAGGGGCAGCGGCAGTGAGGGAACTGGGAGTGAGCGCCAATGGGAGTGAGGGTCACCGGGAGTGAGGAATACTGGGAGTGATGGACACCGGGAGTGAGGGACACCGGGAGTGAGGGACACCGGGAGTGAGGGACACTGGGAGTGAGGGACACTGGGAGTGAGGGACACCGGGAGTGAGGGACACTGGGAAAGAGGGACACCGGGAGTGAGAGACACAGGGAGTGAGGGACACTGGGAGTGAGGGACACCGAGAGTGAGGGACACTTGGAGTGCGGGACAATGGGAGTGAGGGACACCGGGAGTGAGGGACACTTGGAGTGAAGAACACCGGGAGTGAGGGACACCGGGAGTGAGGTACACTGGGAGTGAGGAACACCGGGAGTAAGGGACACTTGGAGTGAGGGACACCGGGAATGAGGGACACTTGGAGTGAGGGTCACCGGGAGTGAGAGACACTGGGAATGAGAGACACTGGGAGTGAGGGACACCGGCAGTGAGGAACACTGGGAGTGAGGGAACTGGGCTTCAGGGACACTGCGAGTGAGGGACACTGCGAGTGAAGGACGCTGGGTGTGAGGGACACTGGGAGTGAGGGACACCGGGAGTGAGGAAAACTGGGAGTGAGGGACTTTGGGAGTGAGGATCACTGGGAGTGAGGGGCAGCGGCAGTGAGGGAACTGGGAGTGTGCGCCAATGGGAGTGAGGGTCACCGGGAGGGAGGAATACTGGGAGTGAGGAACATCGGGAGTGATGGACACCGGGAGTGAGGGACACTGGGAGAGAGGGACACTGGGAGTGAGGGACACTGGGAGTGAGGGACACCGGGAGTGAGGGACACTGGGAAAGAGGGACACCGAGAGTGAGGGACACTTGGAGTGCGGGACAATGGGAGTGAGGGACACCGGGAGTGAGGGACACTTGGAGTGAAGGACACCGGGAGTGAGGTACACTGGGAGTGAGGAACACCGGGAGTAAGGGACACTTGGAGTGAGGGACACCGGGAATGAGGGACACTTGGAGTGAGGGTCACCGGGAGTGAGAGACACTGGGAATGAGACACTGGGAGTGAGGGAACTGGGCTTGAGTACACTGGGAGTGAGGGACACCGGGAGTGAGGGACAGTGGGAGTGAGGGACACTGGGTGTGAGGGACACCGGGCGTGAGGGACATCGGGAGTGAGGGAACTGGGAGTGAGGGATACTGTGAGTGAGGGACAACGGGAGTGAGGGACACCGGGAATGAAGAACACTCGGATGAGGGACATCGGGAGTGAGGGACACTGGGAGTGAGGGTACTGGAAGTGAAGGACACTGGGAGTGAGGGACACCGGGAGTGAGGGAACTGGGAGTGAAGGACACTGGGAGTGAGGGACACCGGGAGTGAGGGAACTGGGAGTGAGGGACACCGTTTGTGAGGGACACCGGGAATGAGGAACTCTGGGAGTGAGGGAACTGGGCTTGAGGGACACTGGGAGTGAGGGACACCGGGAGTGAGGGTCTCGGGGAGTGAGGATCACTGGGAGTGAGGGACATCAGGAGTGAGGGACACTGTGAGTGCGGGAAGTGGGAGTGAGCGACACTGGGAGTGAGGGACACTGGAAGTGAGGGACACTGGGAGTGACGAACACTGGGAGTGAGGGACACTGGGAATGATGGACACCAGGAGTGAGGGAACTGGGAGTGAGGGACACCAGGAGTGAGGGACACTGGGAGTGAGTGACACTGGGAGTGAGGGACACCGGGAGTGAGGGAGACTGCGAGTGAGGGACACTGGGAGTGAGGGACACTGGGAGTGAGGAACACTGGGAGTGAGGAACACTGGAAATGAGGGACACCGGGAGTGAGGGACTGGGGAGTGAGGGACACTGGGAGTGAGGGGTACCGGGAATGAGGGACATCGGCAGTGATGGACAACGGGAGTGAGGGGCACTGGGAGTGAGGGACACCAGGAGTGAAGGACACTCGGAGAGAGGGACACCGGGAGTGAGGGACACCGGGAGTAAGGGACACTTGGAGTGAGGGACACCGGGAGTGAGGGACACCGGGAGTGAGGGACACCGGGAGTGAGGTACACTAGCAGTGAGGGACACCGGGAGTAAGGGACACTTGGAGTGAGGGGCACCAGAAATGAGGGACACTTGGAGTGAGTGTCACCGGGAGTGGGAGACACCGGGAGTGAGAGACACTGGGAGTGAGGGAACTGGGCTTGAGGGATACTGGGAGTGAGGGACACCGGGAGTGAGGGACAGTGGGAGTGAGGGACACTGGGAGTGAGGGACACCAGGCGTGAGGGACATCGGGAGTGAGGGACACCAGGAGTGAGGGACACTGCGAGTGAGGGACAGTGGGAGTGAGGGACACTGGGAGTGACAGACACTGGGAGTGACGGACACCGTGAGTGAGGGTCACCGGCTGTGAGGGACACTGGGAGTGAGGGTACTGGGAGTGAAGGACACTGCGAGTGAGGGACACCAGTAGTGAGGGACATCGGGAGTGAGGGAACTGCGAGTGAGGGATACCTTGAGTGAGGGACAACAGGAGTGAGGGACACTGGGAATGAGGAACACTAGGAGTGAGGGACACTGGGAGTGAGGGTACTGGGAGTGAAGGACACTGGGAGTGAGGGACACCGGGAGTGAGGGAACTGGGAGTGAGGGACACCGGGTGTGAGGGACACCGGGAGTGAGGTACACTGGGAGTGAGGAACACCGGGAATGAGGGACACTGGGAGTGAGGGACACCGAGAGTGAGGGACACTTGGAGTGCGGGACAATGGGAGTGAGGGACACCGGGAGTGAGGGACACTTGGAGTGAGGTACACTGGGAGTGAGGAACACCGGGAGTAAGGGACACTTGGAGTGAGGGACACCGGGAATGAGGGACACTTGGAGTGAGGGTCACCGGGAGTGAGAGACACTGGGAATGAGAGACACTGGGAGTGAGGGAACTGGGCTTGAGGGACACTGGGAGTGAGGGACACCGGGAGTGAGGGACAGTGGGAGTGAGGGACACTGGGTGTGAGGGACACCGGGCGTGAGGGACATCGGGAGTGAGGGAACTGGGAGTGAGGGATACCGTGAGTGAGGGACAACGGGAGTGTGGGACACCGGGAATGAGGAACACTCGGATGAGGGACATCGGGAGTGAGGGACACTGGGAGTGAGGGTACTGGAAGTGAAGGACACTGGGAGTGAGGGACACCGGGAGTGAGGGAACTGGGAGTGAAGGACACTGGGAGTGAGGGACACCAGGAGTGAGGGAACTGGGAGTGAGGGACACCGTTTGTGAGGGACACCGGGAATGAGGAACTCTGGGAGTGAGGGAACTGGGCTTGAGGGACACTGGGAGTGAGGGACACCGGGAGTGAGGGGCTCCGGGAGTGAGGATCACTGGGAGTGAGGGACATCAGGAGTGAGGGACACTGTGAGTGCGGGAAGTGGCAGTGAGCGACACTGGGAGTGAGGGACACTGGAAGTGAGGGACACTGGGAGTGAGGAACACTGGGAGTGAGGGACACTGGGAATGATGGACACCAGGAGTGAGGGAACTGGGAGTGAGGGACACCGGGAGTGAGGGACACTGGGAGTGAGGGACACTGGGAGTGAGGGACACCGGGAATGAGGGACACTGGGAGTGAGGGACACCGGGAGTGAGGGAGACTGCGAGTGAGGGACACTGGGAGTGAGGGACACTGGGAGTGAGGAACACTGGGAGTGAGGAACACTGGAAATGAGGGACACCGGGAGTGAGGGACTGGGCAGTGAGGGACACTGGGAGTGAGGGGTACCGGGAATGAGGGACATCGGCAGTGATGGACAACGGGAGTGAGGGGCACTGGGAGTGAGGGACACCGGGAGTGAAGGACACTGGGAGAGAGGGACACCGGGAGTGAGAGACACCGGGAGTGGGGGACACTGGGAGTGGGGGACACTGGGAGTGAGGGACACCGGGAGTGAGGGACACCGGGAGTAAGGGACACTTGGAGTGAGGGACACCGGGAGTAAGGGACACTTGGAGTGAGGGACACCGGGAGTGAGGGACACCGGGAATGAGGGACACTGGGAGTGAGGTACACTAGGAGTGAGTGACACCGGGAGTAAGGGACACTTGGAGTGAGGGACACCAGAAATGAGGGACACTTGGAGTGAGTGTCACCGGGAGTGGGAGACACCGGGAGTGAGAGACACTGGGAGTGAGGGAACTTGGCTTGAGGGATACTGGGAGTGAGGGACACCGGGAGTGAGGGAGAGTGGGAGTGAGGGACACTGGGAGTGAGGGACACCAGGCGTGAGGGACATCGGGAGTGAGGGACACCAGGAGTGAGGGGCACTGCGAGTGAGGGACAGTGGGAGTGAGGGACACTGGGAGTGACAGACACTGGGAGTGAAAGACACTGCGAGTGAGGGACACCGGTAGTGAGGGACATCGGGAGTGAGGGAACTGCGAGTGAGGGATACCTTGAGTGAGGGACAACAGGAGTGAGGGACACCGGGAATGAGGAACACTAGGAGTGAGGGACACTGGGAGTGAGGGTACTGGGAGTGAAGGACACTGGGAGTGAGGGACACCGGGAGTGAGGGAACTGGGAGTGAGGGACACCGGGTGTGAGGGACACTGGGAATGAGGAACACTGAGAGTGAGGGAACTGGGCTTGAGGGACACTGGGAGTGAGGGACACCGGGAGTGAGGGACAGTGGGAGTGAGGGACACTGGGAGTGAGGGACATTGAGAGTGAGGGACAGTGGGAGTGAGGGACACCGGGAGTGAGGGACACCGGGAGTCAGAGACACCGGGAGTGAGAGGCACCGGGACTGAGGGACACCGGCAGTGAGGTACACTGGGAGTGAGGGAACTGGGCTTCAGGGATACTGCGAGTGAGGGACACTGCGAGTGAGGGACGCTTTGTGTGAGGGACACTGGGAGTGAGGGACACCGGGAGTGAGGAAAACTGGGATTGAGGGACTTTGGGAGTGAGGATCACTGGGAGTGAGGGGCAGCGGCAGTGAGGGAACTGGGAGTGAGCGCCAATGGGAGTGAGGGACACCGGGAGTGAGGAATACTGGGAGTGAGGAACATCGGAAGTGATGGACACTGGGAGTGAGGGACACTGGGAGT
Organism: Somniosus microcephalus; assembly: GCF_052327205.1. Classification (NCBI taxonomy): domain Eukaryota; kingdom Metazoa; phylum Chordata; class Chondrichthyes; order Squaliformes; family Somniosidae; genus Somniosus; species Somniosus microcephalus. The sequence continues at coordinate 32,422,320 of NW_028225179.1, read as the reverse complement.
GAGGGACACCGGGAGTGAGGGACACTTGGATTGAGGGACACTTGGATTGAGGGACACCGGGAGTGAGGGACACTGGGAAAGAGGGACACTGGGAAAGAGGGACACCGGGAGTGAGAGACACCGGGAGTGAGGGACACTGGGAGTGAGGGACACCGGGAGTGAGGGACACTTGGAGTGCGGGACACTGGGAGTGAGGGACACCAGGAGTGAGGGACACTTGGAGTGAAGGACACCGGGAGTGAGGGACACCGAGAGTGAAGTACACTTAGAGTGAGGAACACCGGGAGTAAGGGACACTTGGAGTGAGGGACACCGGGAATGAGGGACACTTGGAGTGAGGGTCACCGGGAGTGAGAGACACTGGGAGTGAGAGACACTGGGAGTGAGGGAACTGGGCTTGAGGGACACTGGGAGTGAGGGACACCGGGAGTGAGGGACAGTGGGAGTGAAGGACACTGGGTGTGAGGGACACCGGGCATGAGGGACATCGGGAGTGAGGGAACTGGGAGTGAGGGATACCGTGAGTGAGGGACAACGGGAGTGAGGGTCACCGGGAATGAGGAACACTCGGAGTGAGGGACATCGGGAGTGAGGGACACTGGGATTGAGGGTACTGGAAGTGAAGGACACTGGGAGTGAGGGACACCGGGAGTGAGGGAACTGGGAGTGAGGGACACTTGGATTGAGGGACACTTGGATTGAGGGACACCGGGAGTGAGGGACACTGGGAAAGAGGGACACCGGGAGTGAGAGACACCGGGAGTGAGGGACACTGGGAGTGAGGGACACCGGGCGTGAGGGACACTTGGAGTGCGGGACACTGGGAGTGACGGACACCAGGAGTGAGGGACACTTGGAGTGAAGGACACCGGGAGTGAGGGACACCGGGAGTGAGGTACACTTAGAGTGAGGAACACTGGGTGTAAGGGACACTGGGAGTGAGGGACACCGGGAATGAGGGACACTTGGAGTGAGGGTCACCGGGAGTGAGAGACACTGGGAGTGAGAGACACTGGGAGTGAGGGAACTGGGCTTGAGGGACACTGGGAGTGAGGGACACCGGGAGTGAGGGACAGTGGGAGTGAACGACACTGGGTGTGAGGGACACCGGGCATGAGGGACATCGGGAGTGAGGGAACTGGGAGTGAGGGATACCGTGAGTGAGGGACAACGGGAGTGAGGCTCACCGGGAATGAGGAACACTCGGAGTGAGGGACATCGGGAGTGAGGGACACTGGGATTGAGGGTACTGGAAGTGAAGGACACTGGGAGTGAGGGACACCGGGAGTGAGGGAACTGGGAGTGAGGGACACTGGGAGTGAGGGACACCAGCAGTGAGGGACACTGGGACTGAGGGAAACCGGGCGTGAGGGACACTGGGAGTGAGGGACACCGGGAGTGAGGGACACCGGGAGTGAGGGACACCGGCAGTGAGGGACACTGGGAGTGAGGCACACCGGGAGTGAGGGACACAGGGAGTGAGGGAACTGGGAGTGAGGGACACTGGGACTGAGGGACACCGGGCGTGAGGAACACTGGGAGTGAGGTACACCGGGAGTGAGGGTCCCTGGGAGTGAGGGACACCGGGAGTGAGGAATACTGGGAGTGAGGGACTTTGGGAGAGAGGATCACTGGGAGTGAGGGGCAGCGGGAGTGAGGGAACTGGGAGTGAGCGCCAATGGAAGTGAGGGACACCGGGAGTGTGGAATACTTGGAGTGAGGGACATCGGGAGTGATGGACACTGGGAGTGAGGGACGCCGGGAGTGAGGGACACCGGGAAAGAGGGACACCGGGAGTGAGAGACACCGGGAGTGAGGGACACTGGGAGTGAGGGACACCGGGAGTGAGGGACACCGGGAGTGAGGGACACTTGGAGTGCGGGACACTGGGAGTGAGGGACACCAGGAGTGAGGGACACTTGGAGTGAAGGACACCGGGAGTGAGGAACACCGGGAGTGAGGAACAATGGGAGTGAGGGACACCTGGAATGAGGGACACTGGGAGTGAGGGACAACGGGAGTGAGGGACACCGGGAGTAAGGGACATTGAGAGTGAGGGACAGTGGGAGTGATGGACACCGGGAGTGAGGGACACCGGGTGTCAGAGACACCGGGAGTGATAGACACCGGCAGTGAGGGACACCAGCAGTGAGGGACACTGGGAGTGAGGGAACAGGCAGTGAGGGACACCGGGAGTGAGGGAATGATGCGCTATTAATAACTCAAAAGACTGAGATTAAGCGAGTAACTAACAGGCTTTTATTAACAAGAGAATGAAGGTGTGCCGCGAGTGGTCGACCGGTCCAGAATACAGAGGGACTGTGGAGCAGTTACCTTTATACCTGGACTCGTGGGGGGAGTCAGACGAGACATGTAAAGGCATGTACACTGTGGAATACAAACAGTGGTTTACCACATTCACCCCTTGTTTAAAATTGAGTCCTGCGGGGTGAAGTGTATTATAAGTTAGTGTATTGGAGTCTCTCCAGAGGTCTTGTCTGCCGCTGTGATCGACGTGGCGACGGCAGGGGTAGTGAAGCTTCCGGCGTCGACTCCAGCGTAGGCTGGGGCACTGATGTGTAGTCCTCGTAGGTGTCGAGCGGGTCGCGGGGCCCAGGCCTGCCATCTGCTGGGGCTGGATATCGGATCGTGGTGGGGGGGTGGTAGTGGGTAGTGGGTTACTGCGGCCCCCGAGGGTGCGAGGTCTCGTATGGAGACTGTGTCTGGTCTCCGGGCCCTGGAGGGTTCGTGAAAAGAAGGCCACGGGTCTCCCCGCCTGATTGAGGGTAGCGGCCAGGGCAAAGTCGGACGCGTCGCTTTCCACCTGGAAGGGGATGGATTCGTCCACTGCGTGCATGGTGGCTTTGGCAATGTCTTCCTTGATACGGTGGAAGGCTAAGCGGGCCACTGCCGTCACGGGAAAAGAGGTGGACTTGATCAGCAGACGGGCCTTGTCCGCATAGTAGGGGACTCACTGGGCGTAATAAGAGAAAAACCCTAGGCACCTCTTCAGGGCCTTGAGGCAGTGGGGCAGTGGGAGTTCCATAAGGGGACGCATCCGGTCGGGGTCGGGACCGATGACTCCGTGTTCCACAACACAGCCAAGGATGGCGAGGCGAGTTGTGCGGAATATGCACTTCTCCTTGTTATACGTCAGGTTGAGGAGTTTGGCGGTGCAGAGGAATTTTTCGAGGTTTGCGTCATGGTCCTGCAAGTCATGGCCGCAGATGGTCACATCGTCCAGATATGGGAAAGTGGCCTGCAATGCATTTTGATCGACCATCCGGTCCATCTCCCTTTGGAAGACGGAGACCCCGTTGGTGACGCCAAAGGGAACCCTAAGGAAGTGATAGAGGCGGCCGTTTGCCTCAAAGGCAGTATACTGGCGGTCCTCAGGGCGGATAGGGAGCTGGTGGTACGCTGATTTCAGGTCAATGGTCGAGAAGACGCGGTACTGCGCGATCTGGTTGACCATATCAGCTATGCGGGGGAGTGGGTAAGCGTCCAGCAGGGTGTAGCGATTTATTGTCTGGCTGTAGTCGATGACCAGGCGTTGCTTCTTGCCGGTCTTAATGACCACAACCTGGGCTCGCCAGGGGCTGGTGCTGCCCTCAATAATCCCTTCCTTCAGGAGCCGCTCCACTTCGGTTTTAATGAAAACCCTGTCCCCAGTACTGTATCGCCTGCTCTTTGTGGCGATGGGCTTACAGTCGGGGGTGAGGTTAGCAAACAGTGGGGGGTGACTCTGAGTGTGGAGAGGTTGCACCTGGTGCGCGGCGGGCAATTTGGAAGCTGCTGGCTGCGGACTGTGAGTGGGGGGAGGGGTCCACCGTACGCCATCGTAACACTTTTAAGGTGGCACTGAAAATCTAACCCCAGTAGAACGGCAGCGCAGAGGTGGGGCAGGACCAGAAGTTTAAAATTATCGTACACAGTCCCGTCTACTACGAGTGTCACCACGCAGTAGCCGCCAATGTCCGCCGACTGGGACTCGGAGGCCATAGAAATCCGCTGGTGCGCAGGCAGGACTGGGAGAGAGCAACGCCGCACCGTGTCGGGGTGGATGAAGCTCTCCGTGCTCCCAGAGTCAAAAAGGCAGATTGTTTCGTGACCAATTACCTTAATGTCCATTGTGGACCGGGCCAGCTGGTGCGGTCTCGCTTGGTCCAGCGTAACGGAGGCCAGCGTAGGGGTCGGTGTGTCGCTGCGGGTATCAGATGAGGCGGTGTTGGGGGCCTGCTGTGTCCCGGCTGTCGTCCAAGATGGCGGCATCCATGGTCCCCATGTGGCTGGAGGCGTCCAAAATGGCTGCTGTTCCGGTGGTTCGCACATGGCTGGGGAGGCCCAAGATGGCGGCCCGCACGACCCACACGCGGCGCTGCTGGGGTTCGGGGTGGCTTTGGCCCTGCAGACGCTGGCGTAGTGCCCCTTCTTCCTGCAGCCCGAGCAGATCGCATTTTTCGCCGGGCAGCGCGCTCTGGGGTGTTTGGCCTGGCCACAGAAGTAGCATTTCTGGCCTTGGGGCACTGCTGTCTGGCCTTGGGACACTGCTGCGGTAGTTGGGCCATTGCTGGGATGTGGCTGGGGTGGCACGGCGCTATGAGACGGTCCTACCGTGTCCCAGGCTGTCGTTCTCCGCGGCGTCCACGGTGCAGAGGAGTAGGCATCCATGCCCCGGTAGGCTGCGTCCAATGATAGTGCGAGTTCAGAGGCCTTGTTGAGGTCGAGGTCACTCTGCTCCAACAATCGCTGTCGGGTGTAATTGGACCTGTGGCCCGCTACAAAAGTGTCCCGGATACGTTCCTCTGTGTACACGGCGGCCTTTACATCCTTACAACCACAGGCCCGGCCAAGCACAGACAGTGCCTGAAGGTATTCCTCGGTCGATTCCCCAGGTTGTTGTTTACGACTCCCCAGAAGGTGCCTGGCGTACACTTCGTTCACTGGGCGCGTGTACTGGTCCTTGAGGAGCTTGATAGCATCCGCGTACGAGGTCGCGTCCTGGATGACCGAGTACACTCGGTGGTTCACTTTGGAGGTCAGGACATCCAGTTTGTCCTCGTCCGATTTGACCGTTGCAGCGGAGGCGATCAGGAATTTTTCAAAGCACCTCAGCCAGTGAGTAAACTTGGTGGATGCGTCCGACTCCCGATGGTCGAAGTCTAGGCATGCTGGTGTGAGGATCTTCTCCATTATAAAAATCTTGTTAATAAAATTGATGCGCTATCAATAACTCAAAAGACTGAGATTAAGCGAGTAACTAACAGCCTTTTATTAACAAGAGATTGAAGGTGTGCCTCGAGTGGTCGACCAGTCCAGAATACAGAGGGACTGTGGAGCAGTCACCTTTATACCTGGACTTGTGGGAGGAGTCAGCCGAGACATGTACAGGCATGTACACAGTGGGATACAAACAGTGGTTTACCACAGGGACTCCGGGAGTGAGAGTCACGGAGAGTGAGGGACACCGGGAGTGAGGGACACCGGGAGTGAGGGACACCGGGAGTGAGGGACACTGGGAGTGAGGGAACTGGGAGTGAGGGACACTGGGAGTGAGGGACACCGGGAGTGAGGGACAGTGGGAGTGAGGGACACTGGGAGTGAGGGACACCAGGCGTGAGGAACATTGGGAGTGAGGGAACTGGGAGTGAGGGATACTGTGAGTGAGGGACAACGGGAGTGAGGGACACCGGGAATGAGGAACACTGGGAGTGAGGGACATCGGGATTGAGGGACACTGGGAGTGAGGGTACTGGGAGTGAAGGACACTGGGAGTGAGGGACACCGGGAGTGAGGGAACTGGGAGTGAGGGACACTGGGAGTGAGGGACACCGGCAGTGAGGGACACCGGGACTGAGGGAGACCGGGCGTGAGGGACAATGGGAGTGAGGGACACCAGGAGTGAGGGACACTGGGAATGAGGGACACCGGCAGTGAGGGACACCGGGAGTGAGGCACACCGGGAGTGAAGGACACTGGGTGTGAGGGAACTGGGAGTGAGGGACACCGGGACTGAGGGACACCGGGCGTAAGGGACACTGGGACTGAGGTAGACCGGGAGTGAGGGACACCGGCAGTGAGGAAAACTGGGAGTGAGGGACTTTGCGAGTGAGGATCACTGGGAGTGAGGGGCAGCGGGAGTGAGGGAACTGGGAGTGAGCACCAATGGGAGTGAGGGACACCGGGAGTGAGGAATACTTGGAGTGAGGGACATCGGGAGTGATGGACTCCGGGAGTGAGGGACACTGGGAGTGAGGGACACTTGGAGTGAGGGACACTGGGAGTGAGGGACACCGGGAGTGAGGGACACTGGGTGAGAGGGATACTGTGAGTGAGGGACACCGGGAGTGAGAGTCAACGGGAGTGAGGGACACTGGGAGTGAGGGACACTGGGAGTGAGGGACACCTGGAGTGAGGGACACTGGGAGTGAGGGACACTGGGAGTGAGGGACACTGGGAGTGAGGGACACCAGGAGTAAGGGACACTTGGAGTGAGGGACACCGGGAGTGAGGGACACCGGGAGTGAGTTACACTGGGAGTGAGGGACACCGGGAGTAAGGGACACCGGGAGTAAGGGACACTTGGTGTGAGGGACACCGGGAATGAGGGACACTTGGAGTGAGGGTCACCGGGAGTGAGAGACACTGGGAGTGAGGGAACTGGGCTTGAGGGACACTGGGAGTGAGGGACACCGGGAGTGAGGGACACCGGGAGTGAGGGACATTGAGAGTGAGGGACAGTGGGAGTGAGGGACACCGGGAGTGATAGACACCGGGAGTGAGGGACACCGGCAGTGAGGGACACTGGGAGTGAGGGATATCGAGAGTGAGGGACACCGGGAGTGAGGGAACTGGCAGTGAGGGACACCAGGAGCGAGGGACACCGGGAGTGAGGGACACGGAGAGTGAGGGACACCGGGAGTGAGGGACACCGGGAGTGAGGGACACTGGGAGTGAGGGACACTGGGATTGAGTGAAACTGGGAGTGAGGGACACTGGGAGTGAGGGACACCAGGAGGGAGGGACTCTGGGAGTGAGGGAACTGGGAGTGAGCGACACTGGGAGTGAGGGACACTGGGAGGCAGGGACACCGGGAGTGAGGGAACTGGGAGTGCGGGACACCGGGAGTGAGGGACACCGGGAGTGAGGGGCACCGGGAGTGAGGGACACCGGGAGTGAGGGACACCGGGATTGAAGCACACTGGGAGTGAGGGACACTGGGAGTGAGGGAACTGGGAGTGAGGGACACAGGGACTGAGGGACACCGGGCGTGAGGGACACTGGGAGTGAGGGACACCGGGAATGAGGGTACTGGAAGTGAAGGACACTGGGAGTGAGGGACACCGGGAGTGAGGGAACTGGGAGTGAGGCACACCGGGTGTGAGGGACACCGGGAATGAGGAACACTGGGAGTGAGGGAACTGGGCTTGAGGGACACCGGGAGTGAGGGAATCTGGGAGTGAGGGAACTGGGAGTGAGGGACACTGGGAGTGAGGGACACCGAGGGACACCGGGAGTGAGGGACACGGGAAGTGAGGGAACTTGGAGTGCGGGACACTGTGAGTGAGGGACAGTGGGAGTGAGGGACACCAGGAATGAGGGACACAGGGAGTGAGAGGCTCCGGGAGTGAGAGACACCGGGAGTGAGAGACACCGGGAGTGAGAGACACCGGGAGTGAGGGACATCCGGAGTGATGGTACTGCGAGTGAAGGACACCGGGAGTGAGGGACACCGGCAGTGAGGGAGACTGGGAATGATGGACACCGGGAGTGATGGTACTGGGAGTGAAGGACACTGGGAGTGAGGGACACCGGGAATGAAGGACACTGGGAGTGAGGGAACTGGGAGTGAGGGGCACCGGGAGTGAGGGACACTGGGAGTGAGGGACACAGGGATTGAGGGACACTGGGAATGAGGGACATTGGGAATGAGGGACACTGGGAGTGAGGGACAGTGGGAGTGAGGGACCCCGGGAGTGAGGGACAATGTGAGTGAGGGACACCGGGAGTGAGGTGACTGCGAGTGAAGGACACTGGGAGTCAGGGACACCCGGAATGAGGGACACCGGGAGTGAGGAACACTGGGAGAGAGGGAACTGGGAGTGAAGAACACTGGGAGTGAGGGAACCGGGAGTGAGGGAAGCCGGGAGTGAGGGACACCGTGAGTGAGGGACACCGGGAGTGAGGGACTCTGGGAGTGAGGAACACCGGGAGTGAGGGACACTGGGAGTGAGGGACACTGGGAGTGAGGGACACCGGGAGTGAGGGAACATCGGAGTGAGGGAACTGGGGGTGAGGGACACTGTGAGTGAGGGAACTGGGAGTGAGGGACACTGGGTGTGAGGGAAACTGAGGGACACCGGGAGTGAGGGATACGGGGAGTGAGGGAACTTGGAGTGAGGGACACTGTGAGTGAGGGACAGTGCGAGTGAGGGACACCAGGAATGAGGGACACCGGGAGTAAGGGACACCAGGAGTGAAGGACATCAGGAGTGAGGATACTGGGAGTGAAGGACACTGGGTGTGAGGGACACCGGGAGTGAGGATCACTGGGAGTGAGGGACATCGGGAGTGAGGGACACTGGGAGTGAGGGAAGTGGGAGTGAGTGACACTGGGAGTGAGGGACACTGGAAGTGAGGAACACTGGGAGTGAGGGACACTAGGAATGAAGGACACCGGGAGTGAGGGAACTGGGAGCGAGGGACAGCGGGAGTGAGGGACACTGGGAGTGAGTGACACCAGGAGTGAGGGACACCGGGAATGAGGGACACTGGGAGTGAGGGACACCTGAAATGAGGGACACCGGGAGTGAGGGAACGGGGAGTGAGGGACACGGGGAGTGAGGGAGACTGCGAGTGAGGGACATTGGGACTGAGGGACACTGGGAGTGAGGCACAATGTGAGTGAGGGACACTGGGAGTGAGGAACACAGGGAGTGAGGAACACCAGAAATGAGGGACACCGTGAGTGAGGGAATGGGGAGTGAGGGACACCGGGTGTGAGGGGCACCGAGAATGAGGGACATCGGCAGTGATGGACACCGGGAGTGAGGGACACTGGGAGTGAGGGACACTGCGAGTGAGGGACACCGGGAGTGAGGGACACCGGGAGTGAGGGACACTGGGAATGAGGGACACCGGGAGTGAGGGACACTGGGAATGAGCGACACAGGGAGTGAGGAAAATTGGGAGTGAGGGACACCGGGAGTGAGGGAACTGGGAGTGAGGGACACTGATAGTGAGGGACACTGGGAGTGAGGGACATTGGGAGTGAGGGACACTGGGAGTGAGGGACACCGGTAGTGAGAGACACTTGGAGTGAGGGACACTGCGAGTGAGGAACACTGCGAGTGAGGGACACTGGAGGGAGGGACACCGAGAGTGAGGGACATTGGGAGTGAGGGACACTGGGAGTGAGGGACACTGGGAGTGAGGGACTCTGTGAGTGTGGGACACCAGGAGTGAGGGACCTGGGCTTGAGGGACACCAGGAGTGAGGGAATCTGGGAGTGAGGGAACTGGGAGTGATAGACACTGGGTGTGAGGGACACCGATGGACACCGGGAGTGAGGGACACGGGGAGTGAGGGAACTTGGATTGAGGGAAACTGTGAGTGAGGGACAGTGGGAGTGAGGGACACCAGGAATGAGGGACACCGTGAGTGAGAGACACCGGGAATGAGAAACACCGGGAGTGAGAGACACCGGGAGTGATGGACACCGGGAGCGAGGGACAGCGGGAGTGAGGGACGCCGGGAGTGAGGGACGCCAGGAGTGACGGACACTTGCAGTGAGGGACACTGGGAATGAGGGACACTGGGAATGAGGGACACTGGGAGTGAGGATCACTGGACGTGACGGAGACTGGGAGTGAGGGACACTGGGAGTGAGAGGCACTAGAGTGAGGGGCACTAGAGTGAGGGGCACTGGGCATGAGGGAACTGGGAATGAGGGACACTGGGAGTGAGGGAGACCAGGAGTGAGGAACACTGTGAGTGAGGGACACCGGGAGTAAGGGACACTGGTAGTGAGGCACACCGGGTGTGTGGGAAACTGGGAGTGAGGCACACCGGGAGTGAGACACACAGGGAGTGAGGGGCACTGGGAGTGAGGGACACCGGGAGTGAGGGTCACTGGGAGTGATGGACACCGGGAGTGAGGGACACGGGGAGTGAGAGACACCGGGTGTGAGGGACACCGGGAGTGAGGCACACTGGGTGTGAGGGACACTGGGAGTGAGGGACACCGGGAGTGAGGGTCACTGGGAGTGAGGGACACCGGGAGTGAGGGACATGGGGAGTGAGGGACACTGCAAGTGAGGGACACTGCGAGTGATGGACACCAGGAGTGAGGGACGCTGGGTGTGAGGGACACTGGGAGTGAGGGACACCGGGAGTGAGGAAAAATGGGAGTGAGGGACTTTGGGAGTGAGGATCACTGGGAGTGAGGGGCTGCGGGAGTGAGGGAACTGGGAGTGAGCGCCAATGGGAGTGAGGGACAGCGGGAGCGAGGGATACTGGGAATGAGGGACATCGGGAGTGATGGACATGGGTAGTGGGGGGCACTGGAGTGAGGGACACCGGGAGTGAGGGACACCAGGAGTGAGGAACATTGAGTGAGGGACACCGGGAGTAATGGACACCGGGAGTGAGTGAATCCAAGGTGAGGAACACTGGGAGTGAGGGACACTGGGAGTGAGGGACACTGGGGGCGAGGGACACCGGGAGTGAGGGAATTGGGACTGAGGTACACAGGGAGTGAGGAACACCGGGAGTGGGGGAATTGGGAGTGAGGGACACAGGGAGTGAGAGACACCGGGAGTGAGGGGCACGGGGAGTGAGGGAACTGGGAGTGAGGGACACTGCGAGTAAGGGACACCGGGAGTGAAGAACACCGTGAGTGAGGCACACTGGGAGTGAGGAACACTGGGAGTGAGGGACACTGGGAATGAGAGACACCGGGAATGAGGGACACCGAGAGTGAGGGACAATGGGAGTGAGGGACACTGGGAGAGAGGGACACTGGGAGTGAGAGACACCTGGAGTGAGGGACACCGGGAGTGAAGGTCACTGGGAGTGAGGGACACCGGGAGTGAGGGACACCGGGAGTGAGGGACACTGGGAGTGAGGGACACCAGGAGTGAGGGACACCAGGAGTAAGGGACACTTGGAGTGAGGAACACCGGGAGTGAGGTACACTAGGAATGAGGGACATCGGGAGTGAGGGAGACTGGGAATGATGGACACCGGGAGTGATGGTACTGGGAGTGAAGGACACTGGGAGTGAGGGACACCGGGAATGAAGGACACTGGGAGTGAGGGAACTGGGAGTGAGGGGCACCGGGAGTGAGGGACACTGGGAGTGAGGGACACAGGGATTGAGGGACACTGGGAATGAGGGACATTGGGAATGAGGGACACTGGGAGTGAGGGACAGTGGGAGTGAGGGACCCCGGGAGTGAGGGACAATGTGAGTGAGGGACACCGGGAGTGAGGTGACTGCGAGTGAAGGACACTGGGAGTCAGGGACACCCGGAATGAGGGACACCGGGAGTGAGGAACACTGGGAGAGAGGGAACTGGGAGTGAAGAACACTGGGAGTGAGGGAACCGGGAGTGAGGGAAGCCGGGAGTGAGGGACACCGTGAGTGAGGGACACCGGGAGTGAGGGACTCTGGGAGTGAGGAACACCGGGAGTGAGGGACACTGGGAGTGAGGGACACTGGGAGTGAGGGACACCGGGAGTGAGGGAACATCGGAGTGAGGGAACTGGGGGTGAGGGACACTGTGAGTGAGGGAACTGGGAGTGAGGGACACTGGGTGTGAGGGAAACTGAGGGACACCGGGAGTGAGGGATACGGGGAGTGAGGGAACTTGGAGTGAGGGACACTGTGAGTGAGGGACAGTGCGAGTGAGGGACACCAGGAATGAGGAACACCGGGAGTAAGGGACACCAGGAGTGAAGGACATCAGGAGTGAGGATACTGGGAGTGAAGGACACTGGGTGTGAGGGACACCGGGAGTGAGGATCACTGGGAGTGAGGGACATCGGGAGTGAGGGACACTGGGAGTGAGGGAAGTGGGAGTGAGTGACACTGGGAGTGAGGGACACTGGAAGTGAGGAACACTGGGAGTGAGGGACACTAGGAATGAAGGACACCGGGAGTGAGGGAACTGGGAGCGAGGGACAGCGGGAGTGAGGGACACTGGGAGTGAGTGACACCAGGAGTGAGGGACACCGGGAATGAGGGACACTGGGAGTGAGGGACACCTGAAATGAGGGACACCGGGAGTGAGGGAACGGGGAGTGAGGGACACGGGGAGTGAGGGAGACTGCGAGTGAGGGACATTGGGACTGAGGGACACTGGGAGTGAGGCACAATGTGAGTGAGGGACACTGGGAGTGAGGAACACAGGGAGTGAGGAACACCAGAAATGAGGGACACCGTGAGTGAGGGAATGGGGAGTGAGGGACACCGGGTGTGAGGGGCACCGAGAATGAGGGACATCGGCAGTGATGGACACCGGGAGTGAGGGACACTGGGAGTGAGGGACACTGCGAGTGAGGGACACCGGGAGTGAGGGACACCGGGAGTGAGGGACACTGGGAATGAGGGACACCGGGAGTGAGGGACACTGGGAATGAGCGACACAGGGAGTGAGGAAAATTGGGAGTGAGGGACACCGGGAGTGAGGGAACTGGGAGTGAGGGACACTGATAGTGAGGGACACTGGGAGTGAGGGACATTGGGAGTGAGGGACACTGGGAGTGAGGGACACCGGGAGTGAGAGACACTTGGAGTGAGGGACACTGCGAGTGAGGAACACTGCGAGTGAGGGACACTGGAGGGAGGGACACCGAGAGTGAGGGACATTGGGAGTGAGGGACACTGGGAGTGAGGGACACTGGGAGTGAGGGACACTGGAAGTGAGGGACTCTGTGAGTGTGGGACACCGGGAGTGAGGGACCTGGGCTTGAGGGACACCAGGAGTGAGGGAATCTGGGAGTGAGGGAACTGGGAGTGATAGACACTGGGTGTGAGGGACACCGATGGACACCGGGAGTGAGGGACACGGGGAGTGAGGGAACTTGGATTGAGGGAAACTGTGAGTGAGGGACAGTGGGAGTGAGGGACACCAGGAATGAGGGACACCGTGAGTGAGAGACACCGGGAATGAGAAACACCGGGAGTGAGAGACACCGGGAGTGATGGACACCGGGAGCGAGGGACAGCGGGAGTGAGGGACGCCGGGAGTGAGGGACGCCAGGAGTGACGGACACTTGCAGTGAGGGACACTGGGAATGAGGGACACTGGGAATGAGGGACACTGGGAGTGAGGATCACTGGACGTGACGGAGACTGGGAGTGAGGGACACTGGGAGTGAGAGGCACTAGAGTGAGGGGCACTAGAGTGAGGGGCACTGGGCATGAGGGAACTGGGAATGAGGGACACTGGGAGTGAGGGAGACCAGGAGTGAGGAACACTGTGAGTGAGGGACACCGGGAGTAAGGGACACTGGTAGTGAGGCACACCGGGTGTGTGGGAAACTGGGAGTGAGGGACACCAGGAGTGAGGGACACCAGGAGTAAGGGACACTTGGAGTGAGGAACACCGGGAGTGAGGTACACTAGGAATGAGGGACATCGGGAGTGAGGGAGACTGGGAATGATGGACACCGGGAGTGATGGTACTGGGAGTGAAGGACACTGGGAGTGAGGGACACCGGGAATGAAGGACACTGGGAGTGAGGGAACTGGGAGTGAGGGGCACCGGGAGTGAGGGACACTGGGAGTGAGGGACACAGGGATTGAGGGACACTGGGAATGAGGGACATTGGGAATGAGGGACACTGGGAGTGAGGGACAGTGGGAGTGAGGGACCCCGGGAGTGAGGGACAATGTGAGTGAGGGACACCGGGAGTGAGGTGACTGCGAGTGAAGGACACTGGGAGTCAGGGACACCCGGAATGAGGGACACCGGGAGTGAGGAACACTGGGAGAGAGGGAACTGGGAGTGAAGAACACTGGGAGTGAGGGAACCGGGAGTGAGGGAAGCCGGGAGTGAGGGACACCGTGAGTGAGGGACACCGGGAGTGAGGGACTCTGGGAGTGAGGAACACCGGGAGTGAGGGACACTGGGAGTGAGGGACACTGGGAGTGAGGGACACCGGGAGTGAGGGAACATCGGAGTGAGGGAACTGGGGGTGAGGGACACTGTGAGTGAGGGAACTGGGAGTGAGGGACACTGGGTGTGAGGGAAACTGAGGGACACCGGGAGTGAGGGATACGGGGAGTGAGGGAACTTGGAGTGAGGGACACTGTGAGTGAGGGACAGTGCGAGTGAGGGACACCAGGAATGAGGGACACCGGGAGTAAGGGACACCAGGAGTGAAGGACATCAGGAGTGAGGATACTGGGAGTGAAGGACACTGGGTGTGAGGGACACCGGGAGTGAGGATCACTGGGAGTGAGGGACATCGGGAGTGAGGGACACTGGGAGTGAGGGAAGTGGGAGTGAGTGACACTGGGAGTGAGGGACACTGGAAGTGAGGAACACTGGGAGTGAGGGACACTAGGAATGAAGGACACCGGGAGTGAGGGAACTGGGAGCGAGGGACAGCGGGAGTGAGGGACACTGGGAGTGAGTGACACCAGGAGTGAGGGACACCGGGAATGAGGGACACTGGGAGTGAGGGACACCTGAAATGAGGGACACCGGGAGTGAGGGAACGGGGAGTGAGGGACACGGGGAGTGAGGGAGACTGCGAGTGAGGGACATTGGGACTGAGGGACACTGGGAGTGAGGCACAATGTGAGTGAGGGACACTGGGAGTGAGGAACACAGGGAGTGAGGAACACCAGAAATGAGGGACACCGTGAGTGAGGGAATGGGGAGTGAGGGACACCGGGTGTGAGGGGCACCGAGAATGAGGGACATCGGCAGTGATGGACACCGGGAGTGAGGGACACTGGGAGTGAGGGACACTGCGAGTGAGGGACACCGGGAGTGAGGGACACCGGGAGTGAGGGACACTGGGAATGAGGGACACCGGGAGTGAGGGACACTGGGAATGAGCGACACAGGGAGTGAGGAAAATTGGGAGTGAGGGACACCGGGAGTGAGGGAACTGGGAGTGAGGGACACTGATAGTGAGGGACACTGGGAGTGAGGGACATTGGGAGTGAGGGACACTGGGAGTGAGGGACACCGGGAGTGAGAGACACTTGGAGTGAGGGACACTGCGAGTGAGGAACACTGCGAGTGAGGGACACTGGAGGGAGGGACACCGAGAGTGAGGGACATTGGGAGTGAGGGACACTGGGAGTGAGGGACACTGGGAGTGAGGGACACTGGGAGTGAGGGACTCTGTGAGTGTGGGACACCGGGAGTGAGGGACCTGGGCTTGAGGGACACCAGGAGTGAGGGAATCTGGGAGTGAGGGAACTGGGAGTGATAGACACTGGGTGTGAGGGACACCGATGGACACCGGGAGTGAGGGACACGGGGAGTGAGGGAACTTGGATTGAGGGAAACTGTGAGTGAGGGACAGTGGGAGTGAGGGACACCAGGAATGAGGGACACCGTGAGTGAGAGACACCGGGAATGAGAAACACCGGGAGTGAGAGACACCGGGAGTGATGGACACCGGGAGCGAGGGACAGCGGGAGTGAGGGACGCCGGGAGTGAGGGACGCCAGGAGTGACGGACACTTGCAGTGAGGGACACTGGGAATGAGGGACACTGGGAATGAGGGACACTGGGAGTGAGGATCACTGGACGTGACGGAGACTGGGAGTGAGGGACACTGGGAGTGAGAGGCACTAGAGTGAGGGGCACTAGAGTGAGGGGCACTGGGCATGAGGGAACTGGGAATGAGGGACACTGGGAGTGAGGGAGACCAGGAGTGAGGAACACTGTGAGTGAGGGACACCGGGAGTAAGGGACACTGGTAGTGAGGCACACCGGGTGTGTGGGAAACTGGGAGTGAGGCACACCGGGAGTGAGACACACAGGGAGTGAGGGGCACTGGGAGTGAGGGACACCGGGAGTGAGGGTCACTGGGAGTGATGGACACCGGGAGTGAGGGACACGGGGAGTGAGAGACACCGGGTGTGAGGGACACCGGGAGTGAGGCACACTGGGTGTGAGGGACACTGGGAGTGAGGGACACCGGGAGTGAGGGTCACTGGGAGTGAGGGACACCGGGAGTGAGGGACATGGGGAGTGAGGGACACTGCAAGTGAGGGACACTGCGAGTGATGGACACCAGGAGTGAGGGACGCTGGGTGTGAGGGACACTGGGAGTGAGGGACAACGGGAGTGAGGAAAAATGGGAGTGAGGGACTTTGGGAGTGAGGATCACTGGGAGTGAGGGGCTGCGGGAGTGAGGGAACTGGGAGTGAGCGCCAATGGGAGTGAGGGACAGCGGGAGCGAGGGATACTGGGAATGAGGGACATCGGGAGTGATGGACATGGGTAGTGGGGGGCACTGGAGTGAGGGACACCGGGAGTGAGGGACACCAGGAGTGAGGAACATTGAGTGAGGGACACCGGGAGTAATGGACACCGGGAGTGAGTGAATCCAAGGTGAGGAACACTGGGAGTGAGGGACACTGGGAGTGAGGGACACTGGGGGCGAGGGACACCGGGAGTGAGGGAATTGGGACTGAGGTACACAGGGAGTGAGGAACACCGGGAGTGGGGGAATTGGGAGTGAGGGACACAGGGAGTGAGAGACACCGGGAGTGAGGGGCACGGGGAGTGAGGGAACTGGGAGTGAGGGACACTGCGAGTAAGGGACACCGGGAGTGAAGAACACCGTGAGTGAGGCACACTGGGAGTGAGGAACACTGGGAGTGAGGGACACTGGGAATGAGAGACACCGGGAATGAGGGACACCGAGAGTGAGGGACAATGGGAGTGAGGGACACTGGGAGAGAGGGACACTGGGAGTGAGAGACACCTGGAGTGAGGGACACCGGGAGTGAAGGTCACTGGGAGTGAGGGACACCGGGAGTGAGGGACACCGGGAGTGAGGGACACTGGGAGTGAGGGACACCAGGAGTGAGGGACACCAGGAGTAAGGGACACTTGGAGTGAGGAACACCGGGAGTGAGGTACACTAGGAATGAGGGACATCGGGAGTGAGGGAAACTGGGAGTGAGGGACACCGGGAGTGAGGGACACCGGGAGTAAGGGACACTTGGAGTGAGGGACACCGGGAGTGAGGGACACCGGGAGTGAGGTACACTAGGAGTGAGGGACACCGGGAGTAAGGGACACTTGGAGTGAGGGACACCAGGAATGAGGGACACTTGGAGTGAGGGGCACCGGGAGTGAGAGACACCGGGAGTGAGAGACACTGGGAGTGAGGGAATTGGGCTTGAGGGATACTGGGAGTGAGGGACACCGGGATTGAGGGACAGTGGGAGTGAGGGACACTGGGAGTGAGGGACACCAGACGTGAGGGACATCGGGAGTGAGGGACACCAGGAGTGAGGGACACTGTGAGTGAGGGACAGTGGGAATGAGGGACACTGTGAGTGACAGACACTGGGAGTGACGGACACCGTAAGTGAGGGTCACTGGCTGTGAGGGACACTGGGGGTGAGGGTACTGGGAGTGAAGGACACCGGGAGTGTGGGACATCAGGAGTGAGGGAACTGCGAGTGAGGGATACCATGAGTGAGGGACAACAGGAGTGAGGGACACCGGGAATGAGGAACACTGGGAGTGAGGGACACTGGGAGTGAGGGTACTGGGAGTGAAGGACACTGGGAGTGAGGGACACCGGGAGTGAGGGAACTGTGAGTGAGGGACACCGGGTGTGAGGGACACCGGGAATGAGGAACACTGGGAGTGAGGGAACTGGGCTTGAGGGACACTGGGAGTGAGGGACACCGGGAGTGAGGGACTCCAGGAGTGAGGGTCACTGGGAGTGAGGGACATCGGGAGAGAGGGACACTGGGAGTGCGGGACGTGGGAGTGAGGGACACTGGGAGTGAGGGACACTGGAAGTGAGGGACACTGGGAGTGAGGAACACTGGGAGTGAGGAACACTGGGAATGATGGACACCGGGAGTGAGGGAACTGGGAGTGAGGGACACGGGGAGTGAGGGACACTGGGAGTGAGGGACACTGGATGTGAGGGACACCGGGAATGAGGGACACCTGAAAATGGGGACACCGGGAGTGAGGGAACTGGGAGTGAGGGACTCCGGGAGTGAGGGAGACTGCGAGTGAGGGACACTGGGAGTGAGGGACACTGGGAGTGAGGAACACTGGGAGTGAGGGACACCGGATATGAGGGAAACCGGGAGTGAGGGACTGGGGAGTGAGAGACACCGGGAGTGAGGGGCACCGGGAATGAGGGACATCGGCAGTGATGGACACCGGGAGTGAGGGACACTGGGAGTGAGGGACACCAGGAGTGAGGGACGCTGGGAGAGAGCGACACCGGGAGTGAGAGACACCGGGAGTGAGGGACACCGGGAGTGAGGGACACTGGGAGTGAGGGACACCGGGAGTGAGGGACACCGGGAGTAAGGGACACTTGGAGTGAGGGTCACCGGGAGTGAGAGACACCGGGAGTGAGAGACACTGGGATTGATGGACAGTGGAAAAAAGGGACACTGGGAGTGACAGACACTGGGAGTGACGGACACCGTGAGTGAGGGTCACCGGCTGTGAGGGACACTGGGAGTGAGGGTACTGGGATTGAAGGAAACTGGGAGTGAGGGACACCGGGAGTGAGGGACATCGGGAGTGAGGGAACTGCGAGTGAGGGATACCATGAGTGAGGGACAACAGGAGTGTGGGACACCGGGAATGAGAAACACTGGTAGTGAGGGACACTGGGAGTGAGGGTACAGGGAGTGAAGGACACTGGGAGTGAGGGACACCGGGGGTGAGGGAACTGGGAGTGAGGGACACCGGGTGTGAGGGACACCGGGAATGAGGAACACTGGGAGTGAGGGAACTGGACTTGAGGGGCACTGGGAGTGAGGGACACCGGGAGTGAGGGACAGTGGGAGTGAGGGACACTGGGAGTGAGGGACATTGAGAGTGAGGGACAGTGGGAGTGAGGGACACCGGGAGTGAGTGACACCAGGAGTCAGAGACACCAGGAGTGAGAGACACCGGGAGTGAGGGACACCGGCAGTGAGGGACACTGGGAGTGAGGGAACTGGGCTTCAGGGACACTGCGAGTGAGGGACACTGCGAGTGAGGGACGCTGGGTGTGAGGGACACTGGGAGTGAGGGACACCGGGAGTGAGGAAAACTGGGAGTGAGGGACTTTGGGAGTGAGGATCACTGGGAGTGAGGGGCAGCGGCAGTGAGGGAACTGGGAGTGAGCGCCAATGGCAGTGAGGGTCACCAGGAGTGAGGAATACTGGGAGTGAGGAACATCGGGAGTGATGGACACCGGGAGTGAGGGACACTGGGAGTGAGGGACACTGGGAGTGAGGGACACTAGGAGTGAGGGACACTGGGAGTGAGGGACACTGGGAGTGAGGGACACCGGGAGTGAGGGACACTGCGAAAGAGGGACACCGGGAGTGAGAGACACAGGGAGTGAGGGACACTGGGAGTGAGGGACACCGAGAGTGAGGGACACTTGGAGTGCGGGACAATGGGAGTGAGGTACACCGGGAGTGAGGGACACTTGGAGTGAAGGACACCGGGAGTGAGGGACACCGGGAGTGAGGTACACTGGGAGTGAGGAACACCGGGAGTAAGGGACACTTTGAGTGAGGGACACCGGGAATGAGGGACACTTGGAGTGAGGGTCACCGGGAGTGAGAGACACTGGGAATGAGAGACACTGGGAGTGAGGGAACTGGGCTTGAGGGACACTGGGAGTGAGGGACACCGGGAGTGAGGGACAGTGGGTGTGAGGGACACTGGGTGTGAGAGACACCGGGCGTGAGGGACATCGGGAGTGAGGGAACTGGGAGTGAGGGATACCGTGAGTGAGGGACAATGGGAGTGAGGGACACCGGGAATGAGGAACACTCGGAGTGAGGGACATCGGGAGTGAGGGACACTGGGAGTGAGGGTACTGGAAGTGAAGGACACTGGGAGTGAGGGACACCGGGAGTGAGGGAACTGGGAGTGAGGGAACTGGGAGTGAAGGACACTGGGAGTGAGGGACACCGGGAGTGAGGGAACTGGGAGTGAGGGATACCGTTTGTGAGGGACACCGGCAATGAGGAACTCTGGGAGTGAGGGAACTGGGCTTGAGGGACACTGGGAGTGAGGGACACCGGCAGTGAGGGACTCCCGGAGTGAGGATCACTGGGAGTGAGGGACATCAGGAGTGAGGGACACTGTGAGTGCGGGAAGTGGGAGTGAGCGACACTGGGAGTGAGGGACACTGGAAGTGAGGGACACTGGGAGTGAGGAACACTGGGAGTGAGGGACACTGGGAATGATGGACACCAGGAGTGAGGGAACTGGGAGTGAGGGACACCGGGAGTGAGGGACACTGGGAGTGAGGGACACTGGGAGTGAGGGACACCGGGAATGAGGGACACTGGGAGTGAGGGACACCTGAAAATGGGGACACCGGGAGTGAGGGAACTGGGAGTGAGGGACACCGGGAGTGAGGGAGACTGCGAGTGAGGGACACTGGGAGTGAGGGACACTTTGAGTGAGGAACACTGGGAGTGAGGGACACCGGAAATGAGGGACACCGGGAGAGAGGGACTGGGGAGTGAGGGACACTGGGAGTGAGGGGTACCGGGAATGAGGGACATCGGCAGTGATGGACAACGGGAGTGAGGGGCACTGGGAGTGAGGGACACCAGGAGTGAGGGACACTGGGAGAGAGGGACACCGGGAGTGAGAGACACCGGGAGTGGGGGACACTGGGAGTGAGGGACACCGGGAGTGAGGGACACCGGGAGTAAGGGACACTTGGAGTGAGGGACACCGGGAGTGAGGGACACCGGGAGTGAGGGACACCGGGAGTGAGGTACACTAGGAGTGAGGGACACCGGGAGTAAGGGACACTTGGAGTGAGGGACACCAGAAATGAGGGACACTTGGAGTGAGTGTCACCGGGAGTGGGAGACACCGGGAGTGAGAGACACTGGGAGTGAGGGAACTGGGCTTGAGGGATACTGGGAGTGAGGGACACCGGGAGTGAGGGACAGTGGGAGTGAGGGACACTGGGAGTGAGGGACACCAGGCGTGAGGGACATCGGGAGTGAGGGACACCAGGAGTGAGGGACACCAGGAGTGAGGGACAGTGGGAGTGAGGGACACTGGGAGTGACAGACACTGGGAGTGACGGACACCGTGAGTGAGGGTCACCGGCTGTGAGGGACACTGGGAGTGAGGGTACTGGGAGTGAAGGACACTGCGAGTGAGGGACACCGGGAGTGAGGGAACTGGGAGTGAGGGACACCGGGTGTGAGGGACACTGGGAATGAGGAACACTGGGAGTGAGGGAAGTGGGCTTGAGGGACACTGGGAGTGAGGGACACCGGGAGTGAGGGACAGTGGGAGTGAGGGACACTGGGAGTGAGGGACATTGAGAGTGAGGGACAGTGGGAGTGAGGGACACCGGGAGTGAGGGACACCGGGAGTCAGAGACACCGGGAGTGAGAGACACCGGGACTGAGGGACACCGGCAGTGAGGGACACTGGGAGTGAGGGAACTGGGCTTCAGGGATACTGCGATGGAGGGACACTGCGAGTGAGGGACGCTGGGTGTGAGGGACACTGGGAGTGAGGGACACCGGGAGTGAGGAAAACTGGGATTGAGGGACTTTGGGAGTGAGGATCACTGGGAGTGAGGGGCAGCGGCAGTGAGGGAACTGGGAGTGAGCGCCAATGGGAGTGAGGGACACCGGGAGTGAGGAATACTGGGAGTGAGGAACATCGGAAGTGATGGACACTGGGAGTGAGGGACACTGGGAGTGAGGGACACCGGGAGTGAGGGACACTTGGATTGAGGGACACTTGGATTGAGGGACACCGGGAGTGAGGGACACTGGGAGTGAGGGACACCGGGAGTGAGGGACATTTGGAGTGCGGGACACTGGGAGTGAGGGACACCAGGAGTGAGGGACACTTGGAGTGAGGAACACCGGGAGTAAGGGACACTTGGAGTGAGGGACACCGGGAATGAGGGACACTTGGAGTGAGGGTCACCGGGAGTGAGAGACACTGGGAGTGACAGTCACTGGGAGTGAGGGAACTGGGCTTGCGGGACACTGGGAGTGAGGGACACCGGGAGTGAGGGACAGTGGGAGTGAAGGACACTGGGTGTGAGGGACACCGGGCATGAGGGACATCGGGAGTGAGGGAACTGGGAGTGAGGGATACCGTGAGTGAGGGACAACGGGAGTGAGGGTCACCGGGAATGAGGAACACTCGGAGTGAGGGACATCGGGAGTGAGGGACACTGGGATTGAGGGTACTGGAAGTGAAGGACACTGGGAGTGAGGGACACCGGGAGTGAGGGAACTGGGAGTGAGGGACACTGGGAGTGAGGGACACCAGCAGTGAGGGACACTGGGACTGAGGGAAACCGGGCGTGAGGGACACTAGGAGTGAGGGACACCGGGAGTGAGGGACACTGGGAGTGAGGGACACCGGCAGTGAGGGACACTGGGAGTGAGGCACACCGGGAGTGAGGGACACTGGGAGTGAGGGAACTGGGAGTGAGGGACACCGGGACTGAGGGACACCGGGCGTGAGGGACACTGGGAGTGAGGTACACCGGGAGTGAGTGTCCCTGGGAGTGAGGGACACCGGGAGTGAGGAATACTGGGAGTGAGGGACTTTGGGAGAGAGGATCACTGGGAGTGAGGGGCAGCGGGAGTGAGGGAACTGGGAGTGAGCGCCAATGGGAGTGAGGGACACCGGGAGTGAGGAATACTTGGAGTGAGGGACATCGGGAGTGATGGACACCGGGAGTGAGGGACACCGGGAGTGAGGGACACCGGGAAAGAGGGACACCGGGAGTGAGAGACACCGGGAGTGAGGGACACTGGGAGTGAGGGACACCGGGAGTGAGGGACACCGGGAGTGAGGGACACTTGGAGTGCGGGACACTGGGAGTGAGGGACACCAGGAGTGAGGGACACTTGGAGTGAAGGACACCGGGAGTGAGGGACACCGGGAGTGAGGAACAATGGGAGTGAGGGACACCTGGAATGAGGGACACTGGGAGTGAGGGACAACGGGAGTGAGGGACACCGGGAGTAAGGGACATTGAGAGTGAGGGACATTGGGAGTGATGGACACCAGGAGTGAGGGACACCGGGTGTCAGAGACACCGGGAGTGATAGACACCGGGAGTGAGGGACACCAGCAGTGAGGGACACTGGGAGTGAGGGAACAGGCAGTGAGGGACACCGGGAGTGAGGGACTGATGCGCTATTAATAACTCAAAAGACTGAGATTAAGCGAGTAACTAACAGGCTTTTATTAACAAGAGAATGAAGGTGTGCCGCGAGTGGTCGACCGGTCCAGAATACAGAGGGACTGTGGAGCAGTCACCTTTATACCTGGACTCATGGGAGGAGTCAACCGAGACATGTAAAGGCATGTACACTGTGGAATACAAACAGTGGTTTACCACATTCACCCCTTGTTTAAAATTGAGTCCGGTGGGGTGAAGTGTATTAAAAGTTAGTGTATTGGAGTCTCTCCAGAGGTCTTGTCTGCCGCTGTGATCGACGTGGCGACGGCAGGGGTAGTGAAGCTTCCGGCGTCGAGTCCCGCGTAGGCTGGGGCACTGGTGTGTAGTCCTCGTAGGTGTCGAGCGGGTCGCGGGGCCCAGGCCTGCCGTCTGCTGGGGCTGGATATCGGATCGTGGGGGGGGGGTGGTAGTGGGTAGTGGGTTACTGCGGCCCCCGAGGGTGCGAGGTCTCGTATGGAGACTGTGTCTGGTCTCCGGGCCCTGGAGGGTTCGTGAAAAGAAGGCCACGGGTCTCCCCGCCTGATTGGGGGTAGCGGCCAGGGCAAAGTCGGACGCGTCGCTTTCCACCTGGAAGGGGATGGATTCGTCCACTGCGTGCATGGTGGCTTTGGCAATGTCTTCCTTGATACGGTGGAAGGCTAAGCGGGCCACTGCCGTCACGAGAAAAGAGGTGGACTTGATCAGCAGACGGGCCTTGTCCGCATAGTAGGGGACTCACTGGGCGTAATAAGAGAAAAACTCTAGGCACCTCTTCAGGGCCTTGAGGCAGTGGGGCAGTGGGAGTTCCATAAGGGGACGCATCCGGCCGGGGTCGGGACCGATGACTCCGTGTTCCACAACACAGCCAAGGATGGCGAGGCGGGTTGTGCGGAATATGCACTTCTCCTTGTTATACGCCAGGTTGAGGAGTTTGGCGGTGCAGAGGAATTTTTCGAGGTTTGCGTCATGGTCCTGCAAGTCATGGCCGCAGATGGTCACATTGTCAAGATATGGGAAAGTGGCCTGCAACGCATTTTGATCGACCATCCGGTCCATCTCCCTTTGGAAGACGGAGACCCCGTTGGTGACGCCAAAGGGAACCCTAAGGAAGTGATAGAGGCGGCCGTTTGCCTCAAAGGCAGTATACTGGCGGTCCTCAGGGCGGATAGGGAGCTGGTGGTACGCTGATTTCAGGTCAATGGTCGAGAAGACGCGGTACTGCGCGATCTGATTGACCATATCAGCTATGCGGGGGAGTGGGTAAGCGTCCAGCAGGGTGTAGCGATTTATTGTCTGGCTGTAGTCGATGACCAGGCGTTGCTTCTTGCCGGTCTTAATGACCACAACCTGGGCTCGCCAGGGGCTGGTGCTGCCCTCAATAATCCCTTCCTTCAGGAGCCGCTCCACTTCGGTTTTAATGAAAACCCTGTCCCCAGTACTGTATCGCCTGCTCTTTGTGGCGATGGGCTTACAGTCGGGGGTGAGGTTAGCAAACAGTGGGGGGTGACTCTGAGTGTGGAGAGGTTGCACCTGGTGCGCGGCGGGCAATTTGGAAGCTGCTGGCTGCGGACTGTGAGTGGGGGGAGGGGTCCACCGTACACCATCGTAACACTTTTAAGGTGGCACTGAAAATCTAACCCCAGTAGAACGGCAGCGCAGAGGTGGGGCAGGACCAGAAGTTTAAAATTATCGTACACAGTCCCGTCTACTACGAGTGTCACCACGCAGTAGCCGCCAATGTCCGCCGACTGGGACTCGGAGGCCATAGAAATCCGCTGGTGCGCAGGCAGGACTGGGAGAGAGCAACGCCGCACCGTGTCGGGGTGGATGAAGCTCTCCGTGCTCCCAGAGTCAAAAAGGCAGATTGTTTCGTGACCAATTACCTTAATGTCCATTGTGGACCGGGCCAGCTGGTGCGGTCTCGCTTGGTCCAGCGTAACGGAGGCCAGCGTAGGGGTCGGTGTGTCGCTGCGGGTATCAGATGAGGCGGTGTTGGGGGCCTGCTGTGTCCCGGCTGTCGTCCAAGATGGCGGCATCCATGGTCCCCATGTGGCTGGAGGCGTCCAAAATGGCTGCTGTTCCGGTGGTTCGCACATGGCTGGGGAGGCCCAAGATGGCGGCCCGCACGACCCAGACGCGGCGCTGCTGGGGTTCGGGGTGGCTTTGGCCCTGCAGACGCTGGCGTAGTGCCCCTTCTGCCTGCAGCCCGAGCAGATCGCATTTTTCGCCGGGCAGCGCGCTCTGGGGTGTTTGGCCTGGCCACAGAAGTAGCATTTCTGGCCTTGGGGCACTGCTGTCTGGCCTTGGGACACTGCTGCGGTAGTTGGGCCATTGCTGGGATGTGGCTGGGGTGGCACGGCGCTATGAGACGGTCCTACCGTGTCCCAGGCTGTCGTTCTCCGCGGCGTCCACGGTGCAGAGGAGTAGGCATCCATGCCCCGGTAGGCTGCGTCCAATGATAGTGCGAGTTCAGAGGCCTTGTTGAGGTCGAGGTCACTCTGCTCCAACAATCGCTGTCGGGTGTAATTGGACCTGTGGCCCGCTACAAAAGTGTCCCGGATACGTTCCTCTGTGTACACGGCGGCCTTTACATCCTTACAACCACAGGCCCGGCCAAGCACAGACAGTGCCTGAAGGTATTCCTCGGTCGATTCCCCAGGTTGTTGTTTACGACTCCCCAGAAGGTGCCTGGCGTACACTTCGTTCACTGGGCGCGTGTACTGGTCCTTGAGGAGCTTGATAGCATCCGCGTACGAGGTCGCGTCCTGGATGACCGAGTACACTCGGTGGTTCACTTTGGAGGTCAGGACATCCAGTTTGTCCTCGTCCGATTTGACCGTTGCAGCGGAGGCGATCAGGAATTTTTCAAAGCACCTCAGCCAGTGAGTAAACTTGGTGGATGCGTCCGACTCCCGATGGTCGAAGTCTAGGCATGCTGGTGTGAGGATCTTCTCCATTATAAAAATCTTGTTAATAAAATTGATGCGCTATCAATAACTCAAAAGACTGAGATTAAGCGAGTAACTAACAGCCTTTTATTAACAAGAGAATGAAGGTATGCCTCGAGTGGTCGACCAGTCCAGAATACAGAGGGACTGTGGAGCAGTCACCTTTATACCTGGACTTGTGGGAGGAGTCAGCCGAGACATGTACAGGCATGTACACAGTGGGATACAAACAGTGGTTTACCACAGGGACTCCGGGAGTGAGAGACACGGAGAGTGAGGGACACCGGGAGTGAGGGACACCGGGAGTGAGGGACACTGGGAGTGAGGGACACTGGGAGTGAGGGAACTGGGAGTGAGGGACGCTGGGAGTGAGAGACACTGGGAGTGAGGGAACTGGGCTTGAGGGACACTGGGAGTGAGGGACACCGGGAGTGAGGGACAGTGGGAGTGAGGGACACTGGGAGTGAGGGACACCAGGCGTGAGGAACATTGGGAGTGAGGGAACTGGGAGTGAGGGATACCGTGAGTGAGGGACAACGGGAGTGAGGGACACCGGGAATGAGGAACACTGGGAGTGAGGGACATCGGGATTGAGGGACACTGGGAGTGAGGGTACTGGGAGTGAAGGACACTGGGAGTGAGGGACACCGGGAGTGAGGGACCTGGGAGTGAGGGACACTGGGAGTGAGGGACACCGGCAGTGAGGGACACCGGGACTGAGGGAGACCGGGCGTGAGGGACAATGGGAGTGAGGGACACCGGGAGTGAGGGACACTGGGAATGAGGGACACCGGGAGTGAGGGACACCGGGAGTGAGGCACACCGGGAGTGAAGGACACTGGGTGTGAGGGAACTGGGAGTGAGGGACACCGGGACTGAGGGACACCGGGCGTAAGGGACACTGGGACTGAGGTAGACCGGGAGTGAGGGATCCCGGGAGTGAGGAAAACTGGGAGTGAGGGACTTTGCGAGTGAGGATCACTGGGAGTGAGGGGCAGCGGGAGTGAGGGAACTGGGAGTGAGCACCAATGGGAGTGAGGGACACCGGGAGTGAGGAATACTTGGAGTGAGGGACATCGGGAGTGATGGACTCCGGGAGTGAGGGACACTGGGAGTGAGGGACACTTGGAGTGAGGGACACTGGGAGTGAGGGACACCGGGAGTGAGGGACACTGGGTGAGAGGGACACTGTGAGTGAGGGACACCGGGAGTGAGAGTCAACGGGAGTGAGGGACACTGGGAGTGAGGGACACTGGGAGTGAGGGACACCTGGAGTGAGGGACACTGGGAGTGAGGGACACCGGGAGTGAGGGACACTGGGAGTGAGGGACACCAGGAGTAAGGGACACTTGGAGTGAGGGACACCGGGAGTGAGGGACGCCGGGAGTGAGTTACACTGGGAGTGAGGGACACCGGGAGTAAGGGACACCGGGAGTAAGGGACACTTGGAGTGAGGGACACCGGGAATGAGGGACACTTGGAGTGAGGGTCACCGGGAGTGAGAGACAATGGGAGTGAGGGAACTGGGCTTGAGGGACACTGGGAGTGAGGGACACCGGGAGTGAGGGACACCGGGAGTGAGGGACATTGAGAGTGAGGGACAGTGGGAGTGAGGGACACCGGGAGTGATAGACACCGGGAGTGAGGGACACCGGCAGTGAGGGACACTGGGAGTGAGGGAACTGTGCTTGAGGGACACTGGGAGTGAGGGATATCGAGAGTGAGGGACAGCGGGAGTGAGGGAACTGGCAGTGAGGGACACCAGGAGTGAGGAACACCGGGAGTGAGGTACACGGAGAGTGAGGGACACCGGGAGTGAGGGACACCGGGAGTGAGGGACACTGGGAGTGAGGGACACTGGGATTGAGGGAAACTGGGAGTGAGGGACACTGGGAGTGAGGGACACCAGGAGAGAGGGACTCAGGGAGTGAGGGAACTGGGAGTGAGCGACACTGGGAGTGAGGGACACTGGGAGGCAGGGACACCGGGAGTGAGGGAACTGGGATTGAGGGACACCGGGAGTGAGGGACACCAGGAGTGAGGGACACCGGGAGTGAGGGGCACCGGGAGTGAGGGACACCGGGAGTGAGGGACACCGGGAGTGAAGCACACTGGGAGTGAGGGACACTGGGAGTGAGGGACACTGCGAGTGAGGGACACTGCGAGTGAGGCACACTGCGAGTGAGGGACGCTGGGTGTGAGGGGCACTGGGAGTGAGGGACACCGGGAGTGAGGAAGACTGGGAGTGAGGGACTTTGGTAGTGAGGATCACTGGGAGTGAGGGGCAGCAGGTGTGAGTGGACTGGGAGTGAGGGCCAATGGGAGTGAGGGACACCGGGAGTGAGGAATACTGGGAGTGAGGGACATCGGGAGTGATGGACACCGGGAGTGAGGGACACTGGGAGTGAGTGACACCGGGAGAAAGGGACACTGGGAGAGAGGGACACCGGGAGTGAGAGACACCGGGAGTGAGGGACACTGGGAGTGAGGGACACCGGGTGTGAGGGACACTTGGAGTGAGGAACCATGGGAGTGAGGGACACCGCGAGTGAGGGACACTGGGAGTGAGGGACACCGGGAGTAAGGGACACTTGGTGTGAGGGACACCGGTAGTGAGGGACACCGGGAGTGAGGTACACTGGGAGTGAGGGACACCGGGAGTGAGGGACACCTGGAGTGAGGGACACTTGGAGTGAGGGACACCGGGAATGAGGGACACTTGGAGTGAGGTTCACTGGGAGTGAGAGACACCGGGAGTGAGAGACACTGGGAGTGAGGGAACTGGGCTTGAGGGACACTATGAGTGAGGGACACCGGGAGTGAGGGACACTGGGAGTGAGGGACACTGGGAGTGAGGGACACAGGGAGTGAGGGGCACCGGGAGTGAGGGACACCGGGAGTGAGGGACACTGCGAGTGAGGGACACTGGGAGTGAGGGACACTGGGAGTGACGGCCACCGTGAGTGAGTGTCACCGGCAGTGAGGGACACTGGGAGTGAGGGTACTGGGAGTGAAGGACACTGGGAGTGAGGGACACCGGGAATGAGGGACATCGGGAGTGAGGGAACTGGGAGTGAGGGATACCGTGAGTGAGGGACAACGTGAGTGATGGACACCGGGAATGAGGAACACTGGGAGTGAGGGACATCGGGAGTGAGGGACACTGGGAGTGAAGGTGCTGTGAGTGAAGGACACTGGGAGTGAGGGACACCGGGAGTGAGGGAACTGGGAGTGAGGCACACCGGGTGTGAGGGACACCGGGAATGAGGAACACTGGGAGTGAGGGAACTGGGCTTGAGGGACACCGGGAGTGAGGGATTCTGGGAGTGAGGGAACTGGGAGTGAGGGACACTGGGAGTGAGGGACACCGAGGGACACCGGGAGTGAGGGACACGGGAAGTGAGGGAACTTGGAGTGTGGGACACTGTGAGTGAGGGACAGTGGGAGTGAGGGACACCAGGAATGAGGGACACAGGGAGTGAGAGGCACCGGGAGTGAGACACACTGGGAGTGAGGGACACCGGGAATGAAGGACACTGGGAGTGAGAGAACTGGGAGTGAGGGGCACCGGGAGTGAGGTACACTGGGAGTGAGGGACACAGGGATTGAGGGACACTGGGAATGAGGGACATTGGGAATGAGGGACACTGGGAGTGAGGGACAGTGGGAGTGAGGGACACCGGGAGTGAGGGACAATGTGAGTGAGGGACACCGGGAGTGAGGTGACTGGGAGTGAAGGACACTGGGAGTCAGGGACACCCGGAATGAGGGACACCGGGAGTGAGGAACACTGGGAGAGAGGGAACTGGGAGTGAAGAACACTGGGAGTGAGGGAACAGGGAGTGAGGGAAGCCGGGAGTGAGGGACACCGGGAGTGAGGAACACCGGGAGTGAGGGACACTGGGAGTGAGGGACACCGGGAGTGAGGGAACATCGGAGTGAGGGAACTGGGGGTGAGGGACACTGGGAGTGAGGGAACTGGGAGTGAGGGACACTGGGTGTGAGGGAAACTGAGGGACACCGGGAGTGAGGGATACGGGGAGTGAGGGAACTTGGAGTGAGGGACACTGTGAGTGAGGGACAGTGCGAGTGAGGGACACCAGGAATGAGGGACACCGGGAGTAAGGGACACCAGGAGTGAAGGACATCAGGAGTGAGGATACTGGGAGTGAAGGACACTGGGTGTGAGGGACACCGGGAGTGAGGATCACTGGGAGTGAGGGACATCGGGAGTGAGGGACACTGGGAGTGAGGGAAGTGGTAGTGAGTGACACTGGGAGTGGGGGACACTGGAAGTGAGGAACACTGGGAGTGAGGGACACTAGGAATGAAGGACACCGGGAGTGAGGGAACTGGGAGCGAGGGACAGCGGGAGTGAGGGACACTGGGAGTGAGTGACACCAGGAGTGAGGGACACCGGGAATGAGGGACACTGGGAGTGAGGGACACCTGAAATGAGGGACACCGGGAGTGAGGGAATGGGGAGTGAGGGACACGGGGAGTGAGGGAGACTGCGAGTGAGGGACATTGGGACTGAGGGACACTGGGAGTGAGGCACAATGTGAGTGAGGGACACTGGGAGTGAGGAACACAGGGAGTGAGGAACACCAGAAATGAGGGACACCGTGAGTGAGGGAATGGGGAGTGAGGGACACCGGGTGTGAGGGGCACCGAGAATGAGGGACATCGGCAGTGATGGACACCGGGAGTGAGGGACACTGCGAGTGAGGGACACCGGGAGTGAGGGACACCGGGAGTGAGGGACACTGGGAATGAGGGACACCGGGAGTGAGGGACACTGGGAATGAGCGACACAGGGAGTGAGGAAAATTGGGAGTGAGGGACACCGGGAGTGAGGGAACTGGGAGTGAGGGACACTGATAGTGAGGGACACTGTGAGTGAGTGACATTGGGAGCGAGGGACACTGGGAGTGAGGGACACCGGGAGTGAGAGACACTTGGAGTGAGGGAAACTGCGAGTGAGGAACACTGCGAGTGAGGGACACTGGAGTGAGGGACACCGAGAGTGAGGGACATTGGGAGTGAGGGACACTGGGAGTGAGGGACACTGGGAGTGAGGGACACTGGGAGTGAGGGACTCTGTGAGTGTGGGACACCGGGAGTGAGGGACCTGGGCTTGAGGGACACCAGGAGTGAGGGAATCTGGGAGTGAGGGAACAGGGAGTGATTGACACTGGGTGTGAGGGACACCGATGGACACCGGGAGTGAGGGACACGGGGAGTGAGGGAACCTGGATTGAGGGAAACTGTGAGTGAGGGACAGTGGGAGTGAGGGACACCAGGAATGAGGGACACCGTGAGTGAGAGACACCGGGAATGAGAAACACCGGGAGTGAGAGACACCGGGAGTGATGGACACCGGGAGCGAGGGACAGCGGGAGTGAGGGACGCCGGGAGTGAGGGACGCCAGGAGTGACGGACACTTGCAGTGAGGGACACTGGGAATGAGGGACACTGGGAATGAGGGACACTGGGAGTGAGGAACACTGGAAGTGACGGAGACTGGGAGTGAGGGACACTGGGAGTGAGGGGCACTAGAGTGAGGGGCACTAGAGTGAGGGGCACTGGGCATGAGGGAACTGGGAATGAGGGACACTGGGAGTGAGGGAGACCAGGAGTGAGGAACACTGTGAGTGAGGGACACCGGGAGTGAGGGACACTGAAGTGAGGCACACCGGGAGTGTGGGAAACTGGGAGTGAGGCACACCGGGAGTGAGACACACAGGGAGTGAGGGGCACTGGGAGTGAGGGACACCGGGAGTGAGGGTCACTGGGAGTGATGGACACCGGGAGTGAGGGACACGGGGAGTGAGAGACACCGGGTGTGAGGGACACCGGGAGTGAGGCACACTGGGTGTGAGGGACACTGGGAGTGAGGGACACCGGGAGTGAGGGTCACTGGGAGTGAGGGACACCGGGAGTGAGGGACATGGGGAGTGAGGAACTCTGCAAGTGAGGGACACTGCGAGTGATGGACACCAGGAGTGAGGGACGCTGGGTGTGAGGGACACTGGGAGTGAGGGACACCGGGAGTGAGGAAAAATGGGAGTGAGGGACTTTGGGAGTGAGGATCACTGGGAGTGAGGGGCTGCGGGAGTGAGGGAACTGGGAGTGAGCGCCAATGGGAGTGAGGGACAGCGGGAGCGAGGGATACTGGGAATGAGGGACATCGGGAGTGATGGACATGGGTAGTGGGGGGCACTGGAGTGAGGGACAGTGGGAGTGAGGGACACCGGGATTGAGGGAACTGGGAGTGAGGGACACCGGGTGTGAGGGACACCAGGAGTGAGGAACATTGAGTGAGGGACACCGGGAGTAATGGACACCGGGAGTGAGTGAATCCAGGGTGAGGAACACTGGGAGTGAGGGACACTGGGAGTGAGGGACACTGGGGGCGAGGGACACCGGGAGTGAGGGAATTGGGACTGAGGTACACAGGGAGTGAGGAACACTGGGAGTGGGGGAATTGGGAGTGAGGGACACAGGGAGTGAGAGACACCGGGAGTGAGGGGCACGGGGAGTGAGGAAACTGGGAGTGAGGGACACTGCGAGTAAGGGACACCGGGAGTGAAGAACACCGTGAGTGAGGCACACTGGGAGTGAGGAACACTGGGAGTGAGGGACACTGGGAATGAGAGACACCGGGAATGAGGGACACCGAGAGTGAGGGACAATGGGAGTGAGGGACACTGGGAGAGAGGGACACTGGGAGTGAGAGACACCTGGAGTGAGGGACACCGGGAGTGAAGGTCACTGGGAGTGAGGGACACAGGGAGTGAGGGACACCGGGAGTGAGGGACACTGGGAGTGAGAGACACCGGGAGTGAGGGACCCCGGGAGTGAGAGACACCGGGAGTGAGGGACACCGGGAGTGAGGGACACCGGGTGTGAGGGACACTGGGAGTGAGGCACACCGGGAGTGAGGGACACTGGGTGTGAGGGAACTGGGAGTGAGGGACACCAGGAATGATGGACGCTGGGAGCGAGGGACACTGGGAGTGAGGGAACTGGGAGTGAGGGACACTGGGTGTGAGGGACACCGAGGGACACCAGGAGTGAGGGACACGGGGAGTGAGGGAACTTGGAGTGAGGGACACTGGGAGTGAGGGACACCGGGATTGAGGGACACCAGGAGTGAGGTTACTGGGAGTGAGGGACACTGGGAGTGAGGGACACCGGGAGTGAGAGACACTGGGAGTGAGGGACACTGAGAGTGAGGGACACCAGGAGTCAGGGACACTGGGAGTGAGGGACACCAGAAGTGAGGGACATCAGGAGTGAAGAACACCAGGAGTGAGGGTACTGGGAGTGAAGGACACTGGGAGTGAGGGACACCGGGAGTGAGGGATATCGGGAGTGAGGGACACGGAGTGAGGGACACCGGGGGTGAGGGACTCTGGGAGTGAGGCACACTGGGTGTGAGTGCCAATGGGAGTGAGGGACAGCGGGAGTGACGAATACTGGGAATGAGGGACATCGGGTGTGATGGACATGGGTAGTGAGGGGCACCGGAGTGAGGGACAGTGGGAGTGACAGACACCGGGAGTAAGGGAACTGAGAGTGAGGGACACCGGGAGTGACGGACACCAGGAGTGAGGAACACTAGAGTGCGGGACACCGGGAGTGAGGGACAGTGGGAGTGAGGGACACCGGGGGCGAGGGACACCGGGAGTGACGGAATTGGGAATGAGGTAAACAGGGAGTGAGGAACACCGGGAGTGAGTGGCACGGGGAGTGAGGATACGGGGAGTGAGGGACACTGCGAGTAAGGGACACCGGGAGTGATGGACACCGTGAGTGAGGCACACTGGGAGTGAGGAACACTGGGAGTGAGGGACACCAGGAATGAGGGACACCGGGAATGAGGGACACCGAGAGTGAGGGACAACGGGAGTGAGGGACACCGGGAGAGAGTGACACTGGGAGTGAGAGACACCGGGAGTGAGGGACCCCGGGAGTGAGAGACACCGGGAGTGAGGGACACCAGGAGTGAGGGACACCGGGTGTGAGGGACACTGGGAGTGAGGCACACCGGGAGTGAGGGACACTGGGTGTGAGGGAACTGGGAGTGAGGGACACCAGGAATGATGGACACTGGGAGTGAGGGACACTGGGAGTGAGGGAACTGGGAGTGAGGGACACTGGGTGTGAGGGACACTGGGTGTGAGGGACACCAAGGGACACCAGGAGTGAGGGACACGGGGAGTGAGGGAACTTGGAGTGAGGGACATTGTGAGTGAGGGACAGTGGGAGTGAGGGACACCAGGAATGAGGGACACTGGGAGTGAGGGACACCGGGACTGAGGGACACCAGGAGTGAGGTTACTGGGAGTGAGGGACATTGGGAGTGAGGGACACCGGGAGTGAGGGACACTGGGAGTGAGGAACACTGGGAGTGAGCGACACCGGGTGTCAGGGACACTGGGAGTGAGGGACACCAGGAGTGAGGGACATCGGGAGTGAAGGACACCAGGAGTGAGGGTACTGGGAGTGAAGGACACCGGGAATGAGGGACACCGGGAATGAGGGACACTGGGAGTGAGGAACACTGGGAGTGAGGGACACCGGAAATGAGAGACACCGGAAGTGAGGGTCACCGGATATGATGGACACCGGGAGTGAGGGAACAGGGAGTGAGGGACACCGGGCGTGAGGGACACCAGGAATGAGGGACACTGGGAGTGAGGGACACTGCGATTGAGGGACAGTGGGAGTGAGGGACAGTGGGAGTGAGGGACACTGGGAGTGAGGGGCACTGGGAGAGGGGGACGCCGGGAATGAGGGACACTGGGAATGAGGGAACTGGGAGTGAAGGACACTGGTAGTGAGGGACACTGGGAGTGAGGAACACCTGGAGTGAGGGACACTGGGTGTGAGGGACATCGTGAGTGAGAGACACCGGGAGTGGGGAACACTGGGAGTGGGGAACACTGGGCGTGAGGGACACCGGGAGTGAGGGACACCGATTGTGAGGGACACTGGGAATCAGGGACACCAGGAGTGAGGGACGCCAGGAGTGAGGGACACTGCTTGTGAGGGACACTGGGAGTGACAGACACCGTGAGTGGGGGACACCAGGAATGAGGGACACCAGGAGTGAGAGACACCGGGAGTGAGGAATACTGGGAGTGAGGGACATCGGGAGTGATGGACACTGGGAGTGAGGGACTCTGGGAGTGAGGGACACCAGGAGTGAGCGACTCTGGGAGTGAGGGAACTGGGAGTGAGTGACACTGGGAGTGAGGGACACCGGGAGTGAGGGAACAGGGAGTGAGGGACACCGGGCGTGAGGGACACCAGGAATGAGGGACACTGGGAGTGAGGGACACTGCGATTGAGGGACAGTGGGAGTGAGGGACACTGGGAGTGAGGGGCACTGGGAGAGGGGGACGCCGGGAATGAGGGACACTGGGAATGAGGGAACTGGGAGTGAAGGACACTGGTAGTGAGGGACACTGGGAGTGAGGAACACCTGGAGTGAGGGACAATGGGTGTGAGGGACATCGTGAGTGAGAGACACCGGGAGTGGGGAACACTGGGAGTGGGGAACACTGGGCATGAGGGACACCGGGAGTGAGGGACACCGATTGTGAGGGACACTGGGAGTCAGGGACACCAGGAGTGAGGGACGCCAGGAGTGAGGGACACTGCTTGTGAGGGACACTGGGAGTGACAGACACCGTGAGTGGGGGACACCAGGAATGAGGGACACCAGGAGTGAGAGACACCGGGAGTGAGGAATACTGGGAGTGAGGGACATCGGGAGTGATGGACACTGGGAGTGAGGGACTCTGGGAGTGAGGGACACCAGGAGTGAGCGACTCTGGGAGTGAGGGAACTGGGAGTGAGTGACACTGGGAGTGAGGGACACCGGGAGGGAGAGACACCGGGAGTGAGGGACACTGGGAGTGAGGGACACCAGGTGTGAGGGTAACTTGGAGTGAGGGACCATGGGAGTGAGGGACACCGCGAATGAGCGACACTGGGAGTGAGGGACACCAGGAGTAGGGGACAGTTGGAGTGAGGGACACCGGGAGTGAGGGACACCGGGAGTGAGGTACACTGGGAGTGAGGGACACCGGGAGTAAGGGACACCAGGCGTGAGGGACAGCGGGAATGAGGGACACAGGGAGTGAGGGACACTGGGATTGAAGGACACCGTAAATGAGTGACGACCGGGAATGAGGGACACTGGGAGTGAGGAACACTGGGAGTGAGGGACACCGGAAATGAGAGACACTGGGAGTGAGGGTCACCGGATATGATGTACACCGGGAGTGAAGGAATGGGGAGTGAGGGACACCGGGTGTGAGGGACACCGGGATTGGGGGACACTGGGAGTGAGGGACACTGCGATTGAGGGACAGTGGGAGTGAGGGACACTGGGAGTGAGGGGCACTGGGAGTGAGGGACACTGGGAATGAGGGAACTGGGAGTGAAGAACACTGGTAGTGAGGGACACTGGGAATGAGGGACACCGGGAGTGAGGGACACCGGGAGTGAGGGACACCGGGAGTGAGAGACACTGTGTGTGGGGAACACTGGGAGTGGGGAACACTGGGCGTGAGGGACACCGGGATTGAGGGACACCGGGAGTGAGGGACACTGGGTGTCAGGGACACTGGGAGTGAGGGACACCGGGAGTGAGGAACACTGCATGTGAGGGACACTGGGAGTGATGGACACCGTGAGTGGGGGACACTAGGAATGAGGGACACCAGGAGTGAGAGACACCGGGAGTGAGGAATACTGGGAGTGAGGGACCTCGGGAGTGATGGACACTGGGAGTGAGGGACACTGGGAGTGAGGGACACTGTGAGTGGGGGACACCAGGAATGAGGGACACCGGGAGTGAGAGACACCGGGGGTGAGGAATACTGGGAGTGAGGGACACCGGCAGTGAGTGACACTGGGAGTGAGGGACACCAGGAGTGAGGGACCCTGGGAGTGAGGGAACTGGGAGTGAGCGACACTGGGAGTGAGGGACACTGGGAGTGAGGGACACCGGGAGTGAGGGACACCGGGAGTGAGGGACACCGGGAGTGAGGGGCAGCGGGAGTGAGGGACACCGCGACTGAGGCACACCAGGAGTGAGGGACACTGGGAGTGAGGGAACTGGGAGTGAGGGACTCCGGGACTGAGGGACACCGGGCGTGACGGACACTGGGAGTGAGGGACACCGGGACTGAGGGTCCCTGGGATTGAGGGACACCAGGAGTGAGGGACACTGGGAGTGAGGGACACTGGGAGTGAGGGACACTGCGAGTGAGGGACGCTGGGTGTGAGGGACACTGGGAGTGAGGGACACCAGGAGTGAGGAAGACTGGGAGTGAGGGACTTACATAGTGAGGATCACTGGGTGTGAGGGGCAGCAGGAGTGAAGGAACTGGGAGTGAGCGCCAATGGGAGAGAGGGACACCGGGAGTGAGGACTACTGGGAGTGAGGGACATCGGGAGTGATGGACACCGGGAGTGAGGGACACTGGGAGTGAGGGACACTGGGAGAAAGGGACACTGGGAGAGAGGGACACCGGGAGTGAGGGACACCGGGAGTGAGGGACACCGGGTATGAGGGACACTTGGAGTGAGGGACCATGGGAGTGAGGAACACCGGGAGTGAGGTACACTTGGCATGAGGGACACCCGGAATGAGGGACACTTGGAGTGAGGGTCACCGGGAGTGAGAGACACCGGGAGTGAGAAACACTGGGAGTGAGGGAACTGGGCTTGAGGGACACTGTGAGTGAGGGACACCGGGCTTGAGGGACATCGGGAGTGAGGGACACTGTGAGTGAGGGACAGTGGGAGTGAGGGACACTGGGAGTGACAGACACTGGGAGTGACGGACACCGTGAGTGAGGGTCAGCGGCAGTGAGGGACATTGGGAGTGAGGGTAATGGGAGTGAAGGACACTGGGAGTGAGGGACACCGGGAGTGAGGGACATCGTGAGTGAGGGAACTGGGAGTGAGGGATACTGTGAGTGAAGGACACTGGGAGTGAGGGACACCGGGAGTGAGGGAACTGGGAGTGAGGCACACCGGGTGTGAGGGACACCGGGAATGAGGAACACTGGGAGTGAGGGAACTGGGCTTGAGGGACACTGGGAGTGAGGGACACCGAGGGACACCGGGAGTGAGGGACACCGGGAGTGAGGGACACTGGGAGTGAGGGACACAGGGAATGAGGAACACTGGGAGTGAGGGACACGGGGAGTGAGGGACACAGGGATTGAGGGACGCTGGGAATGAGGGACACTGGGAATGAGGGACACTGGGAGTGAGGGACAGTGGGAGTGAGAGATACCGGGAGTGAGGGACAATGTAAGTGAGGGACACCGGGAGTGAGGTTACTGGGAGTGAAGGACACTGGGAGTGAGGGACACCCAGAATGAGGGACACCGGGAGTGAGGAACACTGGGAGAGAGGGAACTGGGAGTGAAGAACACTGAGAGTGAGGGAACCGGGAGTGAGGGACACCGGGAGTGAGGGACACCGGGAGTGAGGGACTCTGGGAGTGAGGGACACCGGGAGTGAGGGACACTGGGAGTGAGGGACTCTGGGAGTGAGGGACACCGGGAGTGAGGGAATCTCGGAGTGAGGGAATTGGGAGTGAGGGACACTGGGAGTGAGGGAACTGGGAGTGAGGGACACTGGGTGTGAGGGACACTGAAGGACACCGGGAGTGAGGGATACAGGGAGTGAGGGAACTTGGAGTGAGGGACACTGTGAGTGAGGAATAGTGGGAGTGAGGGACACCAGGAAAGAGGGACACCGGGAGTAAGGGACACCAGGAGTGAAGGACACCAGGAGTGAGGTACTGGGAGTGAAGGACACTGGGAATGAGGGAACTGGGAGTGAGGGACACCGGGAGTGAAGGTCACTGGGAGTGAGGGACACTGGGAGAGAGGGACACTGGGAGTGAGAGATACCGGGAGTGAGGGACCCCGGGAGTGAGAGACACCAGGAGTGAGGGACACCGGGAGTGAGGGTCACCGGGTGTGAGGGACACTGGGAGCGAGTCACACCAGGAGTGAGGGACACTGGTTGTGAGAGAACTGGGAGTGAGGGACACCAGGAATGATGGACACTGGGAGTGAGGGACACTGGGAGTGAGGGAACTGGGAGTGAGAGACACTGGGTGTGAGGGACACCGAGGGACACCAGGTGTGATGGACACGGGGAGTGAGGGAACTTGGAGTGAGGGACACTTTGAGTGAGGGACAGTGGGAGTGAGGGTCACCAGGAATGAGGGACACTGGGAGTGAGGGACACCGGGACTGAGGGACACCAGGAGTGAGGTTACTGGGAGTGAGGGACACTTGGAGTGAGGGACACCGGGAGTGAGGGACACTGGGAGTGAGGGACATTGGGAGTGAGGGTCACCAGGATTCAGTGACACTGGGAGTGAGGGACACCAGGTGTGAGGGACATCGGGAGTGAAGGACACCAGGAGTGAGGGTACTGGGAGTGAAGGACACTGGGAGTGAGGGACACCGGGAGTGAGGGACTTCGGGAGTGAGGAAAACTGGGAGTGAGGGACACCGGGAGTGAGGGACACGGGGAGTAAGGGAACTTGGAATGAGGGACACCGGGAGTGAGAGACACCGTGAGTGAGGAATACTGGGAGTGAGGGACCTCGGGAGTGATGGACACTGGGAGTGAGGGAGACTGGGAGTGAGGGACACTGTGAGTGGGGGACACCAGGAATGAGGGACACCGGGAGTGAGAGACACCGGGAGTGAGGAATACTGGGAGTGAGGGACACCGGCAGTGAGTGACACTGGGAGTGAGGGACACCAGGAGTGAGGGACTCTGGGAGTGAGGGAACTGGGAGTGAGTGACACTGGGAGTGAGGGACACTGGGAGTGAGGGACACCGGGAGTGAGGGAACTGGAAGTGAGGGACACCAGGAGTGAGGGACACCAGGAGTGAGGGACACTGGGAGTGAGGGGCAGCGGGAGTGAGGGACACCGAGACTGAGGCACACCGGGAGTGAGGGACACTGGGAGTGAGGGAACTGGGAGTGAGGGACTCCGGGACTGAGGGACACCGGGCGTGAGGGACACTGGGAGTGAAGGACACCGGGACTGAGGGTCCCTGGGTTTGAGGGACACTGGGAGTGAGGGACACTGGGAGTGAGGGACACTGCGAGTGAGGGACACTGCGAGTGAGGGACACTGCGAGTGAGGGACGCTGGGTGTGAGGGACACTGGGAGTGAGGGACACCAGGAGTGAGGAAGACTGGGAGTGAGGGACTTTCATTGTGAGGATCGCTGGGAGTGAGGGGCAGCAGGAGTGAAGGAACTGGGAGTGAGCGCCAATGGGAGTGAGGGACACCGGGAGCGAGGAATACTGGGAGTGAGGGACATCGGGAGTGATGGACACCGGGAGTGAGGGACACTGGGAGTGAGGGACACCGGGAGAAAGGGACACTGGGAGAGAGGGACACCGGGAGTGAGAGTCACCGGGAGTGAGGGACACTTGGAGTGAGGGACACTGGGTATGAGGGAACCTTGCAGTGAGGGACCATGGGAGTGAGGGACACCGGGAGTGAGGTACACTGGGAGTGAGGGACACCGGGAGTAAGGGACACTTGGCGTGAGGGACACCCGGAATGAGGGACACTTGGTGTGAGGGTCACCGGGAGTGAGAGACACCGGGAGTGAGAAACACTGGGAGTGAGGGAACTGGGCTTGAGGGACACTGTGAGTGAGGGAACCGGGAGTGAGGGACACCGGGAGTGAGGGACTCTGGGAGTGAGGGACACCGGGAGTGAGGGACACCGGGAGTGAGGGACACCGGGACTGAGGGTCCCTGGGATTGAGGGACACCAGGAGTGAGGGACACTGGGAGTGAGGGACACTGGGAGTGAGGGACACTGCGAGTGAGGGACGCTGGGTGTGAGGGACACTGGGAGTGAGGGACACCAGGAGTGAGGAAGACTGGGAGTGAGGGACTTACATAGTGAGGATCACTGGGTGTGAGGGGCAGCAGGAGTGAAGGAACTGGGAGTGAGCGCCAATGGGAGAGAGGGACACCGGGAGTGAGGACTACTGGGAGTGAGGGACATCGGGAGTGATGGACACCGGGAGTGAGGGACACTGGGAGTGAGGGACACTGGGAGAAAGGGACACTGGGAGAGAGGGACACCGGGAGTGAGGGACACCGGGAGTGAGGGACACCGGGTATGAGGGACACTTGGAGTGAGGGACCATGGGAGTGAGGAACACCGGGAGTGAGGTACACTTGGCATGAGGGACACCCGGAATGAGGGACACTTGGAGTGAGGGTCACCGGGAGTGAGAGACACCGGGAGTGAGAAACACTGGGAGTGAGGGAACTGGGCTTGAGGGACACTGTGAGTGAGGGACACCGGGCTTGAGGGACATCGGGAGTGAGGGACACTGTGAGTGAGGGACAGTGGGAGTGAGGGACACTGGGAGTGACAGACACTGGGAGTGACGGACACCGTGAGTGAGGGTCAGCGGCAGTGAGGGACATTGGGAGTGAGGGTAATGGGAGTGAAGGACACTGGGAGTGAGGGACACCGGGAGTGAGGGACATCGTGAGTGAGGGAACTGGGAGTGAGGGATACTGTGAGTGAAGGACACTGGGAGTGAGGGACACCGGGAGTGAGGGAACTGGGAGTGAGGCACACCGGGTGTGAGGGACACCGGGAATGAGGAACACTGGGAGTGAGGGAACTGGGCTTGAGGGACACTGGGAGTGAGGGACACCGAGGGACACCGGGAGTGAGGGACACCGGGAGTGAGGGACACTGGGAGTGAGGGACACAGGGAATGAGGAACACTGGGAGTGAGGGACACGGGGAGTGAGGGACACAGGGATTGAGGGACGCTGGGAATGAGGGACACTGGGAATGAGGGACACTGGGAGTGAGGGACAGTGGGAGTGAGAGATACCGGGAGTGAGGGACAATGTAAGTGAGGGACACCGGGAGTGAGGTTACTGGGAGTGAAGGACACTGGGAGTGAGGGACACCCAGAATGAGGGACACCGGGAGTGAGGAACACTGGGAGAGAGGGAACTGGGAGTGAAGAACACTGAGAGTGAGGGAACCGGGAGTGAGGGACACCGGGAGTGAGGGACACCGGGAGTGAGGGACTCTGGGAGTGAGGGACACCGGGAGTGAGGGACACTG
Organism: Somniosus microcephalus; assembly: GCF_052327205.1. Lineage (NCBI taxonomy): Eukaryota > Metazoa > Chordata > Chondrichthyes > Squaliformes > Somniosidae > Somniosus > Somniosus microcephalus. Next base: position 32,379,774 of record NW_028225179.1, on the reverse strand, counting down.
GGAGTGAGGGACTCTGGGAGTGAGGGACACCGGGAGTGAGGGAATCTCGGAGTGAGGGAATTGGGAGTGAGGGACACTGGGAGTGAGGGAACTGGGAGTGAGGGACACTGGGTGTGAGGGACACTGAAGGACACCGGGAGTGAGGGATACAGGGAGTGAGGGAACTTGGAGTGAGGGACACTGTGAGTGAGGAATAGTGGGAGTGAGGGACACCAGGAAAGAGGGACACCGGGAGTAAGGGACACCAGGAGTGAAGGACACCAGGAGTGAGGTACTGGGAGTGAAGGACACTGGGAATGAGGGAACTGGGAGTGAGGGACACCGGGAGTGAAGGTCACTGGGAGTGAGGGACACTGGGAGAGAGGGACACTGGGAGTGAGAGATACCGGGAGTGAGGGACCCCGGGAGTGAGAGACACCAGGAGTGAGGGACACCGGGAGTGAGGGACACCGGGTGTGAGGGACACTGGGAGCGAGTCACACCAGGAGTGAGGGACACTGGGTGTGAGAGAACTGGGAGTGAGGGACACCAGGAATGATGGACACTGGGAGTGAGGGACACTGGGAGTGAGGGAACTGGGAGTGAGAGACACTGGGTGTGAGGGACACCGAGGGACACCAGGTGTGATGGACACGGGGAGTGAGGGAACTTGGAGTGAGGGACACTTTGAGTGAGGGACAGTGGGAGTGAGGGTCACCAGGAATGAGGGACACTGGGAGTGAGGGACACCGGGACTGAGGGACACCAGGAGTGAGGTTACTGGGAGTGAGGGACACTTGGAGTGAGGGACACCGGGAGTGAGGGACACTGGGTGTGAGGGACATTGGGAGTGAGGGTCACCAGGATTCAGTGACACTGGGAGTGAGGGACACCAGGTGTGAGGGACATCGGGAGTGAAGGACACCAGGAGTGAGGGTACTGGGAGTGAAGGACACTGGGAGTGAGGGACACCGGGAGTGAGGGACTTCGGGAGTGAGGAAAACTGGGAGTGAGGGACACCGGGAGTGAGGGACACGGGGAGTAAGGGAACTTGGAATGAGGGACACCGGGAGTGAGAGACACCGTGAGTGAGGAATACTGGGAGTGAGGGACCTCGGGAGTGATGGACACTGGGAGTGAGGGAGACTGGGAGTGAGGGACACTGTGAGTGGGGGACACCAGGAATGAGGGACACCGGGAGTGAGAGACACCGGGAGTGAGGAATACTGGGAGTGAGGGACACCGGCAGTGAGTGACACTGGGAGTGAGGGACACCAGGAGTGAGGGACTCTGGGAGTGAGGGAACTGGGAGTGAGTGACACTGGGAGTGAGGGACACTGGGAGTGAGGGACACCGGGAGTGAGGGAACTGGAAGTGAGGGACACCAGGAGTGAGGGACACCAGGAGTGAGGGACACTGGGAGTGAGGGGCAGCGGGAGTGAGGGACACCGAGACTGAGGCACACCGGGAGTGAGGGACACTGGGAGTGAGGGAACTGGGAGTGAGGGACTCCGGGACTGAGGGACACCGGGCGTGAGGGACACTGGGAGTGAAGGACACCGGGACTGAGGGTCCCTGGGTTTGAGGGACACTGGGAGTGAGGGACACTGGGAGTGAGGGACACTGCGAGTGAGGGACACTGCGAGTGAGGGACACTGCGAGTGAGGGACGCTGGGTGTGAGGGACACTGGGAGTGAGGGACACCAGGAGTGAGGAAGACTGGGAGTGAGGGACTTTCATTGTGAGGATCGCTGGGAGTGAGGGGCAGCAGGAGTGAAGGAACTGGGAGTGAGCGCCAATGGGAGTGAGGGACACCGGGAGCGAGGAATACTGGGAGTGAGGGACATCGGGAGTGATGGACACCGGGAGTGAGGGACACTGGGAGTGAGGGACACCGGGAGAAAGGGACACTGGGAGAGAGGGACACCGGGAGTGAGAGTCACCGGGAGTGAGGGACACTTGGAGTGAGGGACACTGGGTATGAGGGAACCTTGCAGTGAGGGACCATGGGAGTGAGGGACACCGGGAGTGAGGTACACTGGGAGTGAGGGACACCGGGAGTAAGGGACACTTGGCGTGAGGGACACCCGGAATGAGGGACACTTGGTGTGAGGGTCACCGGGAGTGAGAGACACCGGGAGTGAGAAACACTGGGAGTGAGGGAACTGGGCTTGAGGGACACTGTGAGTGAGGGAACCGGGAGTGAGGGACACCGGGAGTGAGGGACTCTGGGAGTGAGGGACACCGGGAGTGAGGGACACCGGGAGTGAGGGACACCGGGAGTGAGGGACTCTGGGAGTGAGGGACACCGGGAGTGAGGGAATCTCGGAGTTAGGGAACTGGGAGTGAGGGACACTGGGAGTGAGGGAACTGGGAGTGAGGGAAACTGGGTGTGAGGGACACCGAGGGACACCGTGAGTGAGGGATACGGGGAGTGAGGGAACTTGGAGTGAGGGACACTGTGAGTGAGGGATAGTGGGAGTGAGGGACACCAGAAATGAGGGACACCAGGAGTAAGGGACACCAGGAGTGAAGGACACCAGGAGTGAGGGTACTGGGAGTGAAGGACACTGGGAGTGAGGGACACCGGGAGTGAGGGACACTGGGAGTGAGGGAATTGGGAATGAGGGACACCGGGAGTGAGGGTCACTGGGAGTGAGGGACACCAGGAGAGAGGGACACTGGGAGTGAGAGACACCGGGAGTGAGGGACCCCGGGAGTGAGAGACACCAGGAGTGAGGGACACCGGGAGTGAGGGACACCGGGTGTGAGGGACACTGGGAGCGAGGCACACCGGGAGTGAGGGACACTGGGTGTGGGGGAACTGGGAGTGAGGGACACCAGGAATGATGGACACTGGGAGCGAGGGACACTGGGAGTGAGGGAATTGGGAGTGAGGGACACTGGGTGTGAGGGACACCGAGGGACACCAGGAGTGAGGGACATGGGGAGTGAGGGAACTTGGAGTGAGGGACACTGTGAGTGAGGGACAGTGGGGGTGAGGGTCACCAGGAATGAGGGACACTGGGAGTGAGGGACACGGACACCAGGAGTGATAGACACCAGGTGTAAGGGACACTGGGATTGAGGGACACTTGGAGTGAGGGACACTGGGAGCGAGGGACACCGGGAATGTGGGACACTGGGAGTGAGGAACACTGGGAATGAGGGACACCGGGAATGAGGGACACCGGGAGTGAGGGACACCGGGAGTGAGGAACACTGGGAGTGGTGTCACCGAGAGTGAGGTGCACCATGAGTGAGGGACACTGGGAGTGAGGGACACCGGGAGTGATAGACACCAGGTGTAAGGGACATTGGGATTGAGGGACACTTGGAGTGAGGGACACTGGGAGTGAGGGACACTGGGAGTGACGGACACTGGGAGTGAGGGACACTGGGAGTGAGGGACACTGGGAGCGAGGGACACCGGGAGTGAGGGAACTGGGAGTGAGCGACAATGGGAGTGAGGATCACCGGGAGTGAGGGAACTGGCAGTGAGCGACAATGGGAGTGAGGGACACCGGGAGTGAGGGACACCGGGAGTGAGGAACACTGGGAGTGGTGTCACCGAGAGTGAGGTACACCGTGACTGAGGGACACCGGGAGTGAAGGACACCAGGAGTGATAGACACCAGGTGTAAGGGACACTGGGATTGAGGGACACTTGGAGTGAGGGACACTGGGAGTGAGGGACACCGGGAGTGAGGGACACCGGGAATGTGGGACACTGGGAGTGAGGAACACTGGGAATGAGGGACACCGGGAATGAGGGACACCGGGAGTGAGGGACACCGGGAGTGAGGAACACTGGGAGTGGTGTCACCGAGAGTGAGGTGCACCGTGTGTGAGGGACACTGGGAGTGAGGGACACCAGGAGTGATAGACACCAGGTGTAAGGGACACTGGGATTGAGGGACACTTGGAGTGAGGGACACTGGGAGTGAGGGACACCGGGAGTGAGGGACACCGGGAATGTGGGACACTGGGAGTGAGGAACACTGGGAATGAGGGACACCGGGAATGAGGGACACCGGGAGTGAGGGACACCGGGAGTGAGGAACACTGGGAGTGGTGTCACCGAGAGTGAGGTGCACCGTGAGTGAGGGACACTGGGAGTGAGGGACACCAGGAGTGATAGACACCAGGTGTAAGGGACACTGGGATTGAGGGACACTTGAAGTGAGGGACACTGGGAGTGAGGGACACCGGGAATGAGGGACACCGGGAGTGAGGCGCAATAGGATTGGTGTCACCGAGAGTGAGGTACACCGTGAGTGAGGGACACTGGGAGTGAGGGACACCAGTAGTGATAGACACCAGGTGTAAGGGACACAGGGATTGAGGGACACTTGGAGTGAGGGACACTGGGAGTGAGGGACACTGGGAGTGAGGGAGACTGGGAGTGAGGGAGACTGGGAGTGAGGGACACCGGGAGTGAGGGAACTGGGAGTGAGCGACAATGGGAGTGAGGGACACCGGGGGTGAGGGACACTTGGAGTGAGGGACAATGGGAGTGAGGGACACCAGGAGTGAGGGACACCGGGAGTGAGGAACACTGGGAGTCGTGTCACCGAGAGTGAGGTACACCGTGAGTGAGGGACACTGGGAGTGAGGGACACCAGGAGTGATGGACACCAGGTGTAAGGGACATTGGGAGTGAGGGACACCGGGAGTGAGGGAACTGGGAATGAGGCACACTTGGAGTGAAGGACACTGCGAGTGAGGGACACCGGGAATGAGGGACACCGGGAGTGAGGAACAATGGGAGTGAGAGACACCGGGAGTGAGGGACACCGGGAGTGAGGAACACTGGGAGTGGGGAACACTGGGAGTGGGGATCACTGGGAGTGAGAGACACCGGGAGTGAGGGAACAGGGCTTGAGGGACACTGGGCTTAAGGGACACTGGGATTGAGGGACACCGGGGGTGAGGGACACCGGGAGTGAGAGACACTGCGAGTGAGGGACACTGGGAGTGAGGGTACTGGGAGTGAAGGACACTGGGAGTGAGGGACACCGGGAGTGAGGGTCACCGGGAGTGAGGGAGCTGGGAGTGAGGGACACTGGGAGTGAGGGACACCGGGAATGAGGAACACTGGGAGTGAGGAAACTGGGCTTGAAGGACACCAGGAGTGAGGAACACCGGGAGTGAGGGACACTGGGAGTGAGGGACATCGAGGGACACTGCGAGTGAGGGACACCAGGAGTGAGGGTCACCGGCAGTGAGGGACACCGGGAGTGAGGGACACCGGGAGTGATGGACACCGGGAGTGAGGGACACTGTGAGTGAGGGACACTGTGAGTGAGGGACACTGGGAATGAGGGAATCTGGGAGTGAGGGACACTGGGAGTGAGGGACACTGGGAGTGAGGGACACTGGGAATGAGGGACACTGGGAGTGAGGGACACTGGGTGTGAGGGACACTTGGAGTGAGGGACACTGGGAGTGAGGGACACCGGGAGTGAGGGACACCGGGAGTGAGGGACACCGGGAGTGAGGGAACTGGAAGTGAGGGACACCGGGAGTGAGGGACACCAGGAGTGAGGGACACCAGGAGTGAGGGACACTGGGAGTGAGGGGCAGCGGGAGTGAGGGACACCGGGACTGAGGCACACCGGGAGTGAGGGACACTGGGAGTGAGGGAACTGGGAGTGAGGGACTCCGGGACTGAGGGACACCGGGCGTGAGGGACACTGGGAGTGAAGGACACCGGGACTGAGGGTCCCTGGGTTTGAGGGACACCGGGAGTGAGGGACACTGGGAGTGAGGGACACTGCGAGTGAGGGACACTGCGAGTGAGGGACACTGCGAGTGAGGGACGCTGGGTGTGAGGGACACTGGGAGTGAGGGACACCAGGAGTGAGGAAGACTGGGAGTGAGGGACTTTCATAGTGAGGATCACTGGGAGTGAGGGGCAGCAGGAGTGAAGGACCTGGGAGTGAGCGCCAATGGGAGTGAGGGACACCGGGAGCGAGGAATACTGGGAGTGAGGGACATCGGGAGTGATGGACACCGGGAGTGAGGGACACTGGGAGTGAGGGACACAGGGAGAAAGGGATACTGGGAGAGAGGGACACCGGGAGTGAGAGACACCGGGAGTGAGGGACACTTGGAGTGAGGGACACTGGGTATGAGGGAACCTTGGAGTGAGGGACCATGGGAGTGAGGGACACCGGGAGTGAGGTACACTGGGAGTGAGGGACACCGGGAGTAAGGGACACTTGGCGTGAGGGACACCCGGAATGAGGGACACTTGGTGTGAGGGTCACCGGGAGTGAGAGACACCGGGAGTGAGAAACACTGGGAGTGAGGGAACTGGGCTTGAGGGACACTGTGAGTGAGGGACACCGGGAGTGAGGGACAGTGGGAGTGAGGGACACTGGGAGTGAGGGACACAGGGAGTGAGGGACACCGTGCGTGACGGACACCGGGATTGAGGGACACCGGGAATGAGGGACACTGTGAGAGAGGGACAGTGGGAGTGAGGGACACTGGGAGTGACAGACACTGGGAGTGACGGACACCGTGAGTGAGGGTCAGCGGCAGTGAGGGACACCGGGAGTGAGGGACATCGGGAGTGAGGGAACTGGGAGTGAGGGATACTGTGAGTGAAGGACACTGGGAGTGAGGGACACCGGGAGTGAGGGAACTGGGAGTGAAGCACACCGGGTGTGAGGGACACCGGGAATGAGGAACACTTGGAGTGAGGGAACTGGGCTTGAGGGACACTGGGAGTGAGGGACACCGAGGGACACCGGGAGTGAGGGACACTGGGAGTGAGGGACACAGGGAGTGAGGGACACAGGGAATGAGGAACACTGGGAGTGAGGGACACGGGGAGTGAGGGACACAGGGATTGAGGGATGCTGGGAATGAGGGACACTGGGAATGAGGGACACTGGGAGTGAGGGACAGTGTAAGTGAGGGACACCGGGAGGGAGGTTACTGGGAGTGAAGGACACTGGGAGTGAGGGACACCCGGAATGAGGGACACCGGGCGTGAGGAACACTGGGAGAGAGGTAACTGGGAGTGAAGAACACTGAGAGTGAGGGAACCGGGAGTGAGGGACACCGGGAGTGAGGGACTCCGGGAGTGAGGGACACCGGGAGTGAGGGACACCGGGAGTGAGGGACTCTGGGAGTGAGGGACACCGGGAGTGAGGGAATCTCGGAGTTAGGGAACTGGGAGTGAGGGACACTGGGAGTGAGGGAACTGGGAGTGAGGGAAACTGGGTGTGAGGGACACCGAGGGACACCGGGAGTGAGGGATACGGGGAGTGAGGGAACTTGGAGTGAGGGACACTGTGAGTGAGGGATAGTGGGAGTGAGGGACACCAGAAATGAGGGACACCAGGAGAAAGAGACACCAGGAGTGAAGGACACCAGGAGTGAGGGTACTGGGAGTGAAGGACACTGGGAGTGAGGGACACCGGGAGTGAGGGACACTGGGAGTGAGGGAACTGGGAGTGAGGGACACCGGGAGTGAGGGTCACTGGGAGTGAGGGACACCAGGAGAGAGGGACACTGGGAGTGAGAGACACCAGGAGTGAGGGACACCGGGAGTGAGAGACACCAGGAATGAGGGACACCGGGAGTGAGGGACACCGGGTGTGAGGGACACTGGGAGCGAGGCACACCGGGAGTGAGGGACACTGGGTGTGGGGGAACTGGGAGTGAGGGACACCAGGAATGATGGACACTGGGAGCGAGGGACACTGGGAGTGAGGGAACTGGGAGTGAGGGACACTGGGTGTGAGGGACACCGAGGGACACCAGGAGTGAGGGACATGGGGAGTGAGGAAACTTGGAGCGAGGGACACTGTGAGTGAGGGACAGTGGGGGTGAGGGTCACCAGGAATGAGGGACACTGGGAGTGAGGGACACGGACACCAGGAGTGATAGACACCAGGTGTAAGGGACACTGGGATTGAGGGACACTTGGAGTGAGGGACACTGGGAGCGAGGGACACCGGGAATGTGAGACACTGGGAGTGAGGAACACTGGGAATGAGGGACACCGGGAATGAGGTACACCGGGAGTGAGGGACACCGGGAGTGAGGAACACTGGGAGTGGTGTCACCGAGAGTGAGGTGCACCATGAGTGAGGGACACTGGGAGTGAGGGACACCGGGAGTGATAGACACCAGTTGTAAGGGACATTGGGATTGAGGGACACTTGGAGTGAGGGACACTGGGAGTGAGGGACACTGGGAGTGACGGACACTGGGAGTGAGGGACACTGGGAGTGAGGGACACTGGGAGCGAGGGACACCGGGAGTGAGGGAACTGGGAGTGAGCGACAATGGGAGTGAGGATCACCGGGAGTGAGGGACACTTGGCATGAGGGACAATGGGAGTGAGGAACACCGGGAGTGAGGGAACTGGGAGTGAGCGACAATGGGAGTGAGGGACACCGGGAGTGAGGGACACCGGGAGTGAGGAACACTGGGAGTGGTGTCACCGAGAGTGAGGTACACCGTGACTGAGGGACACCGGGAGTGAAGGACACCAGGAGTGATAGACACCAGGTGTAAGGGACACTGGGATTGAGGGACACTTGGAGTGAGGGACACTGGGAGTGAGGGACACCGGGAGTGAGGGACACCGGGAATGTGGGACACTGGGAGTGAGGAACACTGGGAATGAGGGACACCGGGAATGAGGGACACCGGGAGTGAGGGACACCGGGAGTGAGGAACACTGGGAGTGGTGTCACCGAGAGTGAGGTGCACCGTGAGTGAGGGACACTGGGAGTGAGGGACACCAGGAGTGATAGACACCAGGTGTAAGGGACACTGGGATTGAGGGACACTTGGAGTGAGGGACACTGGGAGTGAGGGACACCGGGAATGAGGGACACCGGGAGTGAGGCGCAATAGGATTGGTGTCACCGAGAGTGAGGTACACCGTGAGTGAGGGACACTGGGAGTGAGGGACACCAGTAGTGATAGACACCAGGTGTAAGGGACACAGGGATTGAGGGACACTTGGAGTGAGGGACACTGGGAGTGAGGGACACTGGGAGTGAGGGAGACTGGGAGTGAGGGAGACTGGGAGTGAGGGACACCGGGAGTGAGGGAACTGGGAGTGAGCGACAATGGAAGTGAGGGACACCGGGGGTGAGGGACACTTGGAGTGAGGGACAATGGGAGTGAGGGACACCGGGAGTGAGGGAACTGGGAGTGAGCGACAATGGGAGTGAGGGACACCAGGAGTGAGGGACACCGGGAGTGAGGAACACTGGGAGTCGTGTCACCGAGAGTGAGGTACACCGTGAGTGAGGGACACTGGGAGTGAGGGACACCAGGAGTGATGGACACCAGGTGTAAGGGACATTGGGAGTGAGGGACACCGGGAGTGAGGGAACTGGGAATGAGGCAAACTTGGAGTGAAGGACACTGCGAGTGAGGGACACTGCGAGTGAGAGACACCGGGAGTGAGGGACACCGGGACTGAGGAACACTGGGAGTGGGGAACACTGGGAGTGGGGATCACTGGGAGTGAGAGACACCGGGAGTGAGGGAACAGGGCTTGAGGGACACTGGGCTTAAGGGACACTGGGATTGAGGGACACCGGGGGTGAGGGACACCGGGTGTGAGAGACACTGCGTGTGAGGGACACTGGGAGTGAGGGTACTGGGAGTGAAGGACACTGGGAGTGAGGGACACCGGGAGTGAGGGTCACCGGGAGTGAGGGAGCTGGGAGTGAGGGACACTGGGAGTGAGGGACACCGGGAATGAGGAACACTGGGAGTGAGGAAACTGGGCTTGAAGGACACCAGGAGTGAGGAACACCGGGAGTGAGGGACACTGGGAGTGAGGGACATCGAGGGACACTGTGAGTGAGGGACACGGGGAGTGAGGGAACTGGGAGTGAGGGACACCAGGAATGAGGGACACCAGGAGTCAGAGACACCGGGAGTGAGAGACACCGGGAGTGAGGGTCACCGGCAGTGAGGGACACCGGGAGTGAGGGACACCGGGAGTGATGGACACCGGGAGTGAGGGACACTGTGAGTGAGGGACACTGTGAGTGAGGGAATCTGGGAGTGAGGGACACTGGGAGTGAGGGACACTGGGAATGAGGGACACTGGGAGTGAGGGACACTGGGAGTGAGGGACACTGGGAGTGAGGGACACCGGCAGTGAGGGACACTGGGAGTGAGGGACACCGGGAGTGAGGGACACCGGGAGTGATGGACACTGGGAGTGAGGGACACTGGGAGTGAGGGACACTGTGAGTGAGGGACACTGGGAATGAGGGACACTGGGAGTGAGGAACACTGGGAGTGAGGGACACCGGGAGTGAGTGTACTGGGAGTGAGGGACACTGGGAGTGAGGGACACCAGGAATGAGGGTACTGGGAGTGAGGGACACCGAGAGTGAGGGACACTGGGAGTGAGGGACACTGGGAGTGAGGGACACTGAGAGTGAGGGAATCTGGGAGTGAGGGAACTGGGAGTGTGGAACACTGGGAGTGGGGAACGCTGGGAGTGAGGAACACTGGGAATGAGGGACACCGGGAGTGAGGGTCACCGGCAGTGAGGCACACCGGGAGTGAGGGACACCGGCAGTGAGGGACACTGGGAGTGAGGGACACTGGGAGTGAGGGACACTGGGAATGAGGGACACTGGGAATGAGGGACACTGGGAGTGAGGGACACTGGGAGTGAGGGACACTGGGAGTGAGGGACACTGGGAATGAGGGACACTGGGAGTGAGGGACACCGGGAGTGAGAGACACTGGGAGTGAGGGACACTGGGAATGAGGGACACTGGGAATGAGGGACACTGGGAGTGAGGGACACTGGGAGTGGGGATCACTGGGAGTGAGAGACACCGGGAGTGAGGGAACAGGGCTTGAGGGACACTGGGCTTGAGGGACACTGGGATTGAGGGACACCGGGGGTGCGGGACACCGGGAGTGAGAGACACTGCGAGTGAGGGACACTGGGAGTGAGGGTACTGGGAGTGAAGGACACTGGGAGTGAGGGACACCGGGAGTGAGGGTCACCGGGAGTGAGGGAGCTGGGAGTGAGGGACACTGGGAGTGAGGGACACCAGGAATGAGGAACACTGGGAGTGAGGGAACTGGACTTGAAGGACACCAGGAGTGAGGGACACCGGGAGTGAGGGACACTGGGAGTGAGGGACATCGAGGGACACTGCGAGTGAGGGACACGGGGAGTGAGGGAACTGGGAGTGAGGGACACCAGGAATGAGGGACACCAGGAATGAGGGACACCAGGAGTCAGAGACACCGGGAGTGAGAGACACCGGCAGTGAGGGTCACCGGCAGTGAGGCACACCGGGAGTGAGGGACACCGGGAGTGATGGACACCGGGAGTGAGGGACACTGTGAGTGAGGGACACTGTGAGTGAGGGACACTGGGAATGAGGGAATCTGGGAGTGAGGGACACTGGGAGTGAGGGACACTGGGTGTGAGGGACACCGAGGGACACCGGGAGTGAGGGAACTTGGATTGAGGCACACTTGGAGTGAAGGACGCTGCGAGTGAGGGACACCGGGAATGAGGGACACCGGGAGTGAGGAACAATGGGAGTGAGAGACACCGGGAGTGAGGGACACCGGGAGTGAGGAACACTGTGAGTGGGGAACACTGGGAGTGGGGATCACTGGGAGTGAGAGACACCGGGAGTGAGGGAACAGGGCTTGAGGGACACTGGGCTTGAGGGACACTGGGATTGAGGGACACCGGGGGTGCGGGACACCGGGAGTGAGAGACACTGCGAGTGAGGGACACTGGGAGTGAGGGTACTGGGAGTGAAGGACACTGGGAGTGAGGGACACTGGGAGTGAGGGTCACCGGGAGTGAGGGAGCTGGGAGTGAGGGACACTGGGAGTGAGGGACACCAGGAATGAGGAACACTGGGAGTGAGGGAACTGGACTTGAAGGACACCAGGAGTGAGGGACACCGGGAGTGAGGGACACTGGGAGTGAGGGACATCGAGGGACACTGCGAGTGAGGGACACGGGGAGTGAGGGAACTGGGAGTGAGGGACACCAGGAATGAGGGACACCAGGAATGAGGGACACCAGGAATGAGGGACACCAGGAGTCAGAGACACCGGGAGTGAGAGACACCGGGAGTGAGGGTCACCGGCAGTGAGGCACACCGGGAGTGAGGGACACCGGGAGTGATGGACACCGGGAGTGAGGGACACTGTGAGTGAGGGACACTGGGAATGAGGGAATCTGGGAGTGAGGGACACTGGGAGTGAGGGACACTGGGAGTGAGGGACACTGGGAGTGAGGGACACTGGGAATGAGGGACACTGGGAATGAGGGACACTGGGAGTGAGGGACACTTGGAGTGAGGGACACTGTGAGTGAGGGACACCAGGAGTGAGGGACACCAGGAGTGAGGGACACTGGGAGTGAGGGACACCGGGAGTGAGGGACACCGGGAGTGATGGACACTGGGAGTGATAGACACCGGGAGTGAGGGACACTGGGAGTGAGGGACACTGTGAGTGAGGGACACTGTGAGTGAGGGACACTCTGAGTGAGGGACACTGGGAATGAGGGACACTGGGAGTGAGGAACACTGGGAGTGAGGGACACCGGGAGTGAGGGTACTGGGAGTGAGGGACACTGGGAGTGAGGGACACCAGGAATGAGGGTACTGGGAGTGAGGGACACCAAGAGTGAGGGACACTGGGAGTGAGGGACACTGAGAGTGAGGGAATCTGGGAGTGAGGGAACTGGGAGTGTGGAACACTGGGAGTGGGGAACGCTGGGAGTGAGGAACACTGGGAATGAGGGACACCGGGAGTGAGGGTCACCGGCAGTGAGGCACACCGGGAGTGAGGGACACCGGGAGTGAGGGACACTGGGAGTGAGGGACACTGGGAGTGAGGGACACTGGGAATGAGGGACACTGGGAATGAGGGACACTGGGAATGAGGGACACTGGGAGTGAGGGACACTGGGAGTGAGGGACATTGGGAGTGAGGGACACTGGGAATGAGGGACACTGGGAGTGAGGGACACCGGGAGTGAGAGACACTTGGAGTGAGGGACACTGGGAGTGAGGAACACTGGGAGTGAGGGACACTGGGAATGAGGGACACTGGGAGTGAGGGACACTGGGAGTGAGGGACACTGGGAATGAGGGACACTGGGACTGAGGGATACTGGGAGTGAGGGACACTGGGAGTGAGAGACACTTGGAGTGAGGGACACCGGGAGTGAGGGTACTGGGAGTGAGGGACACTGGGAGTGAGGGACACCAGGAATGAGGGTACTGGGAGTGAGGGACACCGAGAGTGAGGGACACTGGGAGTGAGGGACACTGGGAGTGAGGGACACTGGGAGTGAGGGAATCTGGGAGTGAGGGAACTGGGAGTGAGGGACACTGGGTGTGAGGGACACCGAGCGACACCGTGAGTGAGGGAACTTGGATTGAGGGACACTGTGAGTGAGGGACAGTGGGAGTGAGGGACACCAGGAATGAGGGACACCGGGAGTGAGAGTCACCGGGAGTGAGAGACACCTGGGCCTAGAAATTCAGTTGTTTGCGCCAGCCGTTAGCGCCAGAAAAGGGTATATTTCCGGCGCTAGCCACTTAGCACCCGGGCGCCGCCGGATCTGCACCTACGCCGAAATTCAGTTGGGATTTAGCGCCGGCGCAAAGTGTTAGCGCCCGCTCAGCTGCGCGCGCATCTTATGACGTCATTTGGGTGTGCAACGCCGTTTGTGCGCCCCAAACCGGAAATTCAGTGGCGCCCGCCCAATGTGGGCGTGGCGCTGTTAAGAACTGTGAAGTGGAACTCAACAGAGGCCCTGTGGGATTCGGGGAGCGCTAATTAAAGGGCACATCCACTCACCCATAAAGGCCAGCCATTTCGCTGCAATGACTTTACTGCTTTGGATTTCTGGACAGAGAGCAAGGCACAGAGATTTCTGATTTCGGACAACATAGGAGAGGTATTTTTGGCTTCTAGCCAGTGCTTTGACATTTGCATCCTTGTGATTTGGCTGTTTGGAACTTTATAATGGGGGCTGTATGGGGTTCCAGCCCTCAGTTGCAGCATTTTGTGCGAAGGGCTCGCAGACGCTGTGACAGAGGGCCAGCCATGCCTAGACGCAGAGGGGCCATCAGGCGTCGCCAACGTAGGCCTTACCCAGTCAGGCAATACCGGGAGCAGGTCTCATATCTCACCATGACTGCGGCGCATTGTGTTAAGAGGCTGCGCTTCAGGAGGGAGGTGGTTGCAGAGATCTGCCAGCTGCTTCACGCAGATTTGCGGCCACAGCTCATGTGCAGGACATCTCTCTCGGTGGAAGTGAAGGTCACGGTGGCTCTCAGCTTTTATGCAAGCGGCTCGTTCCAAGCCGCTGCTGCGGACATAGCGAACATCTCCCAGTTCGCCGCGCATCGCTGCATCCGGCAGGTCACCGATGCACTTTACGCGAGGAGACACCAATTCATCTCCTTCCCCATGACCCAACACAAGCAGGAGCAGCGTGCAGTCGGATTTGGCAGGATCGCGGGCTTCCCCATGGTGCAGGGCGCCATTGACTGCACGCATGTGGCTATGCGGGCACCTATCCACAATGCCGAGCATTACCGCAACCGCAAGGGCTACCATTCCCTAAATGTGCAGCTGGTGTGTGACCACAGGCAGCGCATCCTAGCTGTCAATGCCCGCTTCCCAGGAAGCAGCCACGATGCATTTATCCTGCGCCAGACTACTGTGGCTGACATGTTCGAGGCACAGCCTCCACCAAGGGGATGGCTTATCGGGGACAAGGGCTACCCTTTGTGTACATGGCTCATGACCCCGCTCCGCGCGCCCACGACCCCAGCGGAGGTGGCATACAACGAAAGCCATCAAGCCACAAGGAACCTAATAGAGCAAACGATAGGCGTCCTCAAGCAACGGTTCCGCTGCCTGGATCGTTCCGGAGGAGCTCTTCAGTATTCGCCGGATAGAGTCTCCCAGTTCGTCGTCGTGTGCTGCATGCTCCACAACCTGGCGATCCGCAGGACTCAGGCACTGCCACCTGACATTGCCCCACCACCTCAAGAGGATGAGCTGGAGGACCATGAGGAGGAGGAGGAGGAGGAGCAGCCTAGGAGGGAGCGACAAGGTCCAAGGGCCGTCCGCTGGTGGCTTATTGCTCGACACTTCTAGGCCCCCTGTCAGGGAATGGCCTGGGCCAATGAACGCAGCTGAAGGCAGCCGCTCCGCAAGCCCTCAGCCGCTTAACCCAACAACCAGTTGAAACATGACACCTGCACATGGTGAAAAAATAAAAATCTTTATTTCACAAACTCAGGGCCCTTCCCACATGGAACAGCAAAACAGAGAAGACCTCCAAAAAACAGTCGAAAACTTCTGTCACTCCCAAAACCTGGGGAGGACTAACAAAACTTCCACATGCAAATGGCCTTCCTCACCGGCCTTACAAAAAAACGCCCCCCCCCCAACACAAACACCCCCATAAAAACAAACAAGATAATGCCCCCCAGAACAGAAGCCCCCGCATGACCAAAACCCGCGCTCGCCACACTCTACTCGGCGTGCCGAGAGGGCGAGTCCTTAGAGAGCGTTCTCTTGCCCCGGCCCGACCTGCAGCTGCGCCTCAAGCTGGGCCCTGAGGCTGGGGCAAGGCTGGGGGAAGGCTCATCAGGGCGACAGTGCGTCTCGCCAGATGCCCTTGGGGGTCGCCCTACACGAGGGCCGGCCCAGGAGGGGCCGGCTGGTGGCTGCTGCAGCTGTGGGTGGCCATCTTCAGTTCCTGCAGCAGCTCGTCGCACCCTGGCTGGGGGAGTGGCAGTGTCGCCTGCACCAATGGGGACAAGCTGGCTGATGGCAGGCGCGCGCTGCTCGCCAGAGACACTGGCACTCGGCAGGCCTGGCAGGGGAGCAAGCGCACCAATGTGTTGGCCGCCAGACCGCTGTGCTGCAGCAGGGTGGCGGCTCGCCTGGCGACGCCTCCGCGCCAGTGCGCGGGTGGCAGAAGTTAGTGCCCCAACTGCCCTGGCATGTGCCCGCAGCTGCTGTGCCAGTGTCTGCCCAGCACCTCTCATGTGGCGACTGGCGTGCTGCGCTGCGGCGAGTTGCTGCACCTCCCTGTCGTGCGCTGCCACAAGTAGGTCCACCCCCCTGTCGTGCGCTGCCACAAGTAGGTCCACCCCCCTGGCGTGCGCTGCCGCGAATTGTTCCAGGCCCCTGGCCTGTGATTCGGCGAAAGCCACCACACTATGTGCCAGGCTCTCCATGGCGCGAGGCATCTGCTCCACCACCTGCATAAACTCCACGTGGCGCCGCTCCGACGCCGCCGACATGTCGTGCAGGAGGCGCACCTCCAGGGCGACGTCCGACTCCGGACTGGAGGGCGGACTCGCCCTCTGGGCAGAAGGCTGGCGTGGCGCCGGACCCTTGCCGCGTTCGGCCACCCTACTGGGACCAGGTTCTCCCCTCCCCTCCACCACCTGCCCCCTCTGGGCAGAAGGGCGGCGTGGTGCCGGACCCTTCCCGCGTGCGTCGACGCCACTGGTACCAGGTTCTGGCCTCCCCTCCACCGCCTCCCCCCTCTGGCCAGAAGGCTGCCCTGCTGCCGGGCCCTCGCCGCGTGCGTCCACGCCACTGGTACCAGGTTCTGGCCTCCCCTCCACCGCCTCCCCCCGGCTCTCCTGCACGCCAGACGTCTCCCCTCCATTGCCATCTGCTGGCGCGGAGGAGGGTTCCCCGGAGGTGCCGCCTTCCTCCTGGTCCTCCACGTCCTCCTCCTCCGAGGGCCTGGCTCTCTGTGCTTCAGGGAGCACCTCCTCCTCAGCAGCTGAAAGCAGGAAGGCACAAGTGTAGCTTTAGAGTGAGGACAGGCCGACAGCCAGGGAGGCCGCAGTGGTGCATTATGCGCATTTTGCGGTCAGTGGGGAAGGATGTACATCTGATGCGCGAGGGCGAGGAGAGAGGTGCACCCGGTCATGTCCTTACCAGTGGGTCCCAGTACAGGGTCCGCATCGCCGATCGCGACAGGGCCTGTCACCCGGGCACGCAGGAGTCGTGCCACCCTCTCCTCCAGATCAGTCAGCTCCTGGTAGTCGGGACGCCCTCCACCAGTCGCTACCTGGCTCCTGGCGTTCCTCGCCAGCTTGGCCTGCAAGAGAAAGGAGGGCCTCTAAGTACAGTGTGGTGCCCTGCTGCTGTGTGCACTGCCTCCCATGGTTGAATAGCTTGGACAGTGTGCTGCCCTGTTGCTGTGTGGGAGCCCTCCCATGGCTGAATAGCTTGGACAGTGTGCTGCCCTGTTGCTGTGTGGGAGCCCTCCCATGGCTGAATAGCTTGGACAGTGTGATAAGTGCAGAAAGAGCTTTGATTAACATGCAAGTGCCATTGCAGCGGGAGGAGGGCTGGGCATTAGGCCTTTGATGTCCCTTTGGCCCTAATGGGAGGTGCACATGCAAGGATGAGGGGGACAGTGGAAAGGGTACTCAGCTTCACCATCCGACTGAGGTCATTGAATTTCTTGCGGCACTGGTCCGCACTCCTGGGAACATCGCAGTTGGATGAGACCCTGCGGGCAATTCTGCTCCAGGCGTTCCTGAACTGGCTCCTGGGAGCCTTCCTGCCACTAGCCGGGCACACAATCCGTCTTTTCTTGTGTACCCCATGGATGAGCACACTCAGCGCATGCTCAGAGAAGCGCTGTGCTCTGTCACGGGCCCTCTCCATTCTTCCAGGCGCTGTTTTGGCACACCACCAGTGCTGAGGCCTAGTTGCAGCGCTACAGCATGCAGGGCGTGGCAGCAGTCAAAGTTGACCCTTCCCTCTTTAAGAGCAGGCCGGCGTCAGGGTGTCTGCTGACACTCAACACATGACCGCACCTGCGCTGCGCCCGGAATCGGCGATATCAAGCCGCATCGCCGGATTCGCGCCTGAACACAGCATTGCAGCGCCAGTTTCAGCGCTCGGCCAGAATCTGGTCCAACTTCACTGAATTTCGGCGAGTTGGCCTGCAGTTTCCGGCGGGCGCTAAATTTACCGAGCGCCCGACTTTAGCGCCCCAAAACTGTGCAAACTGAATTTCTAGGCCCTGGAGTGAGAGACACCGGGAGTGAGAGACACCGGGAGTGTTGGACACCATGAGTGAGGCACACCGGGAGTGAGGGACGCCGGGAGTGAGGGAACTGGGAGTGAGGGACGCCGTGAGTGAGGGACACCAGGAGTGAGGGAACTTGGAGTGATGGACACTGGGAGTGAGGGACACTGGGAATGAGGGACACTGGGAATGAGGGGCACTGGGAGTGAGTGACACTGGGAGTGAGGGACACCAGGAATGAGGGACACTGGGAGTGAGGGAACTGGGAGTGAGGGACACCGGGAGTGAGGGACACCGGGAATGAGGGACACTGGGAGTGAGGAACACTGGGAGTGAGGGACACCGGGAATGAGGGACACTGGAAGTGAGGGACAAGGGGAGTGTGGGACACCGGGAATGATGGACGCCAGGTGTAATGGACACTAGGATTAAGGGAGATTTGGCGTGAGGGACACTGGGAGTGAGGGACACCAGGAGTGAGAAACACTGGGAGTGCGAGACACCGGGAGTGTGGAACACTGGGAGTGGGGAACACTGGGAGTGAGAGACACCGGGAGTGAGGCACACTGGGCTTGAGGGACACTGGGATTGAGGGACACCGGGCGTGAGGGACACCGGGAGTGAGGGCACTGGGAGTGAGGGACACCGGGCGTTAGGGTCACAGGGAGTGAGGGACACCGGGAGTGAGGGGCACCAGGAATGAGGGGCACCAGGAATGAGGGACACCGGGAATGAGGGACACTGGGAGTGAGGAACACTGGGAGTGACGGACACCGGGAATGAGGGACAGCGGGAGTGAGGGAACTGGGAGTGAAGGATACTGGGAATGAGGGACACCAGGAGTGAGGGACACCGGGAGTGAGGGACACTGGAAGTGAGGGAACTGGGCTTGAATGACACCAGGAGTTAGGGACACCAGGAGTGAGGGACACTGGGAGTGAGGGACATTGAGGGACACCGGGAGTGAGGGACACCGGCAGTGAGGGACACCGGCAGTGAGGGACACCGGGAGTGAGGGACACCGGGAGTGAGGGACACCGGGAGTGAGGGACACCGGGAGTGAGGGACACTGGGAGTGAGGAACACTGGGAGTGAGCGACAATGGGAGTGAGGGACACCGGGAGTGAGGGACACCGGGAGTGAGGGACACTTGGAGTGAGGGACAATGGGAGTGAGGAACACCGGGAGTGAGGGAACTGGGAGTGAGCGACAATGGGAATGAGGGACACCAGGAGTGAGGGACACCGAGAGTGAGGAACACTGGGAGTGAGGGACACCAGGAGTGATGGACACGAGGTGTAAGGGACACTGGGAGTGAGGGACACCGGGAGTGAGGGAACTGGGAATGAGGGACACTTGGAGTGAAGGACACTGCGAGTGAGGGACACTGGGAATGAGGGACACCGGGAGTGAGGAACAATGGGAGTGAGAGACACCGGAATGAGGGACACCGGGAGTGAGGAACACTGGGAGTGGGGAACACTGGGAGTGGGGATCACTGGGAGTGAGAGACACCAGGACGAGGGAACTGGGCTTGAGGGACACTGGGCTTGAAGGACACTGGGATTGAGGGACACCGGGAGTGAGAGACACTGCGAGTGAGGGGCACTGGGAGTGAGGGTACTGGGAGTGAAGGACACTGGGAGTGTGGGACACCGGGAGTGAGGGTCACCGGGAGTGAGGGAACTGGGAGTGAGGGACACTGGGAGTGAGGGACACCGGGAATGAGGAACACTGGGAGTAAGGGAACTGGGCTTGAAGGACACCAAGAGTGAGGGACACCGGGAGTGAGGGACACTGGGAGTGAGGGACATCGAGGGACACCGCGAGTGAGGGACACGGGGAGTGAGGGAACTTGGAGTGAGGGACACTGGGAGTGAGGGAACTGGGAGTGAGGGACACCAGGAATGAGGGACACCAGGAGTCAGAGACACCGGGAGTGAGAGACACCGGGAGTGAGGGACACCGGCAGTGAGGGACACCGGGAGTGAGGGACACCGGGAGTGAAGGACACCGGGAATGATGGACACTGGGAGTGAGAGACACTGTGGGTGAGGGACACTGGGAATGAGGGACACTGGGAATGAGGGACACTGCGAATGAGGGACACTGGGAGTGAGGGACACCGGGAGTGAGAGACACTTGGAGTGAGGGACACTGGGAGTGAGGAACACTGGGAGTGAGGGACACCGGGAGTGAGGGTACTGGGAGTGAGGGACACTGGGAGTGAGGGACACCAGGAATGAGGGTACTGGGAGTGAGGGACACCGAGAGTGAGGGACACTGGGAGTGACGGACACCGAGAGTGAGGGAATCTGGGAGTGAGGGAACTGGGAGTGAGGGACACTGGGTGTGAGGGACACCGAGGGACACCGGGAGTGAGGGAACTTGGATTGAGGGACACTGTGAGTGAGGGACAGTGGGAGTGAGGGACACCAGGAATGAGGGACACTGGGAGTGAGAGACACCGGTAGTGAGAGTCAACGGGAGTGAGAGACACCGGGAGTGTTGGACACCATGACTGAGGCACACTGGGAGTGAGGGACGCTGGAAGTGAGGGAACTGGGAGTGAGGGACGCCGGGAGTGAGGGACACCGGGAGTGAGGGAACTTGGATTGATGGACACTGGGAGTGAGGGACACTGGGAATGAGGGACACTGGGAATGAGGGGCACTGGGAGTGAGTGACACTAGGAGTGA
The DNA here is from genome assembly GCF_052327205.1 of Somniosus microcephalus. NCBI lineage: Eukaryota > Metazoa > Chordata > Chondrichthyes > Squaliformes > Somniosidae > Somniosus > Somniosus microcephalus. Next base: position 32,359,014 of record NW_028225179.1, on the reverse strand, counting down.
GTGACACCGGGAATGAGGGACACCGGGAGTGAGGGAACTGGGAGTGAGGGACACCAGGATTGAGGGACACCAGGAGTGAGGGACACTGGGAGTGAGGAACACTGGGAGTGAGGGACACCGGGAATGAGGGACAGCGGGAGTGAGGGAACTGGGAGTGAAGGATACTGGGAATGAGGGGCACCAGGAGTGAGGGACACCGGGAGTGAGGGACACTGGAAGTGAGGGACACGGGGAGTGAGGGACACCGGGAATGATGGACACCAGGTGTAAGGGACACTAGGATTAAGGGAGATTTGGCGTGAGGGACACTGGGAGTGAGGGACACCGGGAGTGAGGGACACTGGGAGTGAGGAACACCGGGAGTGAGCGACACTGGGAATGAGGGACACCAGGAGTGAGAAACACTGGGAGTGCGAGACACCGGGAGTGTGGAACACTGGGAGTGGGGAACGCTGCGAGTGGGGAACACTGGGAGTGAGAGACACCGGGAGTGAGGCACACTGGGCTTGAGGGACACCAGGCGTGAGGGACACCGGGAGTGAGAGACACCGGGAGTGAGGGACACCGGCAGTGAGGGACACCGGGAGTGAGGGACACCGGGAATGAGGGACACCGGGAGTGAGGAACACCGGGAGTGAGGAACACTGGGAGTGAGGGACACTGGGAGTGAGGGACACTGGGAGTGAGGGACACTGGGAGTGAGGGACACCGGGAGTGAGAGACACTTGGAGTGAGGGACACTGGGAGTGAGGAACACTGGGAGTGAGCGACAATGGGAGTGAGGGACACCGGGAGTGAGGGACACTTGTAGTGAGGGACAATGGGAGTGAGGAACACCGGGAGTGAGGGAACTGGGAGTGAGCAACAATGGGAATGAGGGACACCAGGAGTGAGGGACACCGAGAGTGAGGAACACTGGGAGTGAGGGACACCAGGAGTGATGGACACGAGGTGTAAGGGACACTGGGAGTGAGGGACACCGGGAGTGAGGGAACTGGGAATGAGGGACACTTGGAGTGAAGGACACTGCGAGTGAGGGACACTGGGAATGAGGGACACCGGGAGTGAGGAACAATGGGAGTGAGAGACACCGGAATGAGGGACACCGGGAGTGAGGAACACTGGGAGTGGGGAACACTGGGAGTGGGGATCACTGGGAGTGAGTGACACCAGGACGAGGGAACTGGGCTTGAGGGACACTGGGCTTGAAGGACACTGGGATTGAGGGACACCGGGAGTGAGAGACACTGCGAGTGAGGGGCACTGGGAGTGAGGGTACTGGGAGTGAAGGACACTGGGAGTGTGGGACACCGGGAGTGAGGGTCACCGGGAGTGAGGGAACTGGGAGTGAGGGACACTGGGAGTGAGGGACACCGGGAATGAGGAACACTGGGAGTAAGGGAACTGGGCTTGAAGGACACCGGGAGTGAGGGACACCGGGAGTGAGGGACACTGGGAGTGAGGGACATCGAGGGACACCGCGAGTGAGGGACACGGGGAGTGAGGGAACTTGGAGTGAGGGACACTGGGAGTGAGGGAACTGGGAGTGAGGGACACCAGGAATGAGGGACACCAGGAGTCAGAGACACCGGGAGTGAGAGACACCGGGAGTGAGGGACACCGGCAGTGAGGGACACCGGGAGTGAGGGACACCGGGAGTGAGGGACACCGGGAGTGAGGGACACCGGGAGTGAGGGACACCGGGAGTGATGGACACTGGGAATGAGGGACACTGGGAGTGAGGGACACTGGGAGTGAGGGACCCCGGGAGTGAGAGACACTTGGAGTGAGGGACACTGGGAGTGAGGAACACTGGGAGTGAGGGACACCGGGAGTGAGGGACACCAGGAATGAGGGTACTGGGAGTGAGGGACACCGAGAGTGAGGGACACTGGGAGTGAGGGACACTGAGAGTGAGGGAATCTGGGAGTGAGGGAACTGGGAGTGAGGGACACTGGGTGTGAGGGACACCGAGGGACACCGGGAGTGAGGGAACTTGGATTGAGGGACACTGTGAGTGAGGGACAGTGGGAGTGAGGGACACCAGGAATGAGGGACACCGGGAGTGAGAGACACCGGGAGCGAGAGACACCTGGAGTGAGAGACACCGGGAGTGAGAGACACCGGGAGTGAGAGACACCGGGAGTGTTGGACACCATGACTGAGGCACACTGGGAGTGAGGGACGCTGGAAGTGAGGGAACTGGGAGTGAGGGACGCCGGGAGTGAGGGACACCGGGAGTGAGGGAACTTGGATTGATGGACACTGGGATTGAGGGACACTGGGAATGAGGGACACTGGGAATGAGGGGCACTGGGAGTGAGTGACACTAGGTGTGAGTGACACCGGGAATGAGGGACACCGGGAGTGAGGGAACTGGGAGTGAGGGACACCAGGAGTGAGGGACACCAGGAGTGAGGGACACTGGGAGTGAGGAACACTGGGAGCGAGGGACACCGGGAATGAGGGACAGCGGGAGTGAGGGAACTGGGAGTGAAGGATACTGGGAATGAGGGACACCAGGAGTGAGGGACACCAGGAGTGAGGGACACTGGAAGTGAGGGACACGGGGAGTGAGGGACACCGGGAATGATGGACACCAGGTGTAAGGGACACTAGTATTAAGGGAGATTTGGTGTGAGGGACACTGGGAGTGAGGGACACCGGGAGTGAGGGACACTTGGAATGAGGAACACTGGGAGTGAGCGACACTGGGAATGAGGGACACCAGGAGTGAGAAACACTGGGAGTGCGAGACACCGGGAGTGTGGAACACTGGGAGTGGGGAACGCTCGGAGTGGGGAACACTGGGAATGAGAGACACCAGGAGTGAGGCACACTGGGCTTGAGGGACACTGGGATTGAGGGACACCAGGCGTGAGGGACACCGGGAGTGAGGGCACTGGGAGTGAGGGACACCGGGCGTGAGGGTCACAGGGAGTGAGGGACACCGGGAGTGAGGGGCACCAGGAATGAGGGATACCGGGAGTGAGAGTCACCGGGAGTGAGAGACACCGGGAGTGATGTACACCGGGAGTGAGGAACACTGGGAGTGAGGGACACCGGGAGTGAGGGAACTGGGCTTGAGGGACACCGGGAGTGAGGGACACCCGTGTTATGTTCATAAATAACCAGACGTTTTCATTATGAACAGCTAGCTTGAGCTAGTCACTTTATTCTGCCATGTGGACTGATGTACAGCATTCATCTTGACTACTGCCTTGTGGGTAGCCTAGTTCATCGTGGGTAGCCCACTCTTATATTCATACAGCTCCACCTAGTGTACCATCCTAGGATGACATGTTACTGATCATTACATCCCCCTTTCTTTGAGGTTAAACAAAATCAATATCAATCAATCATAACGACATAAACATCTTCACAACAGTCAATACATTTTCAATATAGTTTTCTTTGTACTCAAAGATTAAGTCTATCAGGCTTTTTTACTTCACGTGTGGATCTTCTCAGCACAGGTAAGTCTGATGTGTTTTCATGAGAGCCTGTATGTGTATTTGTGTTAGATTGTTCTGGTGGTGAGTGACAAGATTCAGTTGCGGCATTGTCATCGATTTGCTCTTGGATAGTTTCTTGAGTTTTCAGGAGGGAACGGCGGTTCCTCCTGAGAATCTGTCCTTCCTCAGTTCTAACAGTGTATGACCTTGGTCCTACTTCCTCAAGAACTGTAGCTTTCCTGTTCCATGCATCTGGATGCTCAATCCTGACAACATCATCCCTTGTCAATGGTTTCAGAATTTTGGATGACTTGTCATAGTGTGATTTCTGTTTCAGCTTTAACAGTTGAAGTCTCTGTCTCAGTTCCTTACTCTGCTTTTCCTTTGCACAGCAGGGTAGCGTGGTACGCAACTTGTGACCCATTAGGAGTTCAGCAGGTGAAGAACCACAGTCTAAAGGTGAGGCTCGGTAGCTCAGCAGGGTGAGATAAGGACCAGACTTGCTTTCTGTTGCTTTCTTCAGTAGCTGTTTGAGAACTTGAACACCTTTCTCTGCCTTACCATTCGACTGAGCATACAGAGGACTGGATGTGATGTGTTGAAAGTCATAATGTGCTGCAAACTGTTGTCACTCCTTACAGTTGAAGCACGGACCATTGTCGCTAACGGCAATCCTGGGAATTCCATGTCTGGCGAAGATGGATTTCACATGCATTATGACACTGCTTGCTGTGGTGCTTGAGAGCAGCGCCATCTCAGGATAGTTAGAATAGTAGTCAATCATTATTAGATAGTCTTTACCATTTAAATGAAAAAGGTCCATACCAACCTTTTGCCATGGTGCTGTTGGTAAGTCGGCTACTATCATTGGTTCCTTTGCTTGTTTGTTTTGGTGTTTCTGACATGTCTCACATATGCCTATCATGTTCTCAATGTCCTTATTTATGCCAGGCCAATAAACAGTGTCTCTTGCTCTCCTTTTGCATTTTTCAATTCCGAGGTGTCCCTCATGAATCCTTTTCAGCATGTCTTGACATAGAGCCTGTGGAATGACTATTCTGTTCTGTCTTAGTAATAGTCCACTTGCGACACTCAATTCTGACCTAATGTGAAAGTACTTTGGACAGGAACTTTTTGGCCAACCATTGTGAATGTTCTCTATTACTGTTTGTAACACTGTACCTTTTACTGTTTCTTCTGCTATTTGCTTTGATTTTGTGTCTGACACGGGCAGCGCAGCAGTGACCATACTCACATGAACATCCACATCTTCCTCAGTAGAGCTCACATGACTCATTGTGGGTGCTCGGGATACTGCATCTGCTAAAAACTATGTGTTTGCCTGGTGTGTAGATCAGTTCAAAGTCATATCTTTGCAGCTTCATCATGAGTCGTTGAATCCTTGGAGACATCTCATTCAGGTTCTTTTTTATGATGGCAACCAGTGGGCAGTGGTCTGTCTCAACTGTGAAGGTGGGAAGTCCATATATGTAGCCATGAAACTTTTCTAGTCCAACTACCAAGCCTAGACATTCCTTTTCAATCTGGGCGTATCGACACTCAGAATCAGTCATAGACCTGGAGGCATAGGCAACAGGCTTCCAATCTTCACCCTCTGCTTGTAGCAAGACTGCGCCTAGGCCATCTTTTGATGCATCCGTTGACACTTTGATTCTCTTTGTTGGGTCAAAGAAGGTGAGTACAGGTGTGGTTGTCAGCACTGTTTTAAGGTTCATCCACACTTGTTCATGTCTTTCTGTCCATGCAAACTCATTTGTTTTATGTAGCAGGTCTCGCAGACAGGCTGTCTTGGCTGACAAGTTAGGAATGAACTTTCCAATGAAGTTTATCATCCCCATGATGCGTAGCACTCCTTTTTTGTCAGTGGGTCGGGGCATGTTGAGCATGGCATTTACTTTTTCCATATCTGGCTCTATTCCTTTACCAGATAGATTACCTCCTAGGAAAGTGACTTCCTGGACGCCGAACTGACACTTGGCTTTGTTGAGCTTCAGTCCATTCCGGCGTATGCTCTGTAGCACTTTAGTCAGTCTCTCATTGTGTTCTTTCAGTGTGGAGCCCCAGATGATGATGTCATCAACATAGACCCGAACTCCTTCCAGACCTTCAATTATGTATTCCATCGCTCTATGAAAGATTTCAGATGCAGATATTATCCCGAAAGGCATTCTGAGGAAACAATACCTGCCAAATGGTGTGTTGAAGGTACAGTATTTGGTGCTCTCTTCATCCAGTTTTAGTTGCAAAAATTCTTGTGAGGCATCGAGCTTTGTGAAGTATCTGGCACCTGACATTTCACTGGTGATTTCTTCTCGCTTGGGAATCTGGTAGTGTTCACGTTTTATGTTTGCATTTAAGTCCTTTGGATCAATGCATATTCTTAGATCATTGTTCTTTTTCTTTACACATACCATGGACTTAACCCAGTCTGTTGGCTCTTCGACTTTCCTGATGGCTCCTAGTGTGGTCATTCTGTCCAGTTCTTTCTTGAGCCAGTCACGCAGGGGTGCTGGAACTCTCCGTGGAGCCTGTACCACTGGCTGAGCATTCTCCTTTAGCTGGATCTTGTAAGTGAATGGTAGAACTCCAAATCCTTTGAACACATCCTGGAAATTACTCACTACAGAATCCACTGAGTCATCTGGTCTGCTTATGGCACAGTTTATACGGTAGACTCTCTTGACCAGTTCTAAGTCCTCACAAGCTTTGTCACCTAGTAGTGAATCAAGTCCTGCAGCCACAACAGAAAACATGAGATGATGCACTTTGTCTTCGACTGTCACTTTAAGTCTGCATACACCTAAGCTATCTATTTTCTGTCCATTATAGTTCTTCAGTAGTACTGACTTTTTCTGTATTTTGGGCTTTTCTTTCATATTTTTAATGTCACTCATTGCCCCAGTGTCTAGTTTCAATGTAACTAATGCTCCATTTACCTGCAGTGACATCATCCATTTGTCCTCTTTTACTGCATTAACTTTATGTTCAGCATTGTCCATTCCTGAGGGCTGCACATTTTCTGTATCCTTTTTGATATTGTCACATGACACCATTCCTACAGAAAATGTCTCACTTAAATCAGTGTCCTCAATCACATTGACTTGTTGCCCTTTCTTTGTTTTTATTTTGAAAAGCATTGTTTGGCAAAGTGATTCTTTCCATTACATTTTGTGCACATTTTCCCAAATGCTGGGCATTGTCGTGACTGGTGTTTGTAACCACAGCGTTTACAATTAAAAATTCCTTCCTCCGATTGCTTTTCATTTCTGTTCTGCCCACGTTTCTTTCCCTTGTAGGACACAGCACCGACAGCAGCACAGTCACTCATTACAGTCGCATTATTATTAATTTCACTGAAAATCTTCGCGTGCTTCTGAGCTAGCTCACTGGCATGGCATATTTTCACAGCATTCTCCAATGTTAGTTCGGCCTCTCTCAACAAACGTTCCCTGACCTTTTTATCATGAATACCAAACACAATCTGATCACGAATCATGGATGATTTCAGTTCAGTGAAATTACATGTCTGTGCTTTCAGTTTCAGATCGGTCACAAAGCTATCAAAAATCTCATTTTGCTGCTGTGTCCGTGAACGGAACACGTATCTCTCATAGGTCTCATTCTTTTTGGGAGAACAATGTGTATCAAATTTCATTAGCACATCGTCCAGTTTTTCTCTGTCCTCCTCTTGATCAAATACAAATGTATTAAATACCTCTATCGCCTGCGGGCCTGCAACCGTGAGCAGCAACGCTATTTTCCTTGCGTCTGGCATCATACCAAACCCGATGGCAGCAATGTAGAGTTCGAATTGTTGTTTGAAAGTCCGCCAATTGCAGTCAACATTCCCCATGAGTTTCAAACCCTCCGGTGGCTTCAAAGTCTCCATGTTGCATTTCACAATATTCAGCAGATTTTATCAATCCTGGTGCCATGTTATATTCATAAATAACTAGACGTTTTCATCATGAACAGCTAGCTTGAGCTAGTCACTTTATTCAGCCATGTGGACTGATGTACAGCATCCATCTTGACTACTGCCTTGTGGGTAGCCTAGTGCATCGTGGGTAGCCCACTCTTATATACATAAAGCTCCACCTAGTGTACCATCCTAGGATGACATGTTACTGATCATTACAACCGGGAGTGAGGGACACTGGGAATGAGGGACACTGGGAATGAGGGACACTGGGAGTGAGGGACACTGGGAGTGAGGGACACCGGGAGTGAGGGACACCGGGAGTGAGGGACAACGGGAGTGAGGAAAACCGGCAGTGAGGGACACCGGGAGTGAGGGACACCGGGAGTGAGGGACACCGGGAGTGAGGGACACTGGGATTGAGGGACACTGGGAGTGAGGGACACCGGGAGTGAGGGAACTGGGCTTGAGGGACACCGGGAGTGAGGGACACCGGGAGTGAGGGACACCAGGAGTGAGGGACACCAGGAGTCAGAGACACCGGGAGTGAGAGACACCGGGAGTGAGGGAACTGGGCTTGAGTGACACCGGTAGTGAGGGACACCGGGAATGAGGGACACTGTGAGTGAGGGACACTGGGAGTGAGAGACACCAGGAGTGAGGGACACCAGAAGTGAAGGACACTGGGAGTGAGGGACACTGGGAGTGAGGGAACTGGGAGTGAGGGACACTGGGAGTTAGGGACACTGGGAGTGAGAGACACCGGGAGTGAGGGAACTGGGCTTGAGGGACACCGGGAGTGAGGGACACCGGGAGTGAGGGACACTGCGAGTGAGGGACACTGGGAGTGAGAGACACCAGGAGTGAGGGAAACCGGAAGTGAGGGACACTGGGAGTGAGGGACACTGGGAGTGAGGGACACCGGGAGTGAGGGACACTGGGAGTGAGGGAACTGGGAGTGGGGGACACTGGGAGTGAGGGACACTGGGAATGAGGGACACTGGGAATGAGGGACACTGGGAGTGAGGGACACCGGGAGTGAGGGTACTGGGAGTGAAAGACACTGGGAGTGAGGGACACTGGGAGTGAGGGACACCGGGAGTGAGGGAAACTGGGAGTGAGGGAACTGGGAGCGAGGGACACTGGGAGTGAGGGACACTGGGAATGAGGGACACTGGGAGTGAGGGACACTGGGAGTGAGGAACACTGGGAGTGAGAGTACTGGGAGTGAAGGACACTGGGAGTGAGGGACACTGGAAATGACGGACACTGGGAGAGAGGGAACAGGGAGTGAGTGACACTGAGAGTGAGGGACACCGAGAGTGAGGGAACCGGGAGTGAGGGACACTGGGAGTGAGGGACACCAGGAGTGAGGGACTCTGGGAGTGAGGGACACCGGGAGTGAGGGAACTGGGCTTGAGCGACACCGGGAATGAGGGAATATGGGAGTGAGGGGACTGGGAGTGAGGGACACTGGTTGTGAGGGACACCGAGGGCCACCGGGAGTAAGGGACATGGGGAGTGAGGGAAATTGAAGTGAGGGACACTGTGAGTGAGGGACAGTGGGAGCGAGGGACACCAGGAATGAGGGACACCGGCAGTCAAAGACACCGGAATGAGGGACACCGGCAGTGAGGGACACCGGGAGTGACGGTACTAGGAGTGAAGGACACTGGGAGTGAGGGACAGCGGGAGTGAGGGACACTGGGAGTGAGGGAACTGGGAGTGAGGGACACTGGGAGTGAGGGACACTGGGAGTGAGGGAACTGGGAGTGAGGGACACTGGGAGTGAGGGACACTGGGAGTGAGGGACACTGGGAGTGAGGAACACCAGGAATGAGGGACACCGGGAGTGAGGGAACTGGGAGTGAGGGACACCGGGAGTGAGGGAACTGGGAGTGAGGGACACTGGGAGTGAGGGACACTGGGAGTGAGGGACACACGGGAATGAGTGACACTGGGAGTGGGGAAGACTGGGAGTGGGGAACACTGGGAGTGAGGGACACTGGGAGTGAGGACACCGGGAATGAGTGACACCGGGAGTGGGGTTCCCTGGGAGTGGGGAACACTGGGAGTGAGGGACACCGGGAGTGAGGGACACTGGGATTGAGGGACACCGGGAGTGAGGCACACTGGGATTGAGGCACACTGGGATTGAGGGGCACTGGGAGTGAGGGACACCGGGAGTGAGGGACACCGGGAGTGAGGGACACTGCGAGTGAGGGACACTGCGAGTGAGGGACACTGTGAGTGATGGACACTGTGAGTGAGGGGCACCGTGAGTGAGGGACACCAGGAATGAGGGACACCGGGAGTGAGAGACACCGGGACTGAGGGACACCAGGAGTGAGGGTACTACTAGTGAAGGACACTGGGAGTGAGGGACACCGGGAGTGATGTACACCAGGGGTGAGGAACACTGGGAGTGAGGGACACCGAGAGTGAGGGAACTGGGAGTGAGGGACACCAGGAGTGAGGGTCACTGAGAGTGAGGGACACTGGGAGTGAGGAACACTGGGAGTGAGAGACAATGGGAGTGCGGGAACTGGGAGTGAGGGACACTGGGAGTGATGGACACTGGGAGTGAGGGACACCGGGAGTGAGGGACACCGGGAGTGAGGGACACCGGGAGTGAGGGACACCGGGAGTGAGGGAACTGGGAGTGAGTGAACTGGGAGTGAGGGACACTGGGAGTGAGGGAACTGGGAGAGAGGAATATTGGGTGTGAGGGACACCAAGTGACACCGGGAGTGAGGGACACTGTGAGTGAGGGACAGTGGGAGTGAGGGACACCAGGAGTGAGGGACACCAGGAGTGAGGGAACTGGGAGTGAGGGACAGTGGGAGTGAGGGAAATGGGAGTGAGGGACACCGGGAGTGATGAACACTGCGAGTGTTGTCTTATATAATTCTAACAGGACTAGACAGACTAGATGCAGGAAGGATGTTCCGGATGGTCGGGGAGTCCAGAACCAGAGGTCACAGTCTAAGGATAAGGGGTAAGCCATTTAGGACAGAGATGAGGAATTTCTTCACCCAGAGAGTGGTGAACCTGTGGAATTCTCTACCACAGAAGGCAGTTGAGGCCAATTCATTAAATATATTCGAGAAGGAGTTAGATATATTTCTTAAGACTAAAGGGATCAAGAGATATGGGGAGAAGGCAGGGACAGGGTGCTGAGTTTGGATGATCAGCCATGATCTCATTAAATGGTGGAACAGGCTCGAGGGGCCGAATGGCCGACTCCTGCTCCTATCTTCTATGTTTCTATGTTTCCATGTATGTAGGATTTTGATGGATTTTACACGCGTCTCCGCGGGAACAGGCCACCACACGTGGAGCCGCCAACAGTGAGGAGGAGGCCGCGGTGATGAGGAGGACGGAGCGGCTGAGGGACATTGTGCTCCCACTGCCACTGGAAGCCATTGAACTGACTTTCTGAGCACGGCGCTGTAAGAATAGCTGACGCGTCCCGACGGGGAGTAAGCATTCCATTGTACTTGTACTAGTACTGGTTACATATGGCAAATAAAAAATAAAATTGAATTGAATTGAATTGAATTGAATTACCAATTGCGTCTCGACTGATCATTGCACGCAGTTTTAACAACAACTGCATTTATATAGTGCCTTTAACGTAGTAAAACATCCCAGGGTGCTTCACAGGAGCGTTGTCAAAAATTTGACACACGAGCCACATACGGAGATATTGGGACAGGTGACCAAAAGGAGCGTCTTAAAGGAGGAGAGAGAGGCGGAGAGGTTTAGGGAGGGAATTCCAGAGCTTGGGGATCAGGCGGCTGAAGGCACGGCCGCCAATGGTGGAGCGATGGAAATCGGGGGGGATGCTCAAGAGGCCAGAATTGGGGAGCGCAGAGATCTCGGAGGGTTGAAGGGGCTGGAGGAGGTTACAGAGATAGGGAGGGTTGATGGGGTTGGAGGAGGTTACAGAGATGGGGAGGGTTGTAGGGGCTGTAGGAGGTTACAGAGATAGGGAGGGTGGTAGGGGCTGGAGGAGGTTACAGAGATAGGGAGGGTGGTAGGGGGCTGGAGGAGGTTACAGAGATAGGGAGGGTTGTAGGGGCTGGAGGAGGTTACAGAGATAGGGAGGGTTGTAGGGGCTGGAGGAGGTTACAGAGATAGGGAGGGTTTCAGGGGCTGGAGGAGGTTACAGAGATAGGGAGGGTTGTCGGGGCTGGAGGAGGTTACAGAGATAGGGAGGGTGGTAGGGGCTGGAGGAGGTTACAGAGATAGGGAGGGTTGTAGGGGCAGGAGGAGGTTACAGAGATAGGGAGGGTGGTAGGGGCTGGAGGAGGTTACAGAGACAGGGAGGGTTGTAGGGGCAGGAGGAGGTTACAGAGATAGGGAGGGTTGTAGGGGCTGGAGGAGGTTACAGAGATAGGGAGGGTGGTAGGGGCTGGAGGAGGTTACAGAGATAGGGAGGGTTGTAGGGGCTGGAGGAGGTTACAGAGATAGGGAGGGTTGTAGGGGCTGGAGGAGGTTACATAGAAACATAGAAGATAGGAGCAGGAGTAGGCCATTCGGCCCTTCGAGCCCGCTCTGCCATTCAATGTGATCATGGCTGATCATCCAAATTCAGTACCCTGTCTCTGCCTTTTCCCCATATCCCTTGATCCCTTTAGCCTCAAGAAATATATCCAACTCTTTCTTGAATATATTTAAAGAACTGGCCTCCACCGCCCTCTGTGGCAGAGAATTCCACAGGTTCACCACTTTCTGGGTGAAGAAATTCCTCCTGATTTCAGTCCTAAATGGCTTACCCCTTATCCTTAGACTATGACCCCTGGTTCTGGACTCCCCGGCCATCAGAAACATCCTTCCTGCATCTAGTCTGTCCAGACCTGACAGAATTTTATAAGTTTCAATGAGATCCCCTCTCATTCTTCTAAACTCCAGCGAATATAAGCCCAATCGACACAATCTCTCCTCATACGTCATTCCTGCCATCCCAGGAATCAGTCTGGTGAATCTTCGCTGCACTCCCTCCATGGCAAGAACGTCCTTCCTCAGGTAAGGTGAACAAAACTGCACACAATACTCAAGGTGCGGTCTCACCAAGGCCCTGTACAACTGTAGCAAGACATCCTTGTTCCTGTACTCGAATCCTCTCGCTATGAAGGCCAACATACCATTTGCCTTCTTAACCGCCTGCTGCACCTGCATGCTTACCTTCAGCGACTGGTGCACAAGGACCCCCAGGTCTCTTTGCACTTCCCCTTCTCCCAATCTATTGCCATTCAAATAATAATCTGCCTTCCTGTTTTTGCCACCAAAGTGGATAACCTCACATTTATCCACATTATAGTGCATTTGCCATGTTTCTGCCCAATCACCCAACCTGTCCAAATCGTACTGGAATTTCCCGACATCCTCCTCGCAGCTTACCCTCCCGCCCAGCTTTGTGTCGTCTGCAAATTTGGAGATATTACATCCAATTCCCTCGTCCAGGTCATTAATATATATTGTGAACAGCTGGGGTCCTAGGACCGATCCTTGCGGTACCCCACTAGTCACTGCCTGCCACTCGGAAAACGACCCGTTGATTCCAACTCTTTGCTTTCTGTCCGCCAACCAGTTCTCTATCCAAGTCAATACCTTGCTCCCAATCCCATGTGCCTTAATTTTGCACGCGAATCTCTTGTGTGGGACCTTATCGAAAGCTTTCTCAAAGTCCAAATACACCACATCCACTGGTTCTCCCTTATCTATTTTACCAGTTACATCCTCAAAATATTCCAGTAGATTAGTCAAGCATGATTTACCTTTTGTAAATCCATGTTGACTTTGTCCGATCCTGTCACTGCTTTCCAAGTGCTCTGCTATTAGAGATAGGAAGGTTTGTAGGGGGCTGGAGGAGGTTACAGAGATAGGGAGGGTTGTAGGGCTGGAGGAGGTTACAGAGATAGGGAGGGTGGTAGGGGCTGGAGGAGGTTACAGAGATAGGGAGTGTTGTAGGGGCTGGAGGAGGTTACAGAGATAGGGAGGGTTGTAGGGGCTGGAGGAGGTTACAGAGATAGGGAGGGTTGTAGGGGCTGGAGGAGGTTACTGAGATAGGGAGGGTTGTAGGGGCTGGAGGAGTTTACAGAGATAGGGGGGGTGGTAGGGGGCTGGAAGAGGTTACAGAGATAGGGAGGGTTCGAGGGCCACGGAGGGGTTTGAACACACGTGTTTGTGTCTGTGTGAGGGCAGTGTCCTTGTTGATGGTGAGGTGATGATCGAAACATAGAAAAATAGGAGCAGGAGTCGGCCATTCGGCCCCACGAGCCTGCTCCACCATTCAATATGATCATGGCTGATCCTCTATCTCAATACCATATTCCCACTCTCTCCCCATACCCCTTGATGCGTTTTGTGTCTAGAAATCTATCTTTCTCCTTCTTAAATATATTCAGTGACTTGGCCTCCACAGTCTTCTGTGGTAGAGAATTCCATAGGTTCACCACCCTCTGAGTGAAGAAGTTTCTCCTCATCTCAGTCCTAAATGTCCTACCCCGTATCCTGAGACTGTGACCCCTCGTTCTAGACCCCCCCCAGCCAGGGGAAACATCCTCCCTGCATCCAGTCTGTCTAGCCCTCTCAGAATTTTATACGTTTCAATGAGATCCCCTCTCATTCTTCTAAACTCTGGTGAATACAGGCCTAGTCGACCCAATCTCTCCTCGTACGACAGTCCTGCCATCCCAGGAATCAGTCTGGTGAACCTTTGTTGCACTCCCTCTATGGCAAGTATATCCTTCCTTAGGTAAGGAGACCAAAACTGCCCACAGTGCTCCAGGTGTGGTCTCACCAAGGCCCTGTACAACTGTAGTAAGATGGGTCATTAAATCAGCGTCTTTCACAACCAACAGGTGTCCCAAAGCACTTCACAGCCAATATTGGCCCGAGGATCTTGCACACCCAGATTATTGGAGCTTGGATCCACCAGGATCATGGGAGGGGTATCAGAGAGGATCATGGGCAGGTCGCCCCTCCATTCCCTCCCAACTGTCTCAATGTTCGGCTCTTTATTGGCAATCAGACCCAGGAGGACCCAGACCCAGACAGACCCAGGAGGACCCAGACACAGACACAGACCCAGACACAGACACAGACACACAGACCCAGACAGAGACACAGACCCAGACACAGACACAGACACAGACACAGACCCAGACAGAGACACACAGACACACAGACAGAGACCCAGACACAGACACAGACACAGACCCAGACAGAGACACACAGACACACAGACACAGACACAGACCCAGACAGAGACACACAGACACACAGACCCAGACACAGACCCAGACACAGACCCAGACACAGACCCAGACACAGACACAGACACAGACCCAGATACAGACCCAGACACACAGACCCAGACACACAGACCCAGACACACAGACCCAGACACACAGACCCAGACACAGACACAGACACAGACCCAGACACAGACCCAGACAGAGACACACAGACACACAGACACAGACACAGACCCAGACCCAGACACAAAGACCCAGACACACAGACACAGAGACACAGACCCACAGACACAGACACACAGACACAGACACACAGACACAGGCACAGGCCCAGACCCAGACCCAGACACACAGACCCAGACACACAGACACAGAGACACAGACCCACAGACACAGACACAGACACACAGACCCAGACACAGACAGAGACAGAGACACCCAGACACACAGACCCAGACACACAGACCCAGACACACAGACCCAGACACACAGACCCAGACACACAGACACAGACACACAGACACAGACACAGACACACAGACACAGACACAGACACAGACACACAGACACACAGACCCAGACACAGACACACAGACCCAGACAGAGACAGAGACACACAGACACAAACACAGACCCAGACACAGACACACAGACCCAGACACACAGACCCAGACACACAGACCCAGACACAATGACCCAGACACACAGACCCAGACACACAGACTCAGACACACAGACACAGACACAGACACAGACACACAGACCCAGACACACAGACCCAGACACAGACACACAGACACAGACACAGACACAGACACACAGACCCAGACACAGACACACAGACACACAGACCCAAACAGAGACAGAGACACACAGACACAGACCCAGACACACAGACCCAGACACACAGACCCAGACACACAGACCCAGACACACAGACACAGACACACAGACCCAGACACACAGACCCAGACACACAGACCCAGACACACAGACCCAGACACAGACACACAGACCCAGACACACAGACCCAGACACAGACCCAGACACACAGACACAGACACAGACACAGACACACAGACCCAGACACACAGACACAGACACACAGACACAGACACACAGACCCAGACACACAGACACAGACACAGACACAGACACACAGACCCAGACACACAGACCCAGACACAGACACAGACCCAGACACAGACACAGACACACAGACACACAGACACAGACACAGACACACAGACACAGACACAGACACACAGACACACAGACACACAGACACAGACAGAGACACAGACACAGACACACAGACACAGACACACAGACACAGACACACAGACACACAGACACACAGACACACAGACCCAGACACACAGACACAGACACAGACACACAGACACACAGACACAGACAGAGACACAGACACAGACACACAGACACAGACACACAGACACACAGACACAGACCCAGACACACAGACCCAGACACACAGACACACAGACACAGACACAGACCCAGACACACAGACACACAGACCCAGACACACAGACCCAGACACACAGACCCAGACACACAGACCCAGACACACAGACACAGACACAGACCCAGACACAGACACACAGACACACAGACCCAGACACAGACAGACCCAGACACACAGACCCAGACACAGACACAGACACACAGACCCAGACACACAGACCCAGACACAGACCCAGACAGAGACACACAGACACACAGACAGAGACCCAGACACAGACACAGACACAGACCCAGACAGAGACACACAGACACACAGACACAGACACAGACCCAGACAGAGACACACAGACACACAGACCCAGACACAGACCCAGACACAGACCCAGACACAGACCCAGACACACAGACCCAGACACACAGACCCAGACACACAGACCCAGACACACAGACCCAGACACAGACCCAGACACAGACCCAGACACAGACCCAGACAGAGACACAAAGACACACAGACACAGACACAGACACAGACCCAGACCCAGACACACAGACCCAGACACACAGACACAGAGACACAGACCCACAGACACAGACACAGAGACACAGACCCACAGACACAGACACAGACACACAGACCCAGACACAGACAGAGACAGAGACACCCAGACACACAGACCCAGACACACAGACCCAGACACACAGACCCAGACACAGACACACAGACACAGACACAGACACACAGACACAGACACAGACACAGACACACAGACACACAGACCCAGACACAGACACACAGACCCAGACAGAGACAGAGATACACAGACACAGACACAGACCCAGACACAGATACACAGACCCAGACACACAGACCCAGACACACAGATCCAGACACACAGACCCAGACACACAGACCCAGACACACAGACCCAGACACACAGACCCAGACACACAGACCCAGAAACACAGACACAGACACACAGACCCAGACACACAGACACAGACACAGACACACAGACACAGACACAGACACAGACACACAGACCCAGACACAGACACATAAGAACATAAGAACATAAGAAATAGGAGCAGGAGTAGGCCAATCGGCCCCTCGAGCCTGCTCCACCATTCAATAAGATCATGGCTGATCTGATCCTAATCTCAAATCTTCTATCACTCTCCATCCACCCGAACCCATGTGATCTCCCGGGAGAGGCGAAAAACCAGATAAAGACCCAATGGCCAATTTGGGAGAAAAAAATCTGGGAAATTCCTCTCCGACCCATCTAGGCGATCGAAATTCTTCCAGGAGATCACTCTGTCCCTATATTTTCTACAGTACTTACCTTCTGTAAAGGCGATCTCCACCCCAGCCAGGAACAGGAATAAAACCATCTTCTGAAATCTAACAGAATTAGAACACAGTAGGAGCAGAACAAGGCTACACGGCCCCTGGGCCCACTCCACTACCCACAGGGCCATGACCATTCCGAACCCAGACTCATTTCCAATTTCCTGCCCGCTCCCCGTAACCCTTAATTCCCTTTACTTCTAGGAAACTATCTATTTCTGTTTTAAATTTATTTAATGATGTAGCTTCCACAGCTTTCTGGGGCAGCAAATTCCACAAACCTACCACCCTCTGAGTGAAGAAGTTTCTCCTCATCTCAGTTTTGAATGAGCAGCCCCTTATTTTAAGATTATGCCCCCTAGTTCTAGTTTCACCCATCATTGGGAACATCCTCACCGCATCCACCCGATCAAGCCCCTTCACAATCTTATATGTTTCAATAAGATCGCCTCTCATTCTTCTGAACTCCAATGAGTACAGTCCCAATCTACTCAACCTCTCCTCATATGACCACCCCCTCATCCCCGGGATTAACCGAGTGAACCTTCTTTGTACTGACTCGAGAGCAAGTATGTCTTTTCTTAAGTATGGACACCAAAACTGTATGCAGTATTCCAGGTGCGGCCTCACCAATACCTTGTACAACTGCAGCAATACCTCCCTGTTTTTATATTCCAACCCCCTAGCAATAAAAGCCAACATTCCATTGGCCTTCTTGATCACTTGCTGCACCTGCATACTAACTTTTTGAGTTTCGTGCACCAGGACCCCCAGATCCCTTTGTACTACAGTACTTTCCAGTTTCTTGCCATTAAGATAATAACTTGCTCTATGATTTTTCCTGCCAAAGTGCATAACTTCACACTTTCCAGTATTGTATTCCATCTGCCAAATCTCTGCCCACCTACTTAGCCTGTCTATGTCCCTTTGCAGGTTTTTTATGTCCTCCTCACTCACTACTTTCCGTCCCATCTTTGTATCATCTGCAAACTTTGATATGTTACACTCGGTCCCCTCCTCCAAATCGTTAATATAGATTGTAAAGAGTTGGGGACCCAGCACTGACCCCTGCGGAACACCACTAGTTACTGGTTGCCAATCTGAGAACGAACCATTTATCCCAACTCTCTGCTTTCTGTTAGAGAGCCAATCCTCCACCCATGCCAGAATATTACCCCCAATCCCGTGATTTTTTATCTTGAGCAATAATCTTTTGTGTGGCACCTTGTCAAATGCCTTTTGGAAGTCTAAATACACTACGTCCACTGGTTCCCCTTTATCCACCCTGTATGTTACTTCCTCAAAAAACTCAAGCAAATTTGTTAAACATGACTTCCCCTTCATGAAACCATGCTGAGTTTGCCCTATTAAATTGTGTTTATCCAAATGTCCCGTTACTGTCTCCTTAATAATGGACTCTAACATTTTACCAACCACAGATGTTAGGCTAACAGGTCTATAGTTTCCAGCCTTCTGCCTACTACCCTTTTTAAATAATGGTGTTACATTAGCAGTTTTCCAATCTGCCGGGACCTTTGCTGAGTCCAGTGAGTTTTGGAAAATTATTACCAATGCATCCACAATCCCTACCGCTACTTCCCTCAAGACCCTGGGATGCAAGCCATCAGGTCCAGGGGATTTATTCGCCTTGAGTCCCATTATTTTACCAAGTACCACTTCCTTAGTGATTTTAATTGTATTTAGTTCCTCCCCCCCTAGAGCCCCCTGTTTGTCCAGTGTTGGGATATTCTTAGTGTCCTCTACTGTAAAGACTGATACAAAATAATTGTTCAGTGTTTTTGCCATCTCCATGTTTCCCA
Organism: Somniosus microcephalus; assembly: GCF_052327205.1. NCBI lineage: Eukaryota > Metazoa > Chordata > Chondrichthyes > Squaliformes > Somniosidae > Somniosus > Somniosus microcephalus. The sequence continues at coordinate 32,339,698 of NW_028225179.1, read as the reverse complement.
CCATTAATTTCCCGGTCTCATCCTCTAAGGGACCAACATTTACTTTAGCCACCCTTTTTCTTTTTATATAACTATAGAAACTTTTACTGTCTGTTTTTATATTTTTTGCTAATTTACTTTCATAATCTATCTTCCCTTTCTTAATCAATCTTTTTGTTATTTTTTGCTGTCTTTTAAAGATTTCCCAATCTTCCATCCTCCCACTAGATTTGGCTACCTTATATGCCCTTGTTTTTAGTCGGATACTATCCTTAATTACTTTACTTAGCCACGGATGGCTATCTTTTCTTTTACACCCTTTTTTCCTCAGTGGAATATATTTTTTTTGGAAGTTGTAAAATAACTCCTTAAATGTACACCACTGGTCATGTACCGTTTTACCCTTTAATCTATTTTCCCAGTCCACTCTCATTAATTCCGCTCTCATACCTTCATAGTCTCCTTTATTCAAGCTCAGCACGCTTGTTTGAGATCCAACCTTCTCACCCTCTAATTGAATATGGAACTCAACCATGTTATGGTCACTCATTCCAAGGGGATCCTTTACTAGGACATTTTTAATTAATCCTGTCTCATTACACAGGACCAAATCTAAGGTTGCTTGCCCCCTGGTTGGTTCAGTTACATACTGCTCAAGAAACCCATCCCTAATACACTCAATGAACTCTTCCTCAAGGCTGCTCTGCCCAATTTGATTTGTCCAGTTAATATGATAATTAAAATCCCCCATAATTATAGCTGTTCGCTTATTACAAGCCTCAACTATTTCCTGATTAATACTCCGTCCAACAGAGTTGCAACTGTTCGGAGGCCTATAGACTACACCCACTAGTGTTTTTTTCCCCTTATTATTCCTTACCTCCACCCAAACTGTTTCACTATCGTGCTCCTTTGACCCAATATCATTTCTCTGTATTATAGTGATTCCTTCCTTTATTAACATAGCCACCCCACCTCCTCTCCCTTCCTGCCTGTCCTTCCTGATTGTTAAATAACCTGGTATGTTTAATTCCCAGTCATGGTCACCCTGCAGCCATGTTTCTGTAATGGCCACAAGATCATACCCATATGTCATTATTTGTGCCGTTAACTCACACAGACACACAGACCCAGACAGAGACAGAGACACACAGACACAGACCCAGACACACAGACCCAGACACACAGACCCAGACACACAGACCCAGACAGACAGACCCAGACACAGACACACAGACCCAGACACACAGACCCAGACACAGACCCAGACACACAGACACAGACACAGACACAGACATACAGACACAGACACAGACACAGACACACAGACACACAGACCCAGACACAGACACACAGACACACAGACCCAGACAGAGACAGAGATACACAGACACAGACACAGACCCAGACACAGTCACACAGACCCAGACACACAGACCCAGACACACAGACCCAGACACACAGACCCAGACACACAGACCCAGAAACACAGACACAGACACAGACACAGACACACAGACCCAGACACACAGACCCAGACACAGACACACAGACACAGACACAGACACAGACACACAGACCCAGACACAGACACACAGACACACAGACCCAGACAGAGACAGAGACACACAGACACAGACCCAGACACACAGACCCAGACACACAGACCCAGACACAGACACACAGACCCAGACACACAGACCCAGACACAGACCCAGACACACAGACACAGACACAGACACAGACACACAGACCCAGACACACAGACACAGACACACAGACACAGACACACAGACCCAGACACACAGACACAGACACAGACACAGACACACAGACCCAGACACACAGACCCAGACACAGACACAGACCCAGACCCAGACACACAGACCCAGACACACAGACACAGACACAGACACACAGACCCAGACACACAGACACAGACACAGACACACAGACACACAGACACAGACAGAGACACAGACACAGACACACAGACACAGACACACAGACACAGACACACAGGCACACAGACACACAGACACACAGACACACAGACACAGACACACAGACCCAGACACAGACACACACAGACACAGACACACAGACACAGACACACAGACACAGACACAGACACACAGACACAGACAGAGACACAGACACAGACACACAGACACAGACACACAGACACAGACACAGACACACAGACCCAGACACACAGACACACAGACACAGACACAGTCACAGACCCAGACACCCAGACACACAGACCCAGACACACAGACCCAGACACACAGACACAGACACACAGACACAGACACAGACCCAGACACAGACACACAGACACACAGGCCCAGACACAGACAGACCCAGACACACAGACCCAGACACAGACACAGACACACAGACCCAGACACACAGACCCAGACACACAGACACAGACACAGACACACAGACACAGACACAGACACACAGACACACAGACACAGACACAGACCCAGACACAGACCCAGACACACAGACACACAGACCCAGACACACAGACCCAGACACACAGACCCAGACACAGACACAGACAGAGACACAGACACAGACACAGACCCAGACACACAGACACACAGACACAGACACACAGACACAGAGACACAGACACACAGACACAGAGACACACAGACAAAGACACACAAACCCAGACACACAGACACAGACACACAGACACACAGACACAGACACAGACACACAGACACAGACACACAGACACACAGACACACAGACACAGACACAGACCCAGACACACAGACACAGACCCAGACACACAGACACAGACACACAGACCCAGACACACAGACACAGACCCAGACACACAGACCCAGACACACAGACCCAGACACACAGACACAGACACAGACCCAGACACAGACACACAGACCCAGACACAGACAGACACACAGACCCAGACACAGACACAGACACACAGACCCAGACACACAGACACAGACACAGACACACAGACACAGACAGAGACAGAGATACAGACACACAGACACAGACCCAGACACACAGACACAGACACACAGACACAGACACAGACACACAGACACAGACACACAGACACAGACAGAGACCCAGACACACAGACACAGACACACAGACACAGACCCAGACACAGACACACAGACACAGACACACAGACACAGACACACAGACACACAGACCCAGACACACAGACCCAGACACACAGACCCAGACACACAGACACAGTCACACAGACACAGACACAGACACACAGACACAGAGACACAGACCCAGACACACTGACCCAGACACACAGACACAGACACAGACCCAGACACAGACACACAGACCCAGACACACAGACACAGACCCAGACACACAGAACCAGACACACAGACACAGACACAGACCCAGACACAGACACACAGACCCAGACCCAGACAGACCCAGACACACAGACCCAGACACAGACACACAGACCCAGACACACAGACACAGACACACAGACACAGACAGAGACACAGACACAGACACACAGACACAGACCCAGACACACAGACCCAGACACACAGACACAGACACAGACCCAGACACAGACACACAGACCCAGACACAGACAGACCCAGACACACAGACCCAGACACAGACACAGACACACAGACCCAGACACACAGACACAGACACAGACACACAGACACAGACAGAGACAGAGACACAGACACACAGACACAGACCCAGACACACAGTCACAGACACAGACCCAGACACACAGACACAGACACACAGACACAGACAGAGACCCAGACACACAGACACAGACACACAGACCCAGACACAGACCCAGACACAGACACACAGACACAGACACACAGACACAGACACACAGACACACAGACCCAGACACACAGACCCAGACACACAGACCCAGACACACAGACACAGACACACAGACACAGACACAGACACACAGACACACAGACACAGACCCAGACACACAGACCCAGACACACAGACACAGACACAGACACACAGACACACAGACACAGACAGAGACACAGACACACAGACACAGACACACAGACACACAGACACAGACCCAGACACACAGGCCCAGACACACAGACACACAGACACAGACACAGACACAGACCCAGACACCCAGACACACAGACCCAGACACACAGACCCAGACACACAGACCCAGACACACAGACACAGACACACAGACACAGACACAGACCCAGACACAGACACACAGACACACAGACACAGACACAGACAGACCCAGACACACAGACCCAGACACAGACACAGACACACAGACCCAGACACACAGACCCAGAAACACAGACACAGACACACAGACACAGACACAGACACACAGACACACAGACACAGACACAGAACCAGACACAGACCCAGACACACAGACACACAGACCCAGACACACAGACCCAGACACACAGACCCAGACACAGACACAGACAGAGACACAGACACAGACACAGACCCAGACACACAGACACAGACACACAGACACACAGACACAGACACACAGACACAGAGACACACAGACACAGACACACAGACCCAGACACACAGACACAGACACACAGACACACAGACACAGCCACAGACACAGACACACAGACACACAGACACACAGACACAGACACAGACCCAGACACACAGACACAGACCCAGACACACAGACACAGACACACAGACCCAGACACACAGACACAGACCCAGACACACAGACCCAGACACACAGACCCAGACACACAGACACAGACACAGACCCAGACACAGACACACAGACCCAGACACAGACAGACCCAGACACACAGACCCAGACACAGACACAGACTCACAGACCCAGACACACAGACACAGACACAGACACACAGACACAGACAGAGACAGAGACACAGACACACAGACACAGACCCAGACACACAGACACAGACACACAGACACAGACACAGACACACAGACACAGACACACAGACACAGACAGAGACCCAGACACACCGACAAAGACACACAGACCCAGACACAGACCCAGACACAGACACACAGACACAGACACACAGACACAGACACACAGACCCAGACACACAGACCCAGACACACAGACACAGACACACAGACACAGACACAGACACACAGACACACAGACCCAGACACACAGACACAGACACAGACACAGACACAGACACACAGACACAGACAGAGACACAGACACAGACACACAGACACAGACCCAGACACACAGTCCCAGACACACAGACCCAGACACACAGACACAGACACAGACCCAGACACAGACACACAGACCCAGACACAGACAGACCCAGACACACAGACCCAGACACAGACACACAGACACAGACAGAGACAGAGACACAGACACACAGACACAGACCCAGACACACAGACACAGACACACAGACACAGACCCAGACACACAGACACAGACACACAGACACAGACAGAGACCCAGACACACCGACAAAGACACACAGACCCAGACACAGACCCAGACACAGACACACAGACACAGACACACAGACACGGACACACAGACCCAGACACACAGACCCAGACACACAGACCCAGACACACAGACACAGACACAGACACACAGACACACAGACACAGACCCAGACACACAGACCCAGACACACAGACACAGACACAGACACAGACACACAGACCCAGACACACAGACACAGACCCAGACACACAGACCCAGACACACAGACACAGACACAGACACAGACACAGACACACAGACACACAGACCCAGACACAGACAGACCCAGACACACAGACCCAGACACAGACACACAGACACACAGACCCAGACACACAGACACAGACACAGACACAGACACACAGACACAGACACAGACACAGACACAGACACACAGACACAGACACAGACACACAGACCCAGACACACAGACCCAGACACACAGACACAGACACAGACCCAGACACAGACACACAGACCCAGACCCAGACAGACCCAGACACACAGACACAGACACAGACACAGACACACAGACCCAGACACACAGACACAGACACAGACACACAGACACAGACCCAGACACACAAAAACAGACACACAGACACAGACCCAGACACACAGACACAGACACACAGACACAGACAGAGACCCAGACACACAGACACAGACACACAGACCCAGACACAGACCCAGACACAGACACAGAGACACAGACACACAGACACAGACACACAGACACACAGACCCAGACACACAGACCCAGACACACAGACACAGACACACAGACACAGACACAGACACACAGACACACAGACACAGACCCAGACACACAGACACAGACACAGACACACAGACACACAGACACAGACAGAGACACAGACACAGACACACAGACACAAACACACAGACACAGACCCAGACACACAGACCCAGACACACAGACACACAGACACAGATGCAGACACAGACCCAGACACACAGACACACAGACCCAGACACACAGACCCAGACACACAGACCCAGACACACAGACACAGACCCAGACACAGACACACAGACACACAGACCCAAACACAGACAGACCCAGACACACAGACCCAGACACAGACACAGACACACAGACCCAGACACACAGACCCAGACACACAGACACAGACACAGACTCACAGACACAGACACAGACACACAGACACACAGACACAGACACAGACCCAGACACAGACCCAGACACACAGACACACAGACCCAGACACACAGACCCAGACACACACACAGACAGAGACACAGACACAGACACAGACCCAGACACACAGACACAGACACACAGACACAGACACACAGACACAGACACACAGACACAGAGATACAGAGACACACAGACACAGACACACAGACCCAGACACACAGACACAGACACAGACACACAGACACACAGACACAGACACAGACACAGACACACAGACACAGACACACAGACACACAGACACACAGACACAGACACAGACCCAGACACACAGACACACACACAGACACAGACACACAGACCCAGACACACAGACACAGACCCAGACACACAGACCCAGACACACAGACCCAGACACACAGACACAGACACAGACCCAGACACAGACACACAGACCCAGACACAGACAGACCCAGACACACAGACCCAGACACAGACACAGACTCACAGACCCAGACACACAGACACAGACACAGACACACAGACACAGACAGAGACAGAGACACAGACACACAGACACAGACACAGAGACACACAGACACAGACACACAGACCCAGACACACAGACACAGACACACAGACACAGACAGAGACCCAGACACACCGACAAAGACACACAGACCCAGACACAGACCCAGACACAGACACACAGACACAGACACACAGACACAGACACACAGACCCAGACACACAGACACAGACACACAGACCTAGACACACAGACACAGACACACAGACACAGACACACAGACACACAGACACAGACACAGACACACAGACCCAGACACACAGACACAGACACAGACCCAGACACAGACACACAGACCCAGACACACAGACACAGACCCAGACACACAGACCCAGACACACAGACACAGACCCAGACACAGACACACAGACACACAGACCCAGACACAGACAGACCCAGACACACAGACCCAGACACACACACACAGACACACAGACCCAGACACACAGACACAGACACAGACACAGAAACAGGCACACAGACACAGACAGAGACACAGACACAGACACACAGACACAGACCCAGACACACAGACCCAGACACACAGACCCAGACACACAGACACAGACACAGACCCAGACACAGACACACAGACCCAGACACAGACAGACCCAGACACACAGACCCAGACACAGACACAGACACACAGACCCAGACACACAGACACAGACACAGACACACAGACACAGACAGAGACAGAGACACACAGACACAGACCCAGACACACAGACCCAGACACACAGAGCCAGACACACAGACCCAGACACACAGACCCAGACACAGACACACAGACCCAGACACACAGACCCAGACACAGACCCAGACACACAGACACAGACACAGACACAGACACACAGACCCAGACACACAGACACAGACACACAGACACAGACACACAGACCCAGACACACAGACACAGACACAGACACAGACACACAGACCCAGACACACAGACCCAGACACAGACACAGACCCAGACACAGACACACAGACGCAGACACACAGACACAGACACAGACACACAGACCCAGACACACAGACACAGACACAGACACACAGACACACAGACACAGACAGAGACACAGACACAGACACACAGACACAGACACACAGACACAGACACACAGACACACAGGCACACAGACACACAGACACACAGACACACAGACACAGACACACAGACCCAGACACAGACACACACAGACACAGACACACAGACACACAGACACAGACACACAGACACAGACACAGACACACAGACACAGACAGAGACACAGACACAGACACACAGACACAGACACACAGACACAGACCCAGACACACAGACCCAGACACACAGACACACAGACACAGACACAGTCACAGACCCAGACACCCAGACACACAGACCCAGACACACAGACACAGACACACAGACACAGACACACAGACACAATCACAGACCCAGACACAGACACACAGACACACAGGCCCAGACACAGACAGACCCAGACACACAGACCCAGACACAGACACAGACACACAGACCCAGACACACAGACCCAGACACACAGACACAGACACAGACACACAGACACAGACACAGACACACAGACACACAGACACAGACACAGACCCAGACACAGACCCAGACACACAGACACACAGACCCAGACACACAGACCTAGACACACAGACCCAGACACAGACAGAGACACAGACACAGACACAGACCCAGACACACAGACACAGACACACAGACACAGAGACACAGACACACAGACACAGAGACACACAGACAAAGACACACAAACCCAGACACACAGACACAGACACACAGACACACAGACACAGACACAGACACACAGACACAGACACACAGACACACAGACACAGACACAGACCCAGACACACAGACACAGACCCAGACACACAGACACAGACACACAGACCCAGACACACAGACACAGACCCAGACACACAGACCCAGACACACAGACCCAGACACACAGACACAGACACAGACCCAGACACAGACACACAGACCCAGACACAGACAGACACACAGACCCAGACACAGACACAGACACACAGACCCAGACACACAGACACAGACACAGACACACAGACACAGACAGAGACAGAGATACAGACACACAGACACAGACACAGACACACAGACACAGACACACAGACACAGACACAGACACACAGACACAGACACACAGACACAGACAGAGACCCAGACACACAGACACAGACACACAGACACAGACCCAGACACAGACACACAGACACAGACACACAGACACAGACACACAGACACACAGACCCAGACACACAGACCCAGACACACAGACCCAGACACACAGACACAGTCACACAGACACAGACACAGACACACAGACACACAGACACAGACCCAGACACACAGACCCAGACACACAGACACAGACACAGACCCAGACACAGACACACAGACCCAGACACACAGACACAGACCCAGACACACAGACCCAGACACACAGACACAGACACAGACCCAGACACAGACACACAGACCCAGACCCAGACAGACCCAGACACACAGACCCAGACACAGACACACAGACCCAGACACACAGACACAGACACACAGCCACAAACAGAGACACAGACACAGACACACAGACAAAGACACAGACACACAGACCCAGACACACAGACCCAGACACACAGACACAGACACAGACCCAGACACAGACACACAGACCCAGACACAGACAGACCCAGACACACAGACCCAGACACAGACACAGACACACAGACCCAGACACACAGACACAGACACAGACACACAGACACAGACAGAGACTGAGACACAGACACACAGACACAGACCCAGACACACAGACACAGACACACAGACACAGACCCAGACACACAGACACAGACACACAGACACAGACAGAGACCCTGACACACAGACACAGACACACAGACCCAGACACAGACCCAGACACAGACACACAGACACAGACACACAGACACAGACACACAGACACACAGACCCAGACACACAGACCCAGACACACAGACCCAGACACACAGACACAGACACACAGACACAGACACAGACACACAGACACACAGACACAGACCCAGACACACAGACACAGACACACAGACACAGACACAGACACACAGACACACAGACACAGACAGAGACACAGACACACAGACACAGACACACAGACACACAGACACAGACCCAGACACACAGACCCAGACACACAGACACACAGACACAGACACAGACACAGACCCAGACACCCAGACACACAGACCCAGACACACAGACCCAGACACACAGACCCAGACACACAGACACAGACACACAGACACAGACACAGACCCAGACACAGACACACAGACACACAGACCCAGACACAGACAGACCCAGACACACAGACCCAGACACAGACACAGACACACAGACCCAGACACACAGACCCAGAAACACAGACACAGACACACAGACACAGACACAGACACACAGACACACAGACACAGACACAGAACCAGACACAGACCCAGACACACAGACACACAGACCCAGACACACAGACCCAGACACACAGACCCAGACACAGACACAGACAGAGACACAGACACAGACACAGACCCAGACACACAGACACAGACACACAGACACAGACACACAGACACAGAGACACACAGACACAGACACACAGACCCAGACACACAGACACAGACACACAGACACACAGGCACAGCCACAGACACAGACACACAGACACACAGACACACAGACACAGACACAGACCCAGACACACAGACACAGACCCAGACACACAGACACAGACACACAGACCCAGACACACAGACACAGACCCAGACACACAGACCCAGACACACAGACACAGACACACAGACACACAGACACACAGACACAGACACACAGACCCAGACACAGACACACACAGACACAGACACACAGACACACAGACACAGACATACAGACACAGACACAGACACACAGACACAGACAGAGACACAGACACAGACACACAGACACACAGACACAGACCCAGACACACAGACCCAGACACACAGACACACAGACACAGACACAGTCACAGACCCAGACACCCAGACACACAGACCCAGACACACAGACACAGACACACAGACACAGACACACAGACACAGACACAGACCCAGACACAGACACACAGACACACAGGCCCAGACACAGACAGACCCAGACACACAGACCCAGACACAGACACAGACACACAGACCCAGACACACAGACCCAGACACACAGACACAGACACAGACACACAGACACAGACACAGACACACAGACACACAGACACAGACACAGACCCAGACACAGACCCAGACACACAGACACACAGACCCAGACACACAGACCCAGACACACAGACCCAGACACAGACAGAGACACAGACACAGACACAGACCCAGACACACAGACACAGACACACAGACACAGAGACACAGACACACAGACACAGAGACACACAGACAAAGACACACAAACCCAGACACACAGACACAGACACACAGACACACAGACACAGACACACAGACACAGACACACAGACACACAGACACACAGACACAGACACAGACCCAGACACACAGACACAGACCCAGACACACAGACACAGACACACAGACCCAGACACACAGACACAGACCCAGACACACAGACCCAGACACACAGACCCAGACACACAGACACAGACACAGACCCAGACACAGACACACAGACCCAGACACAGACAGACACACAGACCCAGACACAGACACAGACACACAGACCCAGACACACAGACACAGACACACAGACACAGACAGAGACAGAGATACAGACACACAGACACAGACACAGACACACAGACACAGACACACAGACACAGACACAGACACACAGACACAGACACACAGACACAGACAGAGACCCAGACACACAGACACAGACACACAGACACAGACCCAGACACAGACACACAGACACAGACACACAGACACAGACACACAGACACACAGACCCAGACACACAGACCCAGACACACAGACCCAGACACACAGACACAGTCACACAGACACAGACACAGACACACAGACACACAGACACAGACCCAGACACACAGACCCAGACACACAGACACAGACCCAGACACAGACACACAGACCCAGACACACAGACACAGACCCAGACACACAGACCCAGACACACAGACACAGACACAGACCCAGACACAGACACACAGACCCAGACCCAGACAGACCCAGACACACAGACCCAGACACAGACACACAGACCCAGACACACAGACACAGACACACAGCCACAGACAGAGACACAGACACAGACACACAGACACAGACACAGACACACAGACCCAGACACACAGACCCAGACACACAGACACAGACACAGACCCAGACACAGACACACAGACCCAGACACAGACAGACCCAGACACACAGACACAGACCCAGACACACAGACCCAGACACACAGACACAGACACAGACCCAGACACAGACACACAGACCCAGACCCAGACAGACCCAGACACACAGACCCAGACACAGACACACAGACCCAGACACACAGACACAGACACACAGCCACAGACAGAGACACAGACACAGACACACAGACACAGACACAGACACACAGACCCAGACACACAAACCCAGACACACAGACACAGACACAGACCCAGACACAGACACACAGACCCAGACACAGACAGACCCAGACACACAGACCCAGACACAGACACAGACACACAGACCCAGACACACAGACACAGACACAGACACACAGACACAGACAGAGACTGAGACACAGACACACAGACACAGACCCAGACACACAGACACAGACACACAGACACAGACCCAGACACACAGACACAGACACACAGACACAGACAGAGACCCTGACACACAGACACAGACACACAGACCCAGACACAGACCCAGACACAGACACACAGACACAGACACACAGACACAGACACACAGACACACAGACCCAGACACACAGACCCAGACACACAGACCCAGACACACAGACACAGACACACAGACACAGACACAGACACACAGACACACAGACACAGACCCAGACACACAGACCCAGACACACAGACACAGACACAGACACACAGACACACAGACACAGACAGAGACACAGACACACAGACACAGACACACAGACACACAGACACAGACCCAGACACACAGACCCAGACACACAGACACACAGACACAGACACAGACACAGACCCAGACACCCAGACACACAGACCCAGACACACAGACCCAGACACACAGACCCAGACACACAGACACAGACACACAGACACAGACACAGACCCAGACACAGACACACAGACACACAGACCCAGACACAGACAGACCCAGACACACAGACCCAGACACAGACACAGACACACAGACCCAGACACACAGACCCAGAAACAGAGACACAGACACACAGACACAAACACAGACACACAGACACACAGACACAGACACAGAACCAGACACAGACCCAGACACACAGACACACAGACCCAGACACACAGACCCAGACACACAGACCCAGACACAGACACAGACAGAGACACAGACACAGACACAGACCCAGACACACAGACACAGACACACAGACACACAGACACAGACACACAGACACAGAGACACACAGACACAGACACACAGACCCAGACACACAGACACAGACACACAGACACACAGACACAGCCACAGACACAGACACACAGACACACAGACACACAGACACAGACACAGACCCAGACACACAGACACAGACCCAGACACACAGACACAGACACACAGACCCAGACACACAGACACAGACCCAGACACACAGACCCAGACACACAGACACAGACACACAGACACACAGACACAGACACACAGACCCAGACACAGACACACACAGACACAGACACACAGACACACAGACACAGACACACAGACACAGACACAGACACGCAGACACAGACAGAGACACAGACACAGACACACAGACACAGACACACAGACACAGACCCAGACACACAGACCCAGACACACAGACACACAGACACAGACACAGTCACAGACCCAGACACCCAGACACACAGACCCAGACACACAGACACAGACACACAGACACAGACACACAGACACAGACACAGACCCAGACACAGACACACAGACACACAGGCCCAGACACAGACAGACCCAGACACACAGACCCAGACACAGACACAGACACACAGACCCAGACACACAGACCCAGACACACAGACACAGACACAGACACACAGACACAGACACAGACACACAGACACACAGACACAGACACAGACCCAGACACAGACCCAGACACACAGACACACAGACCCAGACACACAGACCCAGACACACAGACCCAGACACAGACAGAGACACAGACACAGACACAGACCCAGACACACAGACACAGACACACAGACACAGAGACACAGACACACAGACACAGAGACACACAGACAAAGACACACAAACCCAGACACACAGACACAGACACACAGACACACAGACACAGACACACAGACACAGACACACAGACACACAGACACACAGACACAGACACAGACCCAGACACACAGACACAGACCCAGACACACAGACACAGACACACAGACCCAGACACACAGACACAGACCCAGACACACAGACCCAGACACACAGACCCAGACACACAGACACAGACACAGACCCAGACACAGACACACAGACCCAGACACAGACAGACACACAGACCCAGACACAGACACAGACACACAGACCCAGACACACAGACACAGACACAGACACACAGACACAGACAGAGACAGAGATACAGACACACAGACACAGACACAGACACACAGACACAGACACACAGACACAGACACAGACACACAGACACAGACACACAGACACAGACAGAGACCCAGACACACAGACACAGACACACAGACACAGACCCAGACACAGACACACAGACACAGACACACAGACACAGACACACAGACACACAGACCCAGACACACAGACCCAGACACACAGACCCAGACACACAGACACAGTCACACAGACACAGACACAGACACACAGACACACAGACACAGACCCAGACACACAGACCCAGACACACAGACACAGACACAGACCCAGACACAGACACACAGACCCAGACACACAGACACAGACCCAGACACACAGACCCAGACACACAGACACAGACACAGACCCAGACACAGACACACAGACCCAGACCCAGACAGACCCAGACACACAGACCCAGACACAGACACACAGACCCAGACACACAGACACAGACACACAGCCACAGACAGAGACACAGACACAGACACACAGACACAGACACAGACACACAGACCCAGACACACAGACCCAGACACACAGACACAGACACTGACCCAGACACAGACACACAGACCCAGACACAGACAGACCCAGACACACAGACCCAGACCCAGACACAGACACACAGACCCAGACACACAGACACAGACACAGACACACAGACACAGACAGAGACTGAGACACAGACACACAGACACAGACCCAGACACACAGACACAGACACACAGACACAGACCCAGACACACAGACACAGACACACAGACACAGACAGAGACCCAGACACACAGACACAGACACACAGACCCAGACACAGACCCAGACACAGACACACAGACACAGACACACAGACACAGACACACAGACACACAGACCCAGACACACAGACCCAGACACACAGACCCAGACACACAGACACAGACACACAGACACAGACACAGACACACAGACACACAGACACAGACCCAGACACACAGACACAGACACAGACACACAGACACACAGACACAGACAGAGACACAGACACACAGACACAGACACACAGACACACAGACACAGACCCAGACACACAGACCCAGACACACAGACACACAGACACAGACACAGACACAGACCCAGACACACAGACACACAGACCCAGACACACAGACCCAGACACACAGACCCAGACACACAGACACAGACACACAGACACAGACACAGACCCAGACACAGACACACAGACACACAGACCCAGACACAGACAGACCCAGACACACAGACCCAGACACAGACACAGACACACAGACCCAGACACACAGACCCAGAAACACAGACACAGACACACAGACACAGACACAGACACACAGACACACAGACACAGACACAGAACCAGACACAGACCCAGACACACAGACACACAGACCCAGACACACAGACCCAGACACACAGACCCAGACACAGACACAGACAGAGACACAGACACAGACACAGACCCAGACACACAGACACAGACACACAGACACACAGACACAGACACACAGACACAGAGACACACAGACACAGACACACAGACCCAGACACACAGACACAGACACACAGACACACAGACACAGCCACAGACACAGACACACAGACACACAGACACAGACACAGACCCAGACACACAGACACAGACCCAGACACACAGACACAGACACACAGACTCAGACACACAGACACAGACCCAGACACACAGACCCAGACACACAGACCCAGACACACAGACACAGACACAGACACAGACACCGACTCACAGACCCAGACACACAGACACAGACACAGACACACAGACACAGACAGAGACAGAGACACAGACACACAGACACAGACACAGGCACACAGACACAGACACACAGACACAGACCCAGACACACAGACACAGACACACAGACACAGACAGAGACCCAGACACACCGACAAAGACACACAGACCCAGACACAGACCCAGACACAGACACACAGACACAGACACACAGACACAGACACACAGACCCAGACACACAGACCCAGACACACAGACACAGACACACAGACACAGACACAGACACACAGACACACAGACCCAGACACACAGACACAGACACAGACACACAGACACAGACAGAGACACAGACACAGACACACAGACACAGACCCAGACACACAGTCCCAGACACACAGACCCAGACACACAGACACAGACACAGACCCAGACACAGACACACAGACACAGACACAGACAGACCCAGACACACAGACCCAGACACAGACACACAGACACAGACAGAGACAGAGACACAGACACACAGACACAGACCCAGACACACAGACACAGACACACAGACACAGACACAGACCCAGACACAGACACACAGACCCAGACGCACAGACACAGACACACAGACACAGACAGAGACCCAGACACACCGACAAAGACACACAGACCCAGACACAGACCCAGACACAGGCACACAGACACAGACACACAGACACGGACACACAGACCCAGACACACAGACCCAGACACACAGACCCAGACACACAGACACAGACACAGACAGACAGACACACAGACACAGACCCAGACACACAGAACCAGACACACAGACACAGACACAGACCCAGACACAGACACACAGACCCAGACACACAGACACAGACCCAGACACACAGACCCAGACACACAGACACAGACACAGACCCAGACACAGACACACAGACACACAGACCCAGACACAGACAGACCCAGACACACAGACCCAGACACAGACACACAGACACACAGACCCAGACACACAGACACAGACACAGACACAGACACACAGACACAGACACAGACACAGACACAGACACAGACACACAGACACAGACACAGACACACAGATCCAGACACACAGACCCAGACACACAGACACAGACCCAGACACAGACACACAGACCCAGACACAGACAGACCCAGACACACAGACACAGACACAGACACAGACACACAGACCCAGACACACAGACACAGACACAGACGCACAGACACAGACCCAGACACACAGACACAGACACACAGACACAGACCCAGACACACAGACACAGACACACAGACACAGACAGAGACCCAGACACACAGACACAGACACACAGACCCAGACACAGACCCAGACACAGACACAGAGACACAGACACACAGACACAGACACACAGACACACAGACCCAGACACACAGACCCAGACACACAGACACAGACACACAGACACAGACACAGACACACAGACACACAGACACAGACCCAGACACACAGACACAGACACAGACACACAGACACACCGACACAGACAGAGACACAGACACAGACACACAGACACAGACACACAGACACAGACACAGACACACAGACCCAGACACACAGACACACAGACACAGATGCAGACACAGACCCAGACACCCAGACACACAGACCCAGACACACAGACCCAGACACACAGACCCAGACACACAGACACAGACACACAGACACAGACCCAGACACAGACACACAGACACACAGACCCAGACACAGACAGACCCAGACACACAGACCCAGACACAGACACAGACACACAGACACAGACCCAGACCCAGACACACAGACCCAGACACACAGACACAGACACAGACACACAGACCCAGACACACAGACACAGACACAGACACACAGACACACAGACACAGACAGAGACACAGACACAGACACACAGACACAGACACACAGACACAGACACACAGGCACACAGACACACAGACACACAGACACACAGACACAGACACACAGACCCAGACACAGACACACACAGACACAGACACACAGACACAGACACACAGACACAGACACACAGACACAGACAGAGACACAGACACAGACACACAGACACAGACACACAGACACAGACACAGACACACAGACCCAGACACACAGACACACAGACACAGACACAGTCACAGACCCAGACACCCAGACACACAGACCCAGACACACAGACCCAGACACACAGACACAGACACACAGACACAGACACAGACCCAGACACAGACACACAGACACACAGGCCCAGACACAGACAGACCCAGACACACAGACCCAGACACAGACACAGACACACAGACCCAGACACACAGACCCAGACACACAGACACAGACACAGACACACAGACACAGACACAGACACACAGACACACAGACACAGACACAGACCCAGACACAGACCCAGACACACAGACACACAGACCCAGACACACAGACCCAGACACACAGACCCAGACACAGACACAGACAGAGACACAGACACAGACACAGACCCAGACACACAGACACACAGACACAGACACACAGACACAGAGACACAGACACACAGACACAGAGACACACAGACAAAGACACACAAACCCAGACACACAGACACAGACACACAGACACACAGACACAGACACAGACACACAGACACAGACACACAGACACACAGACACACAGACACAGACACAGACCCAGACACACAGACACAGACCCAGACACACAGACACAGACACACAGACCCAGACACACAGACACAGACCCAGACACACAGACCCAGACACACAGACCCAGACACACAGACACAGACACAGACCCAGACACAGACACACAGACCCAGACACAGACAGACACACAGACCCAGACACAGACACAGACACACAGACCCAGACACACAGACACAGACACAGACACACAGACACAGACAGAGACAGAGATACAGACACACAGACACAGACCCAGACACACAGACACAGACACAGAGACACAGACACAGACACACAGACACAGACACACAGACACAGACAGAGACCCAGACACACAGACACAGACACACAGACACAGACCCAGACACAGACACACAGACACAGACACACAGACACAGACACACAGACACACAGACCCAGACACACAGACCCAGACACACAGACCCAGACACACAGACACAGTCACACAGACACAGACACAGACACACAGACACAGAGACACAGACCCAGACACACAGACCCAGACACACAGACACAGACACAGACCCAGACACAGACACACAGACCCAGACACACAGACACAGACCCAGACACACAGAACCAGACACACAGACACAGACACAGACCCAGACACAGACACACAGACCCAGACCCAGACAGACCCAGACACACAGACCCAGACACAGACACACAGACCCAGACACACAGACACAGACACACAGACACAGACAGAGACACAGACACAGACACACAGACACAGACCCAGACACACAGACCCAGACACACAGACACAGACACAGACACAGACACAGACACACAGACCCAGACACAGACAGACCCAGACACACAGACCCAGACACAGACACAGACACACAGACCCAGACACACAGACACAGACACAGACACACAGACACAGACAGAGACAGAGACACAGACACACAGACACAGACCCAGACACACAGTCACAGACACAGACCCAGACACACAGACACAGACACACAGACACAGACAGAGACCCAGACACACAGACACAGACACACAGACCCAGACACAGACCCAGACACAGACACACAGACACAGACACACAGACACAGACACACAGACACACAGACCCAGACACACAGACCCAGACACACAGACCCAGACACACAGACACAGACACACAGACACAGACACAGACACACAGACACACAGACACAGACCCAGACACACAGACCCAGACACACAGACACAGACACAGACACACAGACACACAGACACAGACAGAGACACAGACACACAGACACAGACACACAGACACACAGACACAGACCCAGACACACAGGCCCAGACACACAGACACACAGACACAGACACAGACACAGACCCAGACACCCAGACACACAGACCCAGACACACAGACCCAGACACACAGACCCAGACACACAGACACAGACACAGACCCAGACACAGACACACAGACACACAGACACAGACACAGACAGACCCAGACACACAGACCCAGACACAGACACAGACACACAGACCCAGACACACAGACCCAGAAACACAGACACAGACACACAGACACAGACACAGACACACAGACACACAGACACAGACACAGAACCAGACACAGACCCAGACACACAGACACACAGACCCAGACACACAGACCCAGACACACAGACCCAGACACAGACACAGACAGAGACACAGACACAGACACAGACCCAGACACACAGACACAGACACACAGACACATAGACACAGACACACAGACACAGAGACACACAGACACAGACACACAGACCCAGACACACAGACACAGACACACAGACACACAGACACAGCCACAGACACAGACACACAGACACACAGACACACAGACACAGACACAGACCCAGACACACAGACACAGACCCAGACACACAGACACAGACACACAGACCCAGACACACAGACACAGACCCAGACACACAGACCCAGACACACAGACCCAGACACACAGACACAGACACAGACCCAGACACAGACACACAGACCCAGACACAGACAGACCCAGACACACAGACCCAGACACAGACACAGACTCACAGACCCAGACACACAGACACAGACACAGACACACAGACACAGACAGAGACAGAGACACAGACACACAGACACAGACCCAGACACACAGACACAGACACACAGACACAGACACAGACACACTGTCTGTGTCTGTGTGTCTGTGTCTGTGTGTCTGTGTCTGTGTGTCTGTGTCTGGGTCTGTGTCTGGGTCTGTGTGTCTTTGTCGGTGTGTCTGGGTCTCTGTCTGTGTCTGTGTGTCTGTGTCTGAGACCCAGACACACCGACAAAGACACACAGACCCAGACACAGACCCAGACACAGACACACAGACACAGACACACAGACACAGACACACAGACCCAGACACACAGACCCAGACACACAGACACAGACACACAGACACAGACACAGACACACAGACACACAGACCCAGACACACAGACACAGACACAGACACAGACACAGACACACAGACACAGACAGAGACACAGACACAGACACACAGACACAGACCCAGACACACAGTCCCAGACACACAGACCCAGACACACAGACACAGACACAGACCCAGACACAGACACACAGACCCAGACACAGACAGACCCAGACACACAGACCCAGACACAGACACACAGACACAGACAGAGACAGAGACACAGACACACAGACACAGACCCAGACACACAGACACAGACACACAGACACAGACCCAGACACACAGACACAGACACACAGACACAGACAGAGACCCAGACACACCGACAAAGACACACAGACCCAGACACAGACCCAGACACAGACACACAGACACAGACACACAGACACGGACACACAGACCCAGACACACAGACCCAGACACACAGACCCAGACACACAGACACAGACACAGACACACAGACACACAGACACAGACCCAGACACACAGACCCAGACACACAGACACAGACACAGACACAGACACAGACACACAGACCCAGACACACAGACACAGACCCAGACACACAGACCCAGACACACAGACACAGACACAGACACAGACACAGACACACAGACACACAGACCCAGACACAGACAGACCCAGACACACAGACCCAGACACAGACACACAGACACACAGACCCAGACACACAGACACAGACACAGACACAGACACACAGACACAGACACAGACACAGACACAGACACACAGACACAGACACAGACACACAGACCCAGACACACAGACCCAGACACACAGACACAGACACAGACCCAGACACAGACACACAGACCCAGACACAGACAGACCCAGACACACAGACACAGACACAGACACAGACACACAGACCCAGACACACAGACACAGACACAGACACACAGACACAGACCCAGACACACAAAAACAGACACACAGACACAGACCCAGACACACAGACACAGACACACAGACACAGACAGAGACCCAGACACACAGACACAGACACACAGACCCAGACACAGACCCAGACACAGACACAGAGACACAGACACACAGACACAGACACACAGACACACAGACCCAGACACACAGACCCAGACACACAGACACAGACACACAGACACAGACACAGACACACAGACACACAGACACAGACCCAGACACACAGACACAGACACAGACACACAGACACACAGACACAGACAGAGACACAGACACAGACAAACAGACACAAACACACAGACACAGACACAGACACACAGACCCAGACACACAGACACACAGACACAGATGCAGACACAGACCCAGACACACAGACACACAGACCCAGACACACAGACCCAGACACACAGACCCAGACACACAGACACAGACCCAGACACAGACACACAGACACACAGACCCAGACACAGACAGACCCAGACACACAGACCCAGACACAGACACAGACACACAGACCCAGACACACAGACCCAGACACACAGACACAGACACAGACTCACAGACACAGACACAGACACACAGACACACAGACACAGACACAGACCCAGACACAGACCCAGACACACAGACACACAGACCCAGACACACAGACCCAGACACACACACAGACAGAGACACAGACACAGACACAGACCCAGACACACAGACACAGACACACAGACACAGACACACAGACACAGACACACAGACACAGAGATACAGAGACACACAGACACAGACACACAGACCCAGACACACAGACACAGACACAGACACACAGACACACAGACACAGACACAGACACAGACACACAGACACAGACACACAGACACACAGACACACAGACACAGACACAGACCCAGACACACAGACACACACACAGACACAGACACACAGACCCAGACACACAGACACAGACCCAGACACACAGACCCAGACACACAGACCCAGACACACAGACACAGACACAGACCCAGACACAGACACACAGACCCAGACACAGACAGACCCAGACACACAGACCCAGACACAGACACAGACTCACAGACCCAGACACACAGACACAGACACAGACACACAGACACAGACAGAGACAGAGACACAGACACACAGACACAGACACAGACACACAGACACAGACACACAGACCCAGACACACAGACACAGACACACAGACACAGACAGAGACCCAGACACACCGACAAAGACACACAGACCCAGACACAGACCCAGACACAGACACACAGACACAGACACACAGACACAGACACACAGACCCAGACACACAGACACAGACACACAGACCTAGACACACAGACACAGACACACAGACACAGACACACAGACACACAGACACAGACACAGACACACAGACCCAGACACACAGACACAGACACAGACCCAGACACAGACACACAGACCCAGACACACAGACACAGACCCAGACACACAGACCCAGACACACAGACACAGACACAGACCCAGACACAGACACACAGACACACAGACCCAGACACAGACAGACCCAGACACACAGACCCAGACACAGACACACAGACACACAGACCCAGACACACAGACACAGACACAGACACAGAAACAGGCACACAGACACAGACAGAGACACAGACACAGACACACAGACACAGACCCAGACACACAGACCCAGACACACAGACCCAGACACACAGACACAGACACAGACCCAGACACAGACACACAGACCCAGACACAGACAGACCCAGACACACAGACCCAGACACAGACACAGACACACAGACCCAGACACACAGACACAGACACAGACACACAGACACAGACAGAGACAGAGACACACAGACACAGACCCAGACACACAGACCCAGACACACAGACCCAGACACACAGACCCAGACACACAGACCCAGACACAGACACACAGACCCAGACACACAGACCCAGACACAGACCCAGACACACAGACACAGACACAGACACAGACACACAGACCCAGACACACAGACACAGACACACAGACACAGACACACAGACCCAGACACACAGACACAGACACAGACACAGACACACAGACCCAGACACACAGACCCAGACACAGACACAGACCCAGACACAGACACACAGACGCAGACACACAGACACAGACACAGACACACAGACCCAGACACACAGACACAGACACAGACACAGACACACAGACACACAGACACAGACAGAGACACAGACACAGACACACAGACACAGACACACAGACACAGACACACAGACACACAGGCACACAGACACACAGACACACAGACACACAGACACAGACACACAGACCCAGACACAGACACACACAGACACAGACACACAGACACACAGACACAGACACACAGACACAGACACAGACACACAGACACAGACAGAGACACAGACACAGACACACAGACACAGACACACAGACACAGACCCAGACACACAGACCCAGACACACAGACACACAGACACAGACACAGTCACAGACCCAGACACCCAGACACACAGACCCAGACACACAGACACAGACACACAGACACAGACACACAGACACAATCACAGACCCAGACACAGACACACAGACACACAGGCCCAGACACAGACAGACCCAGACACACAGACCCAGACACAGACACAGACACACAGACCCAGACACACAGACACAGACACACAGACACAGACACAGACACACAGACACAGACACAGACACACAGACACACAGACACAGACACAGACCCAGACACAGACCCAGACACACAGACACACAGACCCAGACACACAGACCTAGACACACAGACCCAGACACAGACAGAGACACAGACACAGACACAGACCCAGACACACAGACACAGACACACAGACACAGAGACACAGACACACAGACACAGAGACACACAGACAAAGACACACAAACCCAGACACACAGACACAGACACACAGACACACAGACACAGACACAGACACACAGACACAGACACACAGACACACAGACACAGACACAGACCCAGACACACAGACACAGACCCAGACACACAGACACAGACACACAGACCCAGACACACAGACACAGACCCAGACACACAGACCCAGACACACAGACCCAGACACACAGACACAGACACAGACCCAGACACAGACACACAGACCCAGACACAGACAGACACACAGACCCAGACACAGACACAGACACACAGACCCAGACACACAGACACAGACACAGACACACAGACACAGACAGAGACAGAGATACAGACACACAGACACAGACACAGACACACAGACACAGACACAGACACACAGACACAGACACACAGACACAGACAGAGACCCAGACACACAGACACAGACACACAGACACAGACCCAGACACAGACACACAGACACAGACACACAGACACAGACACACAGACACACAGACCCAGACACACAGACCCAGACACACAGACCCAGACACACAGACACAGTCACACAGACACAGACACAGACACACAGACACACAGACACAGACCCAGACACACAGACCCAGACACACAGACACACACACAGACCCAGACACAGACACACAGACCCAGACACACAGACACAGACCCAGACACACAGACCCAGACACACAGACACAGACACAGACCCAGACACAGACACACAGACCCAGACCCAGACAGACCCAGACACACAGACCCAGACACAGACACACAGACCCAGACACACAGACACAGACACACAGCCACAAACAGAGACACAGACACAGACACACAGACACAGACACAGACACACAGACCCAGACACACAGACCCAGACACACAGACACAGACACAGACCCAGACACAGACACACAGACCCAGACACAGACAGACCCAGACACACAGACCCAGACACAGACACAGACACACAGACCCAGACACACAGACACAGACACACAGACACAGACAGAGACTGAGACACAGACACACAGACACAGACCCAGACACACAGACACAGACACACAGACACAGACACAGACACACAGACACAGACACACAGACACAGACAGAGACCCTGACACACAGACACAGACACACAGACCCAGACACAGACCCAGACACAGACACACAGACACAGACACACAGACACAGACACACAGACACACAGACCCAGACACACAGACCCAGACACACAGACCCAGACACACAGACACAGACACACAGACACAGACACAGACACACAGACACACAGACACAGACCCAGACACACAGACACAGACACACAGACACAGACACAGACACACAGACACACAGACACAGACAGAGACACAGACACACAGACACAGACACACAGACACACAGACACAGACCCAGACACACAGACCCAGACACACAGACACACAGACACAGACACAGACACAGACCCAGACACCCAGACACACAGACCCAGACACACAGACCCAGACACACAGACCCAGACACACAGACACAGACACACAGACACAGACACAGACCCAGACACAGACACACAGACACACAGACCCAGACACAGACAGACCCAGACACACAGACCCAGACACAGACACAGACACACAGACCCAGACACACAGACCCAGAAACACAGACACAGACACACAGACACAGACACAGACACACAGACACACAGACACAGACACAGAACCAGACACAGACCCAGACACACAGACACACAGACCCAGACACACAGACCCAGACACACAGACCCAGACACAGACACAGACAGAGACACAGACACAGACACAGACCCAGACACACAGACACAGACACACAGACACAGACACACAGACACAGAGACACACAGACACAGACACACAGACCCAGACACACAGACACAGACACACAGACACACAGGCACAGCCACAGACACAGACACACAGACACACAGACACACAGACACAGACACAGACCCAGACACACAGACACAGACCCAGACACACAGACACAGACACACAGACCCAGACACACAGACACAGACCCAGACACACAGACCCAGACACACAGACACAGACACACAGACACACAGACACACAGACACAGACACACAGACCCAGACACAGACACACACAGACACAGACACACAGACACACAGACACAGACACACAGACACAGACACAGACACACAGACACAGACAGAGACACAGACACAGACACACAGACACAGACACACAGACACAGACCCAGACACACAGACACACAGACACAGACACAGTCACAGACCCAGACACCCAGACACACAGACCCAGACACACAGACACAGACACACAGACACAGACACACAGACACAGACACAGACCCAGACACAGACACACAGACACACAGGCCCAGACACAGACAGACCCAGACACACAGACCCAGACACAGACACAGACACACAGACCCAGACACACAGACCCAGACACACAGACACAGACACAGACACACAGACACAGACACAGACACACAGACACACAGACACAGACACAGACCCAGACACAGACCCAGACACACAGACACACAGACCCAGACACACAGACCCAGACACACAGACCCAGACACAGACAGAGACACAGACACAGACACAGACCCAGACACACAGACACAGACACACAGACACAGAGACACAGACACACAGACACAGAGACACACAGACAAAGACACACAAACCCAGACACACAGACACAGACACACAGACACACAGACACAGACACACAGACACAGACACACAGACACACAGACACACAGACACAGACACAGACCCAGACACACAGACACAGACCCAGACACACAGACACAGACACACAGACCCAGACACACAGACACAGACCCAGACACACAGACCCAGACACACAGACCCAGACACACAGACACAGACACAGACCCAGACACAGACACACAGACCCAGACACAGACAGACACACAGACCCAGACACAGACACAGACACACAGACCCAGACACACAGACACAGACACACAGACACAGACAGAGACAGAGATACAGACACACAGACACAGACACAGACACACAGACACAGACACACAGACACAGACACAGACACACAGACACAGACACACAGACACAGACAGAGACCCAGACACACAGACACAGACACACAGACACAGACCCAGACACAGACACACAGACACAGACACACAGACACAGACACACAGACACACAGACCCAGACACACAGACCCAGACACACAGACCCAGACACACAGACACAGTCACACAGACACAGACACAGACACACAGACACACAGACACAGACCCAGACACACAGACCCAGACACACAGACACAGACCCAGACACAGACACACAGACCCAGACACACAGACACAGACCCAGACACACAGACCCAGACACACAGACACAGACACAGACCCAGACACAGACACACAGACCCAGACCCAGACAGACCCAGACACACAGACCCAGACACAGACACACAGACCCAGACACACAGACACAGACACACAGCCACAGACAGAGACACAGACACAGACACACAGACACAGACACAGACACACAGACCCAGACACACAGACCCAGACACACAGACACAGACACAGACCCAGACACAGACACACAGACCCAGACACAGACAGACCCAGACACACAGACACAGACCCAGACACACAGACCCAGACACACAGACACAGACACAGACCCAGACACAGACACACAGACCCAGACCCAGACAGACCCAGACACACAGACCCAGACACAGACACACAGACCCAGACACACAGACACAGACACACAGCCACAGACAGAGACACAGACACAGACACACAGACACAGACACAGACACACAGACCCAGACACACAGACCCAGACACACAGACACAGACACAGACCCAGACACAGACACACAGACCCAGACACAGACAGACCCAGACACACAGACCCAGACACAGACACAGACACACAGACCCAGACACACAGACACAGACACAGACACACAGACACAGACAGAGACTGAGACACAGACACACAGACACAGACCCAGACACACAGACACAGACACACAGACACAGACCCAGACACACAGACACAGACACACAGACACAGACAGAGACCCTGACACACAGACACAGACACACAGACCCAGACACAGACCCAGACACAGACACACAGACACAGACACACAGACACAGACACACAGACACACAGACCCAGACACACAGACCCAGACACACAGACCCAGACACACAGACACAGACACACAGACACAGACACAGACACACAGACACACAGACACAGACCCAGACACACAGACCCAGACACACAGACACAGACACAGACACACAGACACACAGACACAGACAGAGACACAGACACACAGACACAGACACACAGACACACAGACACAGACCCAGACACACAGACCCAGACACACAGACACACAGACACAGACACAGACACAGACCCAGACACCCAGACACACAGACCCAGACACACAGACCCAGACACACAGACCCAGACACACAGACACAGACACACAGACACAGACACAGACCCAGACACAGACACACAGACACACAGACCCAGACACAGACAGACCCAGACACACAGACCCAGACACAGACACAGACACACAGACCCAGACACACAGACCCAGAAACACAGACACAGACACACAGACACAGACACAGACACACAGACACACAGACACAGACACAGAACCAGACACAGACCCAGACACACAGACACACAGACCCAGACACACAGACCCAGACACACAGACCCAGACACAGACACAGACAGAGACACAGACACAGACACAGACCCAGACACACAGACACAGACACACAGACACACAGACACAGACACACAGACACAGAGACACACAGACACAGACACACAGACCCAGACACACAGACACAGACACACAGACACACAGACACAGCCACAGACACAGACACACAGACACACAGACACACAGACACAGACACAGACCCAGACACACAGACACAGACCCAGACACACAGACACAGACACACAGACCCAGACACACAGACACAGACCCAGACACACAGACCCAGACACACAGACACACAGACACACAGACACACAGACACAGACACACAGACCCAGACACAGACACACACAGACACAGACACACAGACACACAGACACAGACACACAGACACAGACACAGACACACAGACACAGACAGAGACACAGACACAGACACACAGACACAGACACACAGACACAGACCCAGACACACAGACCCAGACACACAGACACACAGACACAGACACAGTCACAGACCCAGACACCCAGACACACAGACCCAGACACACAGACACAGACACACAGACACAGACACACAGACACAGACACAGACCCAGACACAGACACACAGACACACAGGCCCAGACACAGACAGACCCAGACACACAGACCCAGACACAGACACAGACACACAGACCCAGACACACAGACCCAGACACACAGACACAGACACAGACACACAGACACAGACACAGACACACAGACACACAGACACAGACACAGACCCAGACACAGACCCAGACACACAGACACACAGACCCAGACACACAGACCCAGACACACAGACCCAGACACAGACAGAGACACAGACACAGACACAGACCCAGACACACAGACACAGACACACAGACACAGAGACACAGACACACAGACACAGAGACACACAGACAAAGACACACAAACCCAGACACACAGACACAGACACACAGACACACAGACACAGACACACAGACACAGACACACAGACACACAGACACACAGACACAGACACAGACCCAGACACACAGACACAGACCCAGACACACAGACACAGACACACAGACCCAGACACACAGACACAGACCCAGACACACAGACCCAGACACACAGACCCAGACACACAGACACAGACACAGACCCAGACACAGACACACAGACCCAGACACAGACAGACACACAGACCCAGACACAGACACAGACACACAGACCCAGACACACAGACACAGACACAGACACACAGACACAGACAGAGACAGAGATACAGACACACAGACACAGACACAGACACACAGACACAGACACACAGACACAGACACAGACACACAGACACAGACACACAGACACAGACAGAGACCCAGACACACAGACACAGACACACAGACACAGACCCAGACACAGACACACAGACACAGACACACAGACACAGACACACAGACACACAGACCCAGACACACAGACCCAGACACACAGACCCAGACACACAGACACAGTCACACAGACACAGACACAGACACACAGACACACAGACACAGACCCAGACACACAGACCCAGACACACAGACACAGACACAGACCCAGACACAGACACACAGACCCAGACACACAGACACAGACCCAGACACACAGACCCAGACACACAGACACAGACACAGACCCAGACACAGACACACAGACCCAGACCCAGACAGACCCAGACACACAGACCCAGACACAGACACACAGACCCAGACACACAGACACAGACACACAGCCACAGACAGAGACACAGACACAGACACACAGACACAGACACAGACACACAGACCCAGACACACAGACCCAGACACACAGACACAGACACAGACCCAGACACAGACACACAGACCCAGACACAGACAGACCCAGACACACAGACCCAGACCCAGACACAGACACACAGACCCAGACACACAGACACAGACACAGACACACAGACACAGACAGAGACTGAGACACAGACACACAGACACAGACCCAGACACACAGACACAGACACACAGACACAGACACAGACACACAGACACAGACACACAGACACAGACAGAGACCCAGACACACAGACACAGACACACAGACCCAGACACAGACCCAGACACAGACACACAGACACAGACACACAGACACAGACACACAGACACACAGACCCAGACACACAGACACAGACACACAGACACAGACAGAGACTGAGACACAGACACACAGACACAGACACACAGACACACAGACACAGACCCAGACACACAGACCCAGACACACAGACACACAGACACAGACACAGACACAGACCCAGACACCCAGACACACAGACCCAGACACACAGACCCAGACACACAGACCCAGACACACAGACACACAGACACAGACACAGACCCAGACACAGACACACAGACACACAGACCCAGACACAGACAGACCCAGACACACAGACCCAGACACAGACACAGACACACAGACCCAGACACACAGACCCAGAAACACAGACACAGACACACAGACACAGACACAGACACACAGACACACAGACACAGACACAGAACCAGACACAGACCCAGACACACAGACACACAGACCCAGACACACAGACCCAGACACACAGACCCAGACACAGACACAGACAGAGACACAGACACAGACACAGACCCAGACACACAGACACAGACACACAGACACACAGACACAGACACACAGACACAGAGACACACAGACACAGACACACAGACCCAGACACACAGACACAGACACACAGACACACAGACACAGCCACAGACACAGACACACAGACACACAGACACAGACACAGACCCAGACACACAGACACAGACCCAGACACACAGACACAGACACACAGACTCAGACACACAGACACAGACCCAGACACACAGACCCAGACACACAGACCCAGACACACAGACACAGACACAGACACAGACACCGACTCACAGACCCAGACACACAGACACAGACATAGACACACAGACACAGACAGAGACAGAGACACAGACACACAGACACAGACACAGGCACACAGACACAGACACACAGACACAGACCCAGACACACAGACACAGACACACAGACACAGACAGAGACCCAGACACACCGACAAAGACACACAGACCCAGACACAGACCCAGACACAGACACACAGACACAGACACACAGACACAGACACACAGACCCAGACACACAGACTCAGACACACAGACACAGACACACAGACACAGACACAGACACACAGACACACAGACCCAGACACACAGACACAGACACAGACACACAGACACAGACAGAGACAGAGACACAGACACACAGACACAGACCCAGACACACAGTCCCAGACACACAGACCCAGACACACAGACACAGACACAGACCCAGACACAGACACACAGACACAGACACAGACAGACCCAGACACACAGACCCAGACACAGACACACAGACACAGACAGAGACAGAGACACAGACACACAGACACAGACCCAGACACACAGACACAGACACACAGACACAGACACAGACCCAGACACAGACACACAGACCCAGACGCACAGACACAGACACACAGACACAGACAGAGACCCAGACACACCGACAAAGACACACAGACCCAGACACAGACCCAGACACAGGCACACAGACACAGACACACAGACACGGACACACAGACCCAGACACACAGACCCAGACACACAGACCCAGACACACAGACACAGACACAGACAGACAGACACACAGACACAGACCCAGACACACAGACCCAGACACACAGACACAGACACAGACCCAGACACAGACACACAGACCCAGACACACAGACACAGACCCAGACACACAGACCCAGACACACAGACACAGACACAGACCCAGACACAGACACACAGACACACAGACCCAGACACAGACAGACCCAGACACACAGACCCAGACACAGACACACAGACACACAGACCCAGACACACAGACACAGACACAGACACAGACACACAGACACAGACACAGACACAGACACAGACACAGACACACAGACACAGACACAGACACACAGACCCAGACACACAGACCCAGACACACAGACACAGACCCAGACACAGACACACAGACCCAGACACAGACAGACCCAGACACACAGACACAGACACAGACACAGACACACAGACCCAGACACACAGACACAGACACAGACGCACAGACACAGACCCAGACACACAGACACAGACACACAGACACAGACCCAGACACACAGACACAGACACACAGACACAGACAGAGACCCAGACACACAGACACAGACACACAGACCCAGACACAGACCCAGACACAGACACAGAGACACAGACACACAGACACAGACACACAGACACACAGACCCAGACACACAGACCCAGACACACAGACACAGACACACAGACACAGACACAGACACACAGACACACAGACACAGACCCAGACACACAGACACAGACACAGACACACAGACACACCGACACAGACAGAGACACAGACACAGACACACAGACACAGACACACAGACACAGACACAGACACACAGACCCAGACACACAGACACACAGACACAGATGCAGACACAGACCCAGACACCCAGACACACAGACCCAGACACACAGACCCAGACACACAGACCCAGACACACAGACACAGACACACAGACACAGACCCAGACACAGACACACAGACACACAGACCCAGACACAGACAGACCCAGACACACAGACCCAGACACAGACACAGACACACAGACCCAGACACACAGACCCAGACACACAGACACAGACACAGACTCACAGACACAGACACAGACACACAGACACACAGACACAGACACAGACCCAGACACAGACCCAGACACACAGACACACAGACCCAGACACACAGACCCAGACACACACACAGACAGAGACACAGACACAGACACAGACCCAGACACACAGACACAGACACACAGACACAGACACACAGACACAGACACACAGACACAGAGACACAGAGACACACAGACACAGACACACAGACCCAGACACACAGACACAGACACAGACACACAGACACACAGACACAGACACAGACACAGACACACAGACACACAGACACACAGACACACAGACACAGACACAGACCCAGACACACAGACACACACACAGACACAGACACACAGACCCAGACACACAGACACAGACACAGACACACAGACCCAGACACACAGACCCAGACACACAGACACAGACACAGACCCAGACACAGACACACAGACCCAGACACAGACAGACCCAGACACACAGACCCAGACACAGACACAGACTCACAGACCCAGACACACAGACACAGACACAGACACACAGACACAGACAGAGACAGAGACACAGACACACAGACGCAGACACAGACACACAGACACAGACACACAGACCCAGACACACAGACACAGACACACAGACACAGACAGAGACCCGGACACACCGACAAAGACACACAGACCCAGACACAGACCCAGACACAGACACACAGACACAGACACACAGACACAGACACACAGACCCAGACACACAGACACAGACACACAGACCCAGACACACAGACACAGACACACAGACACAGACACAGACACACAGACACACAGACACAGACCCAGACACACAGACCCAGACACACAGACACAGACACAGACCCAGACACAGACACACAGACCCAGACACACAGACACAGACCCAGACACACAGACACAGACACAGACCCAGACACAGACACACAGACACACAGACCCAGACACAGACAGACCCAGACACACAGACCCAGACACAGACACACAGACACACAGGCCCAGACACACAGACACAGACACAGACACAGTAACAGGCACACAGACACAGACAGAGACACAGACACAGACACACAGACACAGACCCAGACACACAGACCCAGACACACAGACCCAGACACACAGACACAGACACAGACCCAGACACAGACACACAGACCCAGACACAGACAGACCCAGACACACAGACCCAGACACAGACACAGACACACAGACCCAGACACACAGACACAGACACAGACACACAGACACAGACAGAGACAGAGACACAGACACACAGACACAGACCCAGACACACAGACACAGACACACAGACACAGACCCAGACACACAGACACAGACACACAGACACAGACAGAGACCCAGACACACAGACACAGACACACAGACCCAGACACAGACCCAGACACAGACACACAGACACAGACACACAGACACACAGACCCAGACACACAGACCCAGACACACAGACCCAGACACACAGACACAGACACACCGACACAGACACAGACACACAGACACACAGACACAGACCCAGACACACAGACCCAGACACACAGACACAGACACAGACACACAGACACACAGACACAGACAGAGACACAGACACAGACACACAGACACAGACACACAGGCACACAGACACAGACCCAGACACACAGACCCAGACACACAGACACACAGACACAGACACAGACACAGACCCAGACACCCAGACACACAGACCCAGACACACAGACCCAGACACACAGACCCAGACACACAGACACAGACACACAGACACAGACACAGACCCAGCCACAGACACACAGACCCAGACACAGACAGACCCAGACACACAGACCCAGGCACAGACACAGACACACAGACCCAGACACACAGACCCAGACACACAGACACAGACACACAGACACAGACACAGACACAGAGACACACAGACACAGACACAGATCCAGACACAGACCCAGACACACAGACACACAGACCCAGACACACAGACCCAGACACACAGACCCAGACACAGACACAGACAGAGACACAGACACAGACACAGACACACAGACACAGACACACAGACACAGACACACAGACACAGACACACAGACACAGACACACAGACACAGAGACACACAGACACAGACACACAGACCCAGACGAACAGACACAGACACAGACACACAGACACAGACCCAGACACACAGACACAGACCCAGACACACAGACACAGACACACAGACCCAGACACACAGACACAGACCCAGACACACAGACCCAGACACACAGATCCAGACACACAGACACAGACACAGACCCAGACACAGACACACAGACCCAGACACAGACAGACCCAGACACACAGACCCAGACACAGACACAGACTCACAGACCCAGACACACAGACACAGACACAGACACACAGACACACAGACACAGACAGAGACAGAGACACAGACACACAGACACAGACCCAGACACACAGACACAGACACACAGACACAGACACAGACACACAGACACAGACACACAGACACAGACAGAGACCCAGACACACCGACAAAAATACAAAGACACAGACACAGACCCAGACACAGACACACAGACACAGACACACAGACACAGACACACAGACACAGACACACAGACCCAGACACACAGACCCAGACACACAGACACAGACACACAGACACAGACACAGACACACAGACACACAGACACAGACCCAGACACACAGACCCAGACACACAGACACAGACCCAGACACAGACACACAGACACACAGACCCAGACACAGACAGACCCAGACACACAGTCCCAGACACAGACACACAGACCCAGACACACAGACACAGACACAGACACAGACACACAGACACAGACAGAGTCACAGACACAGACACACAGACACAGACACAGACACACAGACCCAGACACACAGACCCAGACACACAGACACAGACACAGACCCAGACACAGACACACAGACCCAGACAGAGACAGACCCAGCCACACAGACCCAGACACAGACACACAGACCCAGACACACAGACACAGACACAGACACACAGACACAGACAGAGACAGAGACACAGACACACAGACACAGACCCAGACACACAGACACAGACACACAGACACAGACCCAGACACACAGACACAGACACACAGACACAGACAGAGACCCAGACACACAGACACAGACACACAGACCCAGACACAGACCCAGACACAGACACACAGACACAGACACACAGACACAGACACACAGACACACAGACCCAGACACACAGACCCAGACACACAGACCCAGACACACAGACACAGACACACAGACACAGACACAGACACACAGACACACAGACACAGACCCAGACACACAGACCCAGACACACAGACACAGTCACAGACCCAGACACAGACACACAGACCCAGACACACAGACACAGACCCAGACACACAGACCCAGACACACAGACACAGACACAGACCCAGACACAGACACACAGACACACAGACCCAGACACAGACAGACCCAGACACACAGACCCAGACACAGACACACAGACCCAGACACACAGACACAGACACAGACACACAGACACAGACCCAGGCACACAGACACAGACACACAGACCCAGACACACAGACCCAGACACACAGACCCAGACACACAGACAGAGACCCAGACACACAGTCACAGACACACAGACCCAGACACAGACCCAGGCACACAGACACAGACCCAGACACAGACACACAGACCCAGACACAGACACAGACACACAGACCCAGACACAGACACAGACACAGAGATCCAGACACACAGACCCAGACACACAGACCCAGACACACAGACCCAGACACACAGACCCAGACACACAGACACAGACACACAGACACAGACCCAGACACAGACCCAGACACAGACCCAGACACACAGACACACAGACCCAGACACACCGACCCAGACACACAGACCCAGACACACAGACCCAGACACACAGACACAGACACACAGACCCAGACACACAGACACAGACACAGACAGAGACACAGACACAGACACACAGACACACAGACACAGACCCAGACACACAGACCCAGACACAGACACAGACACAGACACACAGACACAGACACACAGAAACAGACACACAGACACAGACACACAGACACAGAGACACACAGACCCAGACACACAGACACAGACACAGACACACAGACACACAGACAGAGACACAGACACAGACACACAGACACAGACACACAGACACACAGACAAAGACACAGACCAAGGCACACAGACCCAGACACACAGACCCAGACACAGACACACAGACCCAGACACACAGACACAGACCCAGACACACAGACCCAGACACAGACACACAGACACACAGACCCAGACACAGACAGACCCAGACACACAGACCCAGACACAGACACTGACACAGACACACAGACCCAGACACACAGACACAGACACACAGACACAGATAGAGACACAGACACAGACACAGACACACAGACACAGACACACAGACACAGACACACAGACACAGACACACAGACACAGACACACAGACACAGAGACACACAGACACAGACACACAGACACAGACACAGATCCAGACACAGACCCAGACACACAGACACACAGACCCAGACACACAGACCCAGACACACAGACCCAGACACAGACACAGACAGAGACACAGACACAGACACAGACACACAGACACAGACACACAGACACAGACACACAGACACAGACACACAGACACAGACACACAGACACAGAGACACACAGACACAGACACACAGACCCAGACGAACAGACACAGACACAGACACACAGACACAGACACAGACACACAGACACAGACACACAGACACACAGACACACAGACACAGACACAGACCCAGACACACAGACACAGACCCAGACACACAGACACAGACACACAGACCCAGACACACAGACACAGACCCAGACACACAGACCCAGACACACAGACCCAGACACACAGACACAGACCCAGACACAGACACACAGACCCAGACACAGACACACCCAGACACACAGACCCAGACACAGACACAGACTCACAGACCCAGACACACAGACACAGACACAGACACACAGACACACAGACACAGACAGAGACAGAGACACAGACACACAGACACAGACCCAGACACACAGACACAGACACACAGACACAGACCCAGACACACAGACACAGACACACAGACACAGACAGAGACCCAGACACACCGACAAAGATACACAGACACAGACCCAGACACAGACACACAGACACAGACACACAGACACAGACACACAGACACAGACACACAGACCCAGACACACAGACACAGACACACAGACACAGACACACAGACACAGACACAGACACACAGACACACAGACACAGACCCAGACACACAGACCCAGACACACAGACACAGACACAGACACAGACACAGACACACAGACACACAGACCCAGACACAGACAGACCCAGACACACAGACCCAGACACACAGACCCAGACACACAGACACAGACACACAGACCCAGACACACAGACACAGACACAGACAGAGACACAGACCCAGACACACAGACACACAGACACAGACACAGACACACAGACCCAGACACAGACACAGACACAGACCCAGACACACAGACACAGACACACAGAAACAGACACACAGACACAGACACACAGACACAGAGACACACAGACCCAGACACACAGACACAGACACAGACACACAGACACACAGACAGAGACACAGACACAGACACACAGACACAGACACACAGACACACAGACAAAGACACAGACCCAGGCACACAGACCCAGACACACAGACACAGACACAGACACACAGACCCAGACACACAGACACAGACCCAGACACACAGACCCAGACACAGACACACAGACCCAGACACAGACAGACCCAGACACACAGACCCAGACACAGACACTGACACAGACACACAGACCCAGACACACAGACACAGACACACAGACACAGATAGAGACACAGACACAGACACAGACACACAGACACAGACACACAGACACAGACACACAGACACAGACACACAGACACAGACACACAGACACAGAGACACACAGACACAGACACACAGACACAGACACAGATCCAGACACAGACCCAGACACACAGACACACAGACCCAGACACACAGACCCAGACACACAGACCCAGACACAGACACAGACAGAGACACAGACACAGACACAGACACACAGACACAGACACACAGACACAGACACACAGACACAGACACACAGACACAGACACACAGACACAGAGACACACAGACACAGACACACAGACCCACACGAACAGACACAGACACAGACACACAGACACAGACACACAGACACAGACACACAGACACACAGACACACAGACACAGACACAGACCCAGACACACAGACACAGACCCAGACACACAGACACAGACACACAGACCCAGACACACAGACACAAACCCAGACACACAGACCCAGACACACAGACACAGACACACAGACACAGACACAGACACAGACACAGACACACAGACCCAGACACAGACAGACCCAGACACACAGACCCAGACACAGACACAGACTCACAGACCCAGACACACAGACACAGACA
The DNA here is from genome assembly GCF_052327205.1 of Somniosus microcephalus. Taxonomy (NCBI): domain Eukaryota; kingdom Metazoa; phylum Chordata; class Chondrichthyes; order Squaliformes; family Somniosidae; genus Somniosus; species Somniosus microcephalus. The sequence goes on along the minus strand of NW_028225179.1, from coordinate 32,297,110 downwards.
CAGACACACAGACACACAGACACAGACAGAGACAGAGACACAGACACACAGACACAGACCCAGACACACAGACACAGACACACAGACACAGACACAGACACACAGACACAGACACACAGACACAGACAGAGACCCAGACACACCGACAAAGATACACAGACACAGACACAGACCCAGACACAGACACACAGACACAGACACACAGACACAGACACACAGACACAGACACACAGACCCAGACACACAGACCCAGACACACAGACACAGACACACAGACACAGACACAGACACACAGACACACAGACACAGACCCAGACACAAAGACCCAGACACACAGACACAGACACAGACACAGACACACAGACACACAGACCCAGACACAGACAGACCCAGACACACAGACCCAGACACAGACACACAGACACACAGACCCAGACACACAGACACAGACACAGACACAGACACACAGACACAGACACAGACACAGACACAGACACACAGACACAGACACAGACACACAGACCCAGACACACAGACCCAGACACACAGACACAGACCCAGACACAGACACACAGACCCAGACACAGACAGACCCAGACACACAGACCCAGACACAGACACAGACACACAGACCCAGACACACAGACACAGACACAGACACACAGACACAGACAGAGACAGAGACACAGACACACAGACACAGACCCAGACACACAGACACAGACACACAGACACAGACCCAGACACACAGACACAGACACACAGACACAGACAGAGACCCAGACACACAGACACAGACACACAGACCCAGACACAGACCCAGACACAGACACACAGACACAGACACACAGACACAGACACACAGACACACAGACCCAGACACACAGACCCAGACACACAGACCCAGACACACAGACACAGACACACAGACACAGACACAGACACACAGACACACAGACACAGACCCAGACACACAGACCCAGACACACAGACACAGTCACAGACCCAGACACAGACACACAGACCCAGACACACAGACACAGACCCAGACACACAGACCCAGACACACAGACACAGACACAGACCCAGACACAGACACACAGACACACAGACCCAGACACAGACAGACCCAGACACACAGACCCAGACACAGACACACAGACCCAGACACACAGACACAGACACAGACACACAGACACAGACCCAGGCACACAGACACAGACACACAGACCCAGACACACAGACCCAGACACACAGACCCAGACACACAGACAGAGACCCAGACACACAGTCACAGACACACAGACCCAGACACAGACCCAGACACACAGACACAGACCCAGACACAGACACACAGACCCAGACACAGACACAGACACACAGACCCAGACACAGACACAGAGATCCAGACACACAGACCCAGACACACAGACCCAGACACACAGACCCAGACACACAGACCCAGACACACAGACACAGACACACAGACACAGACACACAGACACAGACACAGACCCAGACACAGACCCAGACACAGACCCAGACACACAGACACACAGACCCAGACACACCGACCCAGACACACAGACCCAGACACACAGACCCAGACACACAGACACAGACACACAGACCCAGACACACAGACACAGACATAGACAGAGACACAGACACAGACACACAGACACAGACCCAGACACACAGACCCAGACACAGACACAGACACAGACCCAGACACACAGACACAGACACACAGAAACAGACACACAGACACAGACACACAGACACAGAGACACACAGACCCAGACACACAGACACAGACACAGACACACAGACACACAGACAGAGACACAGACACAGGCACACAGACACAGACACACAGACACACAGACAAAGACACAGACCCAGGCACACAGACCCAGACACACAGACCCAGACACAGACACACAGACCCAGACACACAGACACAGACCCAGACACACAGACCCAGACACAGACACACAGACACACAGACCCAGACACAGACAGACCCAGACACACAGACCCAGACACAGACACTGACACAGACACACAGACCCAGACACACAGACACAGACACACAGACACAGATAGAGACACAGACACAGACACACAGACACAGACCCAGACACACAGACACAGACACACAGACCCAGACACACAGACACAGACACACAGACAGAGACCCAGACACACAGACCCAGACACACAGACCCAGACACACAGACCCAGACACACAGACCCAGACACACAGACCCAGAAACACAGACACAGACACAGACACACAGACCCAGACACACAGACCCAGACACAGACACACAGACACAGACACAGACACACAGACCCAGACACAGACACACAGACACACAGACCCAGACAGAGACAGAGACACACAGACACAGACCCAGACGCACAGACCCAGACACACAGACCCAGACACACAGACCCAGACACACAGACCCAGACACAGACACACAGACCCAGACACACAGACCCAGACACAGACCCAGACACACAGACACAGACACAGACACAGACACACAGACCCAGACACACAGACACAGACACACAGACACAGACACACAGACCCAGACACACAGACACAGACACAGACACACAGACCCAGACACACAGACCCAGACACAGACACAGACCCAGACACAGACACACAGACCCAGACACACAGACACACAGACACAGACACAGACACACAGACCCAGACACACAGACACAGACACAGACACACAGACACACAGACACAGACAGAGACACAGACACAGACACACAGACACAGACACACAGACACAGACACACAGACACACAGGCACACAGACACACAGACACACAGACACACAGACACACACACACAGACCCAGACACAGACACACACAGACACAGACACACAGACACACAGACACAGACACACAGACCCAGACACACAGACACAGACACAGACACACAGACACACAGACACAGACAGAGACACAGGCACAGACACACAGACACAGACACACAGACACACAGACACAGACACAGACACACAGACCCAGACACACAGACACAAAGACACAGACACAGACACAGACCCAGACACCCAGACACACAGACCCAGACACACAGACCCAGACACACAGACACAGACACACAGACACAGACACAGACCCAGACACAGACACACAGACCCAGACACAGACAGACACAGACACACAGACCCAGACACACAGACCCAGACACACAGACACAGACACAGACACACAGACACAGACACAGACACACAGACACACAGACCCAGACACAGACCCAGACACACAGACACACAGACCCAGACACACAGACCCAGACACACAGACCCAGACACAGACACAGACAGAGACACAGACACAGACACAGACACACAGACACAGACACACAGACACAGACACACAGACACAGACACACAGACACAGAGACACACAGACACAGACACACAGACCCAGACACACAGACACAGACACAGTCACACAGACACACAGACACAGACACAGACACACAGACACAGACACACAGACACACAGACACAGACACAGACCCAGACACACAGACACAGACCCAGACACACAGACACAGACACACAGAACCAGACACACAGGCCCAGACACACAGACACAGACACACAGACCCAGACACACAGACACAGACACAGACACACGCACCCAGACACAGACAGACCCAGACACAGACACAGACACACAGACCCAGACACACAGACACAGACACAGACACACAGACACAGACAGAGACAGAGACACAGACACACAGACACAGACCCAGACACACAGACACAGACACACAGACACAGACCCAGACACACAGACACAGACACACAGACACAGACAGAGACCCAGACACACAGACACAGACACACAGACCCAGACACAGCCCCAGACACAGACACACAGACACACAGACACAGACACACAGACACACAGACCCAGACACACAGACCCAGACACACAGACCCAGACACACAGACACACAGACACAGACACAGACACACAGACACACAGAAACAGACACAGACCCAGACACAGACACACAGACACACAGACCCAGACACAGACAGACCCAGACACACAGACCCAGACACAGACACACAGACACACAGACCCAGACACACAGACACAGACACATACACAGACACAGACACACAGACAAAGACAGAGACACAGACACAGACACACAGACACAGACACAGACACACAGACCCAGACACACAGACCCAGACACACAGACACAGACCCAGACACAGACACACAGACCCAGACACAGACAGACCCAGACACACAGACCCAGACACAGACACAGACACACAGACACAGACACACAGACACAGACACACAGACACAGACAGAGACAGACACAGACACACAGACACAGACCCAGACACACAGACACAGACACACAGACACAGACCCAGACACACAGACACAGACACAGACAGAGACCCAGACACACAGACACAGACACACAGACCCAGACACAGACCCAGACACAGACACACAGACACAGACACACAGACACAGACACACAGACACACAGACCCAGACACACAGACCCAGACACACAGACCCAGACACACAGACACAGACACACAGACACAGACACAGACACACAGACACACAGACACAGACCCAGACACACAGACCCAGACACACAGACACAGACACAGACCCAGACACAGACACACAGACCCAGACACACAGACACAGACCCAGACACACAGACCCAGACACACAGACACAGACACAGACCCAGACACAGACACACAGACACACAGACCCAGACACAGACAGACCCAGACACACAGACCCAGACACAGACACACAGACCCAGACACACAGACACAGACACAGACACACACACACAGATAGAGACACAGACACAGACACACAGACACAGACACAGACACACAGACACAGACCCAGACACACAGACACAGACACACAGACCCAGACACACAGACCCAGACACACAGACCCAGACACACAGACAGAGGCCCAGAAACACAGACACAGACACACAGACCCAGACACAGACCCAGACACACAGACACAGACACAGACAGAGACACACAGACACAGACACAGACACAGACACACAGACCCAGACACAGACACAGACAAACAGACCCAGACACACAGACACATACACAGACACAGACACACAGACAAAGACAGAGACACAGACACAGACACACAGACACAGACACACAGACCCAGACACACAGACCCAGACACACAGACACAGACACAGACACAGACACACAGATCCAGACACAGACAGAGACACACAGACACAGACACAGACACAGACACACAGACCCAGACACACAGACACATACACAGACACAGACACACAGACAAAGACAGAGACCCAGACACACAGACACACAGACACAGACACAGACACAGACACAGACACACAGACCCAGACACACAGACACAGACACACAGACACAGACACACAGACCCAGACACACAGACACAGACACAGACACACAGACCCAGACACACAGACCCAGACACAGACACAGACCCAGACACAGACACACAGACCCAGACACACAGACACACAGACACAGACACAGACACACAGACCCAGACACACAGACACAGACACACAGACACAGACACACAGACACACAGACACAGACAGAGACACAGACACAGACACACAGACACAGACACACAGACACAGACACACAGACACACAGGCACACAGACACACAGACACACAGACACACAGACACACAGACACAGACACACAGACCCAGACACAGACACACACAGACACAGACACACAGACACACAGACACAGACACACAGACCCAGACACACAGACACAGACACAGACACACAGACACACAGACACAGACAGAGACACAGGCACAGACACACAGACACAGACACACAGACACACAGACACAGACACAGACACACAGACCCAGACACACAGACACAAAGACACAGACACAGACACAGACCCAGACACCCAGACACACAGACCCAGACACACAGACCCAGACACACAGACCCAGACACACAGACACAGACACACAGACACAGACACAGACCCAGACACAGACACACAGACACACAGACCCAGACACAGACAGACCCAGACACACAGACCCAGACACACAGACCCAGACACACAGACACAGACACAGACACACAGACACAGACACAGACACACAGACACACAGACCCAGACACAGACCCAGACACACAGACACACAGACCCAGACACACAGACCCAGACACACAGACCCAGACACAGACACAGACAGAGACACAGACACAGACACAGACACACAGACACAGACACACAGACACAGACACACAGACACACAGACCCAGACACACAGACACAGACACAGTCACACAGACACACAGACACAGACACAGACACACAGACACAGACACACAGACACACAGACACAGACACAGACCCAGACACACAGGCACAGACCCAGACACACAGACACAGACACACAGAACCAGACACACAGGCCCAGACACACAGACACAGACACACAGACCCAGACACACAGACACAGACACAGACACACGCACCCAGACACAGACAGACCCAGACACAGACACAGACACACAGACCCAGACACACAGACACAGACACAGACACACAGACACAGACAGAGACAGAGACACAGACACACAGACACAGACCCAGACACACAGACACAGACACACAGACACAGACCCAGACACACAGACACAGACACACAGACACAGACAGAGACCTAGACACACAGACACAGACACACAGACCCAGACACAGCCCCAGACACAGACACACAGACACACAGACACAGACACACAGACACACAGACCCAGACACACAGACCCAGACACACAGACCCAGACACACAGACACACAGACACAGACACAGACACACAGACACACAGAAACAGACACAGACCCAGACACAGACACACAGACACACAGACCCAGACACAGACAGACCCAGACACACAGACCCAGACACAGACACACAGACACACAGACCCAGACACACAGACACAGACACATACACAGACACAGACACACAGACAAAGACAGAGACACAGACACAGACACACAGACACAGACACAGACACACAGACCCAGACACACAGACCCAGACACACAGACACAGACCCAGACACAGACACACAGACCCAGACACAGACAGACCCAGACACACAGACCCAGACACAGACACAGACACACAGACCCAGACACACAGACACAGACACAGACACACAGACACAGACAGAGACAGACACAGACACACAGACACAGACCCAGACACACAGACACAGACACACAGACACAGACCCAGACACACAGACACAGACAGAGACCCAGACACACAGACACAGACACACAGACCCAGACACAGACCCAGACACAGACACACAGACACAGACACACAGACACAGACACACAGACACACAGACCCAGACACACAGACCCAGACACACAGACCCAGACACACAGACACAGACACACAGACACAGACACAGACACACAGACACACAGACACAGACCCAGACACACAGACCCAGACACACAGACACAGACACAGACCCAGACACAGACACACAGACCCAGACACACAGACACAGACCCAGATACACAGACCCAGACACACAGACACAGGCACAGACCCAGACACAGACACACAGACACACAGACCCAGACACAGACAGACCCAGACACACAGACCCAGACACAGACACACAGACCCAGACACACAGACACAGACACAGACACAGACACACAGACACAGATAGAGACACAGACACAGACACACAGACACAGACACAGACACACAGACACAGACACAGACACACAGACACAGACACACAGACCCAGACACACAGACCCAGACACACAGACAGAGGCCCAGAAACACAGACACAGACACACAGACCCAGACACAGACCCAGACACACAGACACAGACACAGACAGAGACACACAGACACAGACACAGACACAGACACACAGACCCAGACACAGACACAGACACACAGACCCAGACACACAGACACATACACAGACACAGACACACAGACAAAGACAGAGACACAGACACAGACACACAGACACAGACACACAGACACAGACACACAGACACAGACACACAGACACAGACACAGACACAGACACACAGACCCAGACACAGACAGACCCAGACACACAGACCCAGACACAGACACAGACACACAGACCCAGACATACAGACACAGACACAGACACACAGACACAGACAGAGACAGAGACACAGACACACAGACACAGACCCAGACACACAGACACAGACCCAGACACACAGACACAGACACACAGACAGAGACCCAGACACACAGACACAGACACACAGACCCAGACACAGACCCAGACACAGACACACAGACACAGACACACAGACACAGACACACAGACACACAGACCCAGACACACAGACCCAGACACACAGACACAGACACACAGACACAGACACACAGACACAGACACAGACACACAGACACACAGACACAGACCCAGACACACAGACCCAGACACACAGACACAGACACAGACCCAGACACAGACACACAGACCCAGACACACAGACACAGACCCAGACACACAGACCCAGACACACAGACACAGACACAGACCCAGACACAGACACACAGACACACAGAGCCAGACACAGACAGACCCAGACACACAGACACAGACACACAGACCCAGACACACAGACCCAGACACACAGACCCAGACACACAGACAGAGACCCAGAAACACAGACACAGACACACAGACCCAGACACAGACCCAGACACACAGACACAGACACAGACACACAGACACAGACACAGACACAGACACACAGACCCAGACACAGACACAGACACACAGACCCAGACACACAGACACATACACAGACACAGACACACAGACAAAGACAGAGACACAGACACAGACACACAGACACAGACACAGACACACAGACCCAGACACACAGACCCAGAAACACAGACACAGACACAGACACAGACACAGACACACAGACCCAGACACAGACAGACCCAGACACACAGACACAGACACAGACACACAGACCCAGACATACAGACACAGACACAGACACACAGACACAGACAGAGACAGAGACACAGACACACAGACACAGACCCAGACACACAGACACAGACACACAGACACAGACCCAGACACACAGACACAGACACACAGACACAGACAGAGGCCCAGACACACAGACGCAGACACACTGACCCAGACACAGACCCAGACACAGACACACAGACACAGACACACAGACACAGACACACAGACCCAGACACAGACCCAGACACAGACACACAGACACAGACACACAGACACAGACACACAGACACACAGACCCAGACACACAGACCCAGACACACAGACCCAGACACACAGACACAGACACACAGACACAGACACAGACACACAGACACACAGACACAGACCCAGACACACAGACCCAGACACACAGACACAGACACAGACCCAGACACAGACACACAGACCCAGACACACAGACACAGACCCAGACACACAGACCCAGACACACAGACACAGACACAGACACACAGACACACAGACCCAGACACAGACAGACCCAGACACACAGACCCAGACACAGACACACAGACCCAGACACACAGACACAGACACAGACACAGACACACAGACACAGACAGAGACACAGACACAGACACACAGACACACAGACCCAGACACACAGACCCAGACACACAGACACAGACACACAGACACAGACACACAGACACAGACACAGACACACAGACACACAGACACAGACCCAGACACACAGACCCAGACACACAGACACAGACACAGACCCAGACACAGACACACAGACCCAGACACACAGACACAGACCCAGACACACAGACGCAGACACACAGACACAGACACAGACCCAGACACAGACACACAGACACACAGAGCCAGACACAGACAGACCCAGACACACAGACACAGACACACAGACCCAGACACACAGACCCAGACACACAGACCCAGACACACAGACAGAGACCCAGAAACACAGACACAGACACACAGACACAGACACAGACACAGACACACAGACACAGACAGAGACACAGACACAGACACACAGACACAGACACAGACACACAGACACAGACCCAGACACACAGACACAGACACACAGACCCAGACACACAGACCCAGACACACAGACCCAGACACACAGACAGAGGCCCAGACACACAGACACAGACACACAGACCCAGACACAGACCCAGACACACAGACACAGACACAGACACAGACACACAGACCCAGACACAGACACAGACACACAGACCCAGACACAGACACAGACACACAGACCCAGACACACAGACCCAGACACACAGACCCAGACACACAGACACAGACACACAGACACAGACACACAGACACAGACCCAGACACAGACCCAGACACAGACCCAGACACACAGACACACAGACCCAGACACACAGACCCAGACACACAGACCCAGACACACAGACCCAGACACACAGACACAGACACAGGCAGAGACACAGACACAGACACACAGACACAGACACACAGACACAGACCCAGACACACAGACCCAGACACAGACACAGACACAGACACACAGACACAGACACACAGACACAGAGACACAGAGACACACAGACCCAGACACACAGACACAGACACAGACACACAGACACACAGACAGAGACACAGACACAGACACACAGACACAGACACATAGACACACAGACACAGACACAGACCCAGACACACAGACACAGACACACAGACACAGACACAGACCCAGACACAGACACACAGACCCAGACACACAGACACAGACACAGACACACAGACCCAGACACAAACACACAGACACACAGACCCAGACACAGACAGACCCAGACACACAGACCCAGACACAGACACAGACACGGACACAGACACACAGACCCAGACACACAGACACAGACACACAGACACAGACAGAGACACAGACACAGACACACAGACACAGACCCAGACACACAGACACAGACACACAGACCCAGACACACAGACACAGACACACAGACAGAGACCCAGACACACAGACCCAGACACACAGACCCAGACACACAGACCCAGTCACAGACCCAGACACACAGACACACAGACACAGACACAGACACACAGACCCAGGCACAGACACAGACACACAGACCCAGACACACAGACCCAGACACACAGACCCAGACACACAGACACAGACACACAGACACAGACACACAGACCCAGACACACAGACACAGACACACAGACCCAGACACACAGACACACAGACACAGACACACAGACACAGACACACAGACACAGACACACAGACACAGACCCAGACACACAGACACACAGACCCAGACACACAGACACAGACCCAGACACACAGACACAGACACACAGACACAGACACAGACACAGACACACAGACCCAGACACACAGACCCAGACACACAGACCCAGACACACAGACACAGACACAGACCCAGACACAGACACACAGACACAGACCCAGACACAGACACACAGACACAGACACACAGACACAGACCCAGACACAGACACAGAGACACACAGACCCAGACACACAGACCCAGACCCAGACACACAGACACACAGACACACAGACACACAGACACAGACACACAGACACAGACCCAGACACACAGACACAGACACACAGACACAGACACAGACACAGACACACAGACCCAGACACACAGACCCAGACACACAGACCCAGACACACAGACACAGACACAGACCCAGACACAGACACACAGACACAGACCCAGACACAGACACACAGACACAGACACACAGACACAGACACAGACCCAGACACACAGACGCAGACACACAGACCCAGACACACAGACCCAGACACACAGACCCAGACACACAGACCCAGACACACAGACCCAGACACAGACACACAGACACAGACACAGACACACAGACACAGACACAGACACACAGACACAGACTCAGACACACAGACACAGACACACAGACACAGACCCAGACCCAGACACACAGACACAGACAGAGACCCAGACACACAGACACAGACACACAGACCCAGACACACAGACCCAGACAGAGACACACTCACATAGACACACAGACCCAGACACACAGACACAGACACACAGACCCAGACAGAGACACACTCACATAGACACACAGACCCAGACACACAGACACAGACACACAGACCCAGACAGAGACACACTCACATTGGCACACAGACCCAGACACACAGACACAGACACACAGACCCAGACACACAGACACAGACACAGACACACAGACACAGACAGCGACACAGACACAGACACACAGACACAGACACAGACACACAGACACAGACCCAGACACACAGACACAGACACACAGACCCAGACACACAGACACAGACACACAGACCCAGACACAGACCCAGACACACAGACACAGACACAGACACAGACACACAGGCCCAGACACAGACCCAGACACACAGACCCAGACACACAGACCCAGACACACAGACCCAGACACACAGACCCAGACACACAGACACAGACACACAGACACAGACACACAGATACAGACACACAGACACAGACACACAGACACAGACACACAGACCCAGACACACAGACCCAGACACACAGACACAGACACACAGACATAGACACACAGACACACAGACACAGACACACAGACATAGACACACAGACACAGACACAGACACACAGACACACAGACACAGACACACAGACCCAGACACACAGACCCAGACACACAGACCCAGACACACAGACACAGACACACAGACCCAGACACACAGACCCAGACACACAGACCCAGACACACAGACACAGACACACAGACACAGACACACAGACCCAGACAGAGACACACTCACATAGACACACAGACCCAGACACACAGACACAGACACACAGACCCAGACAGAGACATACTCACATAGACACACAGACCCAGACACACAGACACAGACACACAGACCCAGACAGAGACACACTCACATTGACACACAGACCCAGACACACAGACACACAGACCCAGACACACAGACACAGACACAGACACACAGACACAGACAGCGACACAGACACAGACACACAGACACAGACCCAGACACACAGACACAGACCCAGACACACAGACACAGACACACAGACACAGACACACAGACACAGACACACAGACCCAGACACAGACCCAGACACACAGACACACAGACACAGACACAGACACACAGGCCCAGACACAGACCCAGACACACAGACCCAGACACACAGACCCAGACACACAGACCCAGACACACAGACCCAGACACACAGACACAGACACACAGATACAGACACACAGACACAGACACACAGACACAGACACACAGACCCAGACACGCAGACCCAGACACACAGACACAGACACACAGACATAGACACACAGACACAGACACACAGACACAGACACACAGACACAGACACACAGACACAGACACAGACACACAGACACACAGACACAGACACACAGACACAGACACACAGACCCAGACACACAGACCCAGACACACAGACCCAGACACACAGACCCAGACACACAGACCCAGACACACAGACACAGACACACAGACACAGACACACAGACCCAGACACACAGACACAGATACACAGACCCAGACACACAGACACACAGACACAGACACACAGACACAGACACACAGACACAGACACACAGACACAGACACAGACACACAGACACACAGACCCAGACACACAGACACAGACCCAGACACACAGACACAGACACACAGACACAGACACAGACACAGACACACAGACCCAGACACACAGACCCAGACACACAGACCCAGACACACAGACACAGACACAGACCCAGACACAGACACACAGACACAGACCCAGACACAGACACACAGACACAGACACACAGACACAGACCCAGACACAGACACAGAGACACACAGACCCAGACACACAGACCCAGACCCAGACACACAGACACACAGACACACAGACACAGACACACAGACACACACAGACACACAGACACACAGACACAGACACAGACACACAGACCCAGACACACAGACACAGACACACAGACACAGACACAGACCCAGACACACAGACGCAGACACACAGACCCAGACACACAGACCCAGACACACAGACCCAGACACACAGACCCAGACACAGACACACAGACACAGCCACAGACACACAGACACAGACACAGACACACAGACACAGACTCAGACACACAGACACAGACACACAGACACAGACCCAGACCCAGACACACAGACACAGACAGAGACCCAGACACACAGACACAGACACACAGACCCAGACACACAGACCCAGACAGAGACAAACTCACATAGACACACAGACCCAGACACACAGACACAGACACACAGACCCAGACAGAGACACACTCACATAGACACACAGACCCAGACACACAGACACAGACACACAGACCCAGACAGAGACACACTCACATTGACACACAGACCCAGACACACAGACACAGACACACAGACCCAGACACACAGACACAGACACACAGACACAGACAGCGACACAGACACAGACACACAGACACAGACCCAGACACACAGACACAGACCCAGACACACAGACACAGACACACAGACCCAGACACACATACACAGACACACAGACCCAGACACAGACCCAGACACACAGACACACAGACACAGACACAGACACAGACACACAGGCCCAGACACAGACCCAGACACACAGACCCAGACACACAGACCCAGACACACAGACCCAGACACACAGACCCAGACACACAGACCCAGACACACAGACACAGACACACAGACACAGACACACAGATACAGACACACAGACACAGACACACAGACACAGACACACAGACCCAGACAAACAGACCCAGACACACAGACACAGACACACAGACATAGACACACAGACACAGACACACAGACACAGACACACAGACACAGACACAGACACACAGACACACAGACACAGACACACAGACCCAGACACACAGACCCAGACACACAGACACACAGACACAGACACACAGACACAGACACAGACACACAGACACACAGACACAGACCCAGACACACAGACACACAGACACAGACCTAGACCCAGACACACAGACACAGACACAGACACAGACACACAGACCCAGACACACAGACACAGACACACAGACACAGACACACAGACACAGACACAGACACACAGACACACAGACACAGACACACAGACACAGACCCAGACCCAGACACACAGACACACAGACACAGACACAGACACAGACACACAGACCCAGACACACAGACACAGACCCAGACACACAGACACAGACACACAGACACAGACACACAGACACAGACACACAGACACAGACCCAGACACACAGACACACAGACACAGACACACAGACCCAGACACACAGACCCAGACACACAGACCCAGACACACAGACACAGACACACAGACACAGACACACAGACACAGACACAGACACACAGACACAGACACACAGACACAGACACAGACACACAGACCCAGACACACAGACCCAGACACACAGACACAGAAACACAGACACAGACACACAGACACAGACCCAGACACAC
Organism: Somniosus microcephalus; assembly: GCF_052327205.1. Lineage (NCBI taxonomy): Eukaryota > Metazoa > Chordata > Chondrichthyes > Squaliformes > Somniosidae > Somniosus > Somniosus microcephalus. The sequence goes on along the minus strand of NW_028225179.1, from coordinate 32,281,237 downwards.
AGACACACAGACACAGACCCAGACACAGACACACAGACACAGACACAGACACACAGACACAGACACACAGACCCAGACACACAGACACAGACCCAGACACAGAAACACAGACACAGACACACAGACACAGACACACAGACACAGACACACAGACACAGACACAGACACACAGACACAGACACAGACACACAGACACAGACACACAGACACAGACACACAGACCCAGACACACAGACCCAGACACACAGACACAGACACACAGACACAGACACACAGACACAGACACAGACACACAGACACAGACACACAGACACAGACACACAGACCGAGACACACAGACGCTGACACACAGACCCAGACACACAGACACAGACACACAGACACACAGACACAGACCCAGACACACAGACACACAGACACAGACACACAGACACACAGACACAGACACAGACACACAGACCCAGACACACAGACACAGACCCAGACACACAGACACAGACACACAGACACAGACACACAGACACAGACACACAGACACAGACACACAGACACAGACCAAGACACACAGACACACAGACACAGACACACAGACCCAAACACACAGACCCAGACACACAGACCCAGACACACAGACACACAGACACAGACACACAGACACAGACACAGACACACAGACACAGACACACAGACACAGACACAGACACAGACACACAGACCCAGACACACAGACCCAGACACACAGACACAGACACACAGACACAGACACACAGACACAGACACAGACACACAGACACACAGACACAGACCCAGACACACAGACACAGACACACAGACACAGACACACAGACCCAGCCACACAGACACAGACCCAGACACAGAAACACAGACACAGACACACAGACACAGACACACAGACACAGACACACAGACACAGACACAGACACACAGACACAGGCCCAGACACACAGACACAGACACACAGACACAGACACACAGACCCAGACACACAGACCCAGACACACAGACACAGACACACAGACACACAGACACAGACACACAGACACACAGACACAGACACACAGACACAGACACACAGACACAGACACACAGACCCAGACACACAGACCCAGACACACAGACCCAGACACACAGACACAGACAGAGACCCAGACACACAGACACAGACACACAGACCCAGACACACAGACCCAGACAGAGACACACTCACATAGACACACAGACCCAGACACACAGACACAGACACACAGACCCAGACAGAGACACACTCACATAGACACACAGACCCAGACACACAGACACAGACACACAGACCCAGACAGAGACACACTCACATTGACACACAGACCCAGACACACAGACACAGACACACAGACCCAG